>NC_133510.1:52793333-53096363 GCF_049354715.1 Callithrix jacchus | reverse complement strand
CTCACTCACTTGAGAATTAACCCAGCCCCTTGAGAACAACATTAATCCCAGTTAATGACCTAATCACCTTTTCAATGCCCCACCTCTCAATACCAGCACGCTGGGGGCAAAATTCCCAACACACAAATTCTGTGGGACTCGCTCAAACCTAGCACCTACTCCTTCTACTCATATTGCATCTAGTTATTAGGAGATAAGGGTAAAAAGGAAGAGTAAGAAAAACACGAGTGGAAAGACTGAGTTGGATGGGAGGAATGAGTGGGAGGGAGATAGAGAATGCAAGAAAGGTAGTGACTTGAACTCAAGGAGGAAATTAAAGTTAATATCCACACACAAGAGGCCAATGCAGAAAGAAAAAAGAGGGAAATGAAGAAAGAGAAAAAGTGATAAAGAGAAACAGCATAGAAGCATAAAAACAGTTTCTATTATTGTCATTGGGCCACAAAGAAAAATGCTAGGGGTAATGTATAAACAAAAAACACTTATAACTAAATATGGTGGTATTTTTTTAAATGTTTCACTTGCAACTTTACATCTTTTATTTTGCTGTGGCTTCTGTCTGTAATTCCAGCACTTTGGAGGCCGAGGCAGGAGGATTGCTTGAGCCGAGGAATTTGAGACCACCTTGGGCAAAATAGCAAGACCCCCGTCTCTACAAAAAAAATGAAAAAAATTAGCCAGGTATGGCGTCATGCACCTGTGCTCTCAGCTACTCAGGAGGCTGAGGTAGGAGGATCACTTCAGTTGGAGGTCAAGACTGCAGTGAGCTGATTGTGCCACTGCCCTCCAGTCTGGGTGATGAAGTGAGTCCCTGTCTCAAAAAAATCAATCAATCTTTATTATTTTTTTAATTAAAAAAATCTGTAAGAAAATCAGACTGAAGGAGAAAAGCTAAAAGTAAAGGGATGCAAACAAAAGGAATTTATAACAATTCCTAAAAGGAGAGCACCAAATGGGAATAGGGGCAGGACTCAGTGACAGGCAGGAAAAGGAAAAGCAAAGGGTCTATTTTTCCTGTCCTCTCAGTTTCTGCTTCCTGGAACTCCGGGTGCCAAGTTGGATCTGCAATCCAGTTGACACGTGTCCAGCAATGGCTTGGCAGCCATCCTCCTCAGCCCTCCACTCATCCAAGCCCAAGAGGTCTCAGCCTACCAACCACTCGCCTTTCTAGAAATGGCTGAACATCAAATCCCTTCCTGGCACTGTGAGCTCAGTGTGTATACTGACAAGGGTGGAAAATTAAGCATAGGTCCGTTTCCTCATCCATTGGTCACACCTTAGCATTTCCTTTCAAGTGAGAATTACATGGAAAGGACCTCCAGACCTAGGAGTCCTGTAGCCCTTTGGTTCTAATGACTAAAGCATACTCTTCAGTTCTGACCTTGTAAACATCATAACCTGAGGTGTGGGTGTGAGAAAGGAGAGTAAAGGCCTTGGAGCCACTGGGCAGAATTACATTTAAGCCATCTCAATTAAGCGGGCATTAATCTCTCTCCCTGCGCCTTCCATTTCTTTCTCTCATGCTCCATTAGTCCTCCAGAGAACTCAAATGACCTCTTTTCAATTCATATCTGGCTTTAAATAACACTCACATGCAGGAAGTTCTTCTTTACATTTAACCCAAATCTTTTCTGCTACAGTTAAAACCCGTTTCCTCAGTGGAGATTTGGAACAGCTGGTTCCCATTCTCCTTATGGCAACTCTTCTTAAAGATTCATATGCTTATAAAGGATGTCCATACCAACCCCACCTAAAGCATACAGTTCCTTAAGTATTTTCCAATAATAGTTTCCTATGCCTTTATCAATAATCAATTGCCTAGTCTGTGGAGATCTGACTCATGGAGCAAATTTCTACAGCTCAAGGAAGACAACATCTAGTAACTCAAGGGGCAGAGGGGCATAAAGGCAATCACTTTTTACTTGAAGTATTAAATACCAGCTTTTGTGAAGACACTGCTAATTTGAAGACTGGGACAGAACAAAGACTAAAACTGAAGCAGAGTGTATATGTCTAAGGAAGGAAGCATGTGGGAATGACCAATCCTTGGCCAACTACCTACAGCTCTGCTCAAGAACATCATCTCTTTGTGTGACCAAGGAGAGGCATTTTAGAATTTTAACAAATAGCACCCAATGCTGGTCTCTCAATAACATTTCTGTCTTCTCCCCATCACATATCTCAAACTGTTTCTTCTCTAAAGCATTAAAAAAATATATATCCGGAATAATACAAAAGATCTTCAGCTGACTTTTAGGAGCAAACAACATATGTTCTTGAACATCTGTGCTTTTCCCATACAATTTTTTTCCCATTATTGTCTAGAGAAAACTAGTTTAGTGGAATGTTTCTCCACAGAGGCACAGGTCTGTAATACTCCTTGTTGATTACATATAAAAGACACAAAATATTAGTTTATTAAAAGCAGCTTCAACTCTTGCTGTACAAAGCAGTTCTCTGATGGAACAGATTTATGAAGTAACAGCTGAAAGGTATGCAGATCACAAGACACATGACAAATGTACTTTATTACATGGATCAGAAATACCATATGTACTAGTAGTTACTGTACAATGATACACAGCACCCAACTAAGACTATTTAAAGGTTTTGCTGATATTGAAAACTATAGAGACAGAATGTGAGTGTAAGAAAGTGTTTCATAAGATAGCATAATGCCAAGACAATTCATCCCTTTAGGAAATTAAATACATTCTGCATATTAAAAACTTAATGTATTATAAAGCTATGCCATTCTTTAAATGAAAATTCGAAGGACTTTACTCCATTCATCTTTTTTACACGACTATTGCAGTGCCATTCATTGTTTAAAGCAGATGTTTATAACATTTTTCCATACTTTATAGTGAAACTTAATGGAATGAATACCAGACCTAACATTAACAAAATTAAGGAGATTTCATATATTTTATTTCCACCAAAAAAGATACTTAAGTCTACAGTTATGTAGTGCCAAAAAACTATGTAGAGCAAAACAAGCATGATACATTTCAAACATGACAATTTCTTATGAGGGATTTTTTTTGGCTGAAAAGAACTTTAACAGCTCTCAACCCAAATTTCAAGAACAGTTGGCCCTCTGTATCTATGAATTCTGCATTTGTGGCTTCGTCCTGATATAAAAATACTCAAAAGAAAAACACAGATGCATCTGTACTGAACATGTACAGACTTTTTCTCATCATTATTCCCTAAATAATACAGTATAACAACTATTTACATAGCATTTTCATTGTATTATTATAACAGTCGAGATAATTTAAATTACAGTCATGTATTGCATGACACTTCAATCAATATAGACAGTGGCTCCATAAGATTACAGTGGAGCTGAAAAATTCCTATGGCCCAGTGACACTGCAGCCATTGTAACATCATAGCACAATGCGTTACTCACATATTTGTGGTGATGCTGGTGTAAACAAACCTATAGTGCTGTCAGTCATATCAAGGTATAGCACATAAAGAGTTAAATACAGTTCATAATACTTAATAACTATTTTTATGTATTTACTATACTTTTTAGTTATTTTAGAGGGTACTCCTTCTACTTATTTAAAGAAAAAGTTGGCTATAAACAGCCTCAGGCAGGTCCTTCAGGAGGTATTGCTCAAGAAGGTGTTGATCCCGAAAGAGGTGGCAGCTCCATGCCTGTTACTGCCCCTGAAGACCTTGCAGTGGGACAAGATGTGGAGGGGAAAGACAGTGTAGATGGAGGCTAATGTGTCTGTGCATTAGTTTTTAACTAAAAAGCTTAAAAAGTTAAAAAAAATTATGGAAATAGAAAAAAGTTTGTAAGAATATAACATATTTGTGTACAGCTGTACAATGTATTTGCATTTCAAGCTAAGTATTATGAAAAAGGGTTATACAGTTTAAAAAATTAAAACATTTATAAAGTAAAAATGTTACAGGAAGCTAAAGTTAATTTACCACTGAAGGAAGTTTTTTATAAGTTTCATGTAGCCTAAGTGCACAGTGTATATAAAGTCTACAGCAGTATACAGTCATGTTCTAGGCCTTTGCATTCACTTACCACTCACTCACTGACTCACTCCAATCACCAGTCTGGCAACCACTATTCGTGATAGGTGCCCTATATAGGTGTACCATTTTTTATCTTTTATACTGCATTTTAAATGTACCTTTTCTATGTTTAGATACACAAATACTTACCATTGTGGAACAGTTGCCTACAGTACTCAGTACAGTAACTTGCTGGACAGATTTGTAGTCTAGGAGCAATAGGCTATACCACATAGCCTAAGTGTAGTAGGCTATACCATCTAGATCTGTGTAAGTACACTCTATGATGTTCACACAATGAGTAACAATATTACCCAAAGACACACTTCTCAGAAAACATCCCGGTCATTAAGTGACATATGACTGTACATGGGAGGATGGGCATAGGTTATATGCAAATATTTCACTATTTTATGTAAGCAGTTTGAGCATCTGTGGACTTTGGTATCTGTGGAAGGTCCTGGCACCAATCCCCCATGGATTCCGAGGGATTACTGTACAATGTTTGAATCTATTTTGCTACGTTCCAACCAAATGGTTCTCCACCTTAGACTGACACCCCAAGGCGCCCAAGGTGCCCATTTCAGCTCCCAAAATCTTGGTTAGAAGGTGCTTCCTTAAATCAAATAAAAGTCTGTCTTTCTGTAGCTTTCCATCATTAATTAGGTATTCATTCTATGCTCTGGGACAGACAGCCATGCTCACTATTTAACAGTTGCATTACTTTGGGCAAATTTAGTTCATCTTTTCAACGGTTTTCTCATCTGAAAATAGGGATAATAAGAGTATTGATCCCACAGTGTTTGAAGGATTAAAAATACATGTAAAGCATTTAAGAGAGTACGCATTCTCTAAAAGTTAGCTGTTATTTTTATTGCTTGCCTACCAAATTAACCTTATTTGGCAACACACTGTATTTTTTCCTGAGCTCTAAAATAAGTGTAAAAGACCCTTGACATTCAACTGCAGGAAATTTAGGATTCTTTTTGTAAGCAGGCCCAAAAGTGGCCCTGGGCCTCCTAGCTGCCTGACAGTCCCCTGGGGACAGCAGTGACCTCTGACCTGGTGTAAGTACTTAACAGTCCCACCTCACCCCTAAACATTTCCTTGTAAAACTGGTATGTGTCTACTGCAACGGTGTTTTTATTAATATATGCAGGCAAATAGAGGGAAAAAGATGTATATTTTGTGTCTAGCACAAACTTGAATCACTTTGCCAGATGGCATCAGAAGTCAGTCACTTAACTAGTAAGATTAACCAACAGCTTAGCATCTGCATTTCTACTGCAATATTTATAAATGTGGCAATGCCTTAGATTCCTTTCAATTTTGTGTTGTGGTCAGCACTTTCCTAAGCTACACATTGCTGCCCCTCACCATCATCACCAGTCCACTTCAGATATTTGATTCTATTTTTCTTCTCCAACTCAAGCCATATCCCAGACATATGGATCTGAGTTTTGAAAACATCCAAATTTCCTAATAAGCAAATACATACTGCTGCATCCTTATTTGATGTAGCACATGAATTACATAGTGGGAGGAGATATCTATACTGTGACAGTAGAAAACAGGATGTAGTCAAAACCACTACTTGATTCTACCTTAGAGCTTCAACTGCAGTTTGCATTTCTCTGATTAGTACCTTGGGCACTATTATCATGGCCTACCCCTTCCCCTTTTGGATTGGTCAGCCCATTCCTGATGAAGTGTCACCTAGGGAAATCCAGTCTGCCTTAGGCTTAGAGATTTGAGGATTCTATAAGTCATTATCATACTTAAACCTGCTCTTTATCTGATCCTGAGGCCACATGAACCCAATCTACCATAGGTTGACCCCAAAATAGGTATTCTATCCTATAATTACCTTTCTCTTCAGCAAGAATTTGCACATCCTTGAGAGGCAGAATGGCATTATTAGAGCCACACTGCCTAAATTTGAATCCCAGATTTCAGTTTTAGTTGTATGGTGTGTGCCTCGGTTTCCCCATGTGTAAACAGAGATTAAATTAGTACCAAACTCAGATAACATTAGTACCAAACTCATGAGATTGCTGGGTAAATGAGTTAATAATAATTGAAGCAGTTTTGATCATCTTTAAACAACATTTTGATTTCAGACTTCTTAACAAAGTGTTACATTCAATCCCTAATGTGACTTAGCTCACTCAATCTAATTCCAAAATGATTTGGTGCTTAGCTTGAGCTCCATCTTGTGGCTTTACATCAATTCTCTGGTAAATGGCAGTCAAAAAGATAACAAATTTCAAAAAGACAAGCTAATTATTTAAAAGACAAAAGGACTATGCTATACATCTCAATTTGTAATTCTTAAAAATAAAGTGACAAAGATGTGATCATACCCCTGCAATAATTTTGAAATGCCAGTCTCAATTTCCTGCCAATATTTGGTGGGGAGAATCTTGGCAGTGTTCAGGAACTCAGTGCCTGAGAGGCGACTCGCAACACTGTGTAAGTAAACTTTTCTTCAGTAGTCACCTTTCCAGTATGAGACTCCAGAAGATGATTCCAAAATGGTTTTTGGTAATGGTGTTTTGATTTTTGATTTTGTTAACTTTTAAGTTAAATCCTGAATGGACAAACTTCAGGACTGGACACACTGAAGGGAAAATCCTACCAGAGACGCTCTGGATGAAAGCTCAAAGCTAGTATCAATACAATCAAATTAGAGGTTATCAGCCTCAGAAAACATGAACATAGCCCTGGCACTGGTCTCTATCTACTTCAACTTGAAGAAAATCTAGTTAGAAAATACCCGACAATGCTGCCAAAATGTAAATCAGTGCCAAGTGTACAACATCGCTAATGCAGACTTTGAGACAGAGCTTCACTCTTCTTGCCCAGGCTCGAGTGCAACGGCAGAGTCTTCACTCACTGCAACCTCCACATCCCAAGATCAAGCAATTCTCCTGTCTCAGCCTCCTGAGTAGCTGGGATTACAGGTGCCTGCCACCATGCCAGCTAATTTTGTATTTTCAGTAGAGACAAGAGTTTCACCATGTTGGTCAGGCTAGTCTCGAACTCCTGGCCTCAGGTGGTTTACCCACCTTGGCCTCCCAAAGTGCTGGAATCTAGTGCCTGGTCCTCTTTTTCAAAAATAATAAAAAATGTCTACATTAGGCTGGGTGAGGTGGCTTATGCTTATAATCCCAGAACTTTGGGAGGTCGAGACGAGTGGATTACCTGAGTCCAAGAGTTTGAGACCAGCCTGGGCAACATGGCAAAACCCTCTCTACAAAAATACAAAAATTAGCTTGGCATGGTGGTACCGCCTTAGTCCCAGCTACTCGGGAGGCTGAGGTGGGAGGACTGCTTGAGCCTGGGAGGTAGACGTTGCAGCAAGCCAAGATTGTGCCAATCACTCCAGCCTTTCACATGGGGTGACAGAGTGAGACCCCATGTAAAAAAAAAAAACGGGTAAATAATTCAGCTAGTATATTTAGGCTGGTATTATCAGTGACTTAACTGGATGTTTACAATTTTTTATTTTATGAATAAAAATGTACATATCTGCTTTTCCCTCACAAATGCTATTATTATTCAGACCTATACCAAAAAGCAACAAAGGCCATGAATGACATATTTCAACTCACATCTTTCTTAGCTGTTAAATTTTAAGCATTTAAAATTATCTGTCAACTTTTCAATAAACGAGAAAAATGAGAAAAGTCTACTGTATTTAAATAATTCCAAGGGTTTACTGGCATTAAATTTTATAAAATGTTTAAATTTTCTGAAACATTTGGGTGATGTTCTCTTTAACTCTATATCATGCCCCAGTTTAGCAGTGTGCTTGGCACAAAGTTTGTGACCTCATGACCAAGTGGCATCCAATTAAAACATCAGTAGAGCTTGGATGTATGAAACAAAGTATTTTATTCAAGTTCCCAAAACAAACTTGAGGAGTTATGCTGGTTTGAATTGAAGAAAAAAGGCCAAGTTAAAATAGGAAAACAAATAGTTTTCATTTGGTGGGAGCTGAAATCAAAGTATACATGTGTATACGTTCTAATCCATCATCTGTCCCATGTGGCATTTTCCAAGGTTTTAAGAATCTACCAGGCCAAACCCTTCGCCACTTTCACTGCTTTTGCTTTACTTTTCCCCTTTCTTCTCTCTCGCTTTGCCTTCAGCTTTTTTCTTTGCCTTTGGTTCATCCATATTGGGTACTGCCCATTCTGGTCTAGAAGAGTCTTTTTGTTTCTCTTAATATCAGTCTCCATTTTCATGTCATCTGCATTAAAAGATGAAAAAACTATTAACACTATGTATGAAAAAAACCACCTTGTGAAAGCATATTAATGCACTGAGAACATTACAACTGAAGGCAGTCTGAAAATACAGAAGAAAAAAGCTCTCTGGCTGTCCTTCCTTAGAATAGTAAAGTTAAATAGAAAACATTTAGTATGAATGGCTCTGAGTTGGTGCATTAGTAGATATATGCTTCTAAGCACATGTGAGTTACAAGAACATTTCTCACATTAAGTGATTCATTGAGTTAAGAAAGTAAGCGCACCCATACTTCTAAGGGATAGACCTTAGATGTAACGAATTGATTAGGAATGACTGGCCATTTCTTATGAACTTCAACTAAATTCTAATGACCTGAGAACAAACTTCTAATGAACTTGATGGAGTAGTTAGTAGCAGGGCTGTGATGGCAGAGACAGGCAGTCAATAGAGAAGAAAGACCTGAACACATCCTGGGGCTCACATACTTTTCCTAGCTAGGTAACACTCAGAGATCCAGCTCTACTGATAGAAGGCTTGACAAGAAGCTCAGTGCAAGCATGCTGTGATATACCTATCACCTTCTCCACCGTGAAAGACATGCCCAGAGTCTCTCATGGAACTCCTTACCAGGATACACAAGGTCTTCTACTATCTCAACTACCTGGCATTATATTAGATATTCATCATTGTTTCCACACTATCTAGAAATAGTGTCTGGTATATAACAGCCACTCCGTAACTACTTGTTGAATGACAATTTAAGGTTCTGTTCTAGGTTCTGGGCTTAGAGTGGTCCATATGAGCTCCTAGTCCTCACGGAGTTTACAATGTTCTATTGAGGGAAGAATAACAAAGCAAACAGAAAGAAAACCTCAGCCAGGTATGGTATCGGTAGGCATCTGTAGTCCCAGCAATTCGGGAGACTGGGTGGGAGGATCACTTGAGGCCAGGAGTTCAAGGCTGTTATGTGCATGGTCATGCCTATGAATAGCCACTATACTCCAGCCTGGGCAACAAAGTGAGATACTGTCTCTAAAAAAAAAAAATTTAAAAATTAAAAGAAAAAATTTCAGCCTGTGTAAGTGGTTTTTTAAAGAATCACTGGAAGCAGATTAAGAAAGAACTGGTAGGTGCTGGTAAACGCATGTTAAGATAACAAGATTTTAAAGCATGGCAGTGATACAATCTGATTTGTCTTCTGAAAAGATCATACTGGTGGATATGTGGAAGATGAATGAGAAGGGAACAAGAGCAGAAGAGAGAAGTAAAAAGGCTCCTATCATAGTACAGGCAAGAGATGATGGCCATCTGAATCAAGGTGAAAGCAAGAGAAAAATGGATATAGATTTCTAATGTGTTTTTGGTATAATCAGTAAGACTTGGTAATAGTTTAGGTGTAGGGAATAAAGGAAAGAAGAATGAAGGATGACTACTAGGTTTATGGCTTAAGAAATTAGGTGGGCAGTTGAAAGAGAATAAGGAGAAACATAAACTTGAGGGTGGAGATGAAAACCAAACCGATAACACATAGATCACTAAATGGGGAGACTCCCACAGTCTCAGTCCCATCTCCCTTTAGCTCCTAAAATATTCAAGAACAAGGGCATTCAGACATTCCCCAGTCAGGACATAAGAGAATTTCTCTCTAGGGATGATGAGAAGAAAAAAAAATACTTAACAGATTCTGATATAAGAGATCTATCTCCAAATAAAGCCTCCTGGAGCCAATCCAATTCTTCTATACACCTAGCAGTTGACAGACCTCTCCCACACCTTGTCTCCCTCCAGCTTCCAATCACCATTTTAGTGCCCTACTTTTAAATACAAACAACTACTGATCACTAGACATTTGAGAAAAGCCTCTGGTATGAAAGACTGTAAAGGAATGGAAGGGCTTGGGAGGAAATTCCAAGAGGACAGACAGACAACACCTTGACACATAGATACAAATTTGAAAAGCAAACTGTAATTAATACCCTTAGGAAAATCAGAGAAGACATATGCCCATTTAGAATACAGAGCTGATGACTCAAGGGTCATTTACAAAACACAAAGAAAGAATACAAAGCTATGAAAAAGGAACAGTAAAAAAAAAAAAAAGAAAGAAAGAAAAGAAAAACTTTTAAAAACTGAAAACATAAGAGGAAAAAACAAATACAAGGTCAAGGAAATTAGAGGGTATAACAAAAGAAACAGAAAACAGGAGAGAAAAGAAAATAGAGGATCAATCCAAAAGAATCAAGAGTGCATGGGCATGTTAAGAGTTCTTTATATGGGCCAGGCATGGTGGCTCACACCTGTAATCCCAGCACTTCGGGTGGCCAAGGTGGGTGGATCACAAGGTCAAGAGATCAAGACCATCCTGGCCAACACAGTGAAACTCCCATCTCTACTAAAAATACAAAAATTAGCCGGGCATTTGGGATGCACCTGTGGTCCCAGCTACCCAGGAAACTGAAGCATAAGAATCGCTTGAACCCCAGAGGCGGAGGTTGCAGTAAGCCAAGACTGCGCCACCTACTGTGCACCAGCCTGGCTAGAGCAAGACTCCATCTCAGAAAAAAAAAAAAAGAGTTCTTTATATGGATCTAGAACATATAAAGAACTTTTAACAACCCAATAATAAAAACACAAACAACGTAATTAAAAAATGAGGCAAAAGACTTGAGTACACTTTTCTCCAAAAAAGACACACGAATGGTCAAAAAGCATATGAAAAAATACTTGGCTGGGCACAGTGTAATCTCACACCTGTAATCTCAGCACTTTGGGAGGCCGAGACAGGTGAATGATTTGAGGTCAGGAGTTCAAGACCAGACCGGCTAATATGGTGAAACCCCATCACACTAAAAATGCAACAATCAGCCGGACATGGTGGCATATCCTATAGTATCAGCTACTTGGGAGGCTGAGGCAGGAGAATTGTTTGAACCTGAGAGGCAGAGGTAGCAGCGAGCTGAGATCATGCCACTGCACTCCAGCCTGGGTGACAGCAAAATGCCATCTCAAAAGAAAATTGTTTAAATGTTTATTCAACATCATTAGTCATCAGGGAACTTCAAATAAAAGTCACAATAAGAATCTATTTCATACCCACTAAGATGGCTATAATCCAAAAATTGAAAGCGAGTATTAGTGAGGATATGAAGAAACTGAAATATTCAAACACTGCGGGTGGGAATGTACAATGATGTGGCTAATGTGGAAAACATTAAACAAAGAATTACCATATGATCCAGCAATTCCACTTGTATATATACACATACAAGAACCAAAAACAGGTGTTCAAACAAAAACTTGTGCACCTGAATGTTCACAGCAGCACTATTCACAACAGCCATAAGGGGAAAGAAATCCAAATGCCCAGCAACTGATGAACTGATATGAAATGTGGCAATGGACTATTATTTAGCATCAAAAAGAAAGGAAGTATTGACACATGTATGCTACAATGTGGGTGACCTTCAAAAGCATCATGCTAAGTGAAGTAAGTCAGGTTACATTACATGATTCCATTTATAAGAAATATTCAAACAGGTAAATCCACACACAAAAAGGGCACATTAGTGGTTGCCAGAGGCTGGGGGACGGGAGGAGGAGACAGACTCTTTAATAGGCATTAAGTTTCCTTTTGGGGTGATAAAAAGTGTTTTGGAACTAGAGGTGGTGGTTGCACAACACATGAATGTGCTAAATACCATTGAACTGTACACTTTAAAATGGTTAATTTTATGTTATGTGAATTTTGCCTTAACAACAACTAAAAAGAGCCAATGGGGAGGGGTGACATGTATGTGAGAAAATGAAAACAGCCAAGTGAAGGGAAGTTTCAAGGACAGCAGAAATAAAGCAGCAGATTGAGAGAACTTGAGATCAAGGGAGAAATTTTTCTTTCTTTCTTTTGACATTGAACGTCCCAGAACACATCTATGCTGTTGGCAATGACCCCGTGGAGGAGAATGACAACACAGATGCATGACTACAGCCCCTGAGAATCTAAGCAGGGAGAGGATTCAGAACACAAGTGGAGAAATTGGTCTTGGAGAGAACATTAATAAAAAAGGGAAAACAGAGTATATATTCAAATTCTTATAGACTTGGGTAGTGGAAAGATGAGGTTATTTCTGTTGGTTGGCCCTTTTCTCACAGAAGTATGCTTTTTTAATTTTTTATTTGTATGGAGTAGGAGAAGAATGAAATGGGAGGAACAAAAAGTTAAAACCAGCCATTTTCAAAGGGGGAAAAAAAAGCTAAGGTTGGGAGACTGAGAAATATTGCTCTCTTCCTTCAGCATAAGATGTCAAATAAATATATTTCTATTTGAAAGTCTGGATATTATAAATTCTTAGTCTGCTGCTAAATTGATGCATAAATGTGGGAAAAGCAGCATTATATATATTCTCCAACTTTCTGATTAAGACACAAAGATTCCTAGAATCTGTCAAAATGAAATAGTGAAACCCTGTGATTCAGGATAATAGTATAAGGGCATAGGACTCAGAATGGGAATCAGATCTTCAAAGAGTAAAATGAAGACATTGTATGCTGCCTAGGCTCTGGGTGAACTGTGCACCCTTCCAACCAGAGTGTGTCTAGATTTGTCTAATCCTGTAGAACTGTTTATTCCTGAGACATGGAGGCTATTGTATAAGCACCAAAGACCCACTCCAAACAATCCAAAACATACCTATATACATGAACAGGCTTGATAGAATTCTTTTTTTTTTTCTTAATGAAGCGCAGAGGGTTCACGCCTGTAATCCCAGTGCTTTGGAAGGCTGAGGTGGAAGAATCTGCTTCAGCTCAGGAATTCAAGGCTACAGTGAGCTATAATCCCACCACTAGGTAATGGGGGAGGGGAAGGGGAGGAGAGGGAAGAGAGAGAGAGAGAGAAAAGAAATACACTCACCTTTTTCATCTTTTACCTCACATTGCATTTTCTCTTGGCAATGTTTGGGTACCACCACAGTTGCTATCTCTCGAACATCCTTCATTAAAACATCACCGTCTAGTTTGAGAATACTTTTAAGCCTGCTGAGCTCTTTTGGGGCATTCTTTTTTCTCTTTTCAGCGCGCATCTTTCTTTTCCACTTGCTCCGTAAGCTTTTAGCCATGTTTTACCTGAAATTAACAAAAATACATAACCAAAAGCAAATCTTTACTATAAAAAGGCAAGAAGGCAAATCCTTGGAAAACCAGACCAACCGGTATCTCTACAAAACAAATGAAAAGTAAAACTATTCAATATGTTCACTTTTTATGACTTAACATACAACTTACGTGAAGATCAATACGGTACACACGGTCATTAAATATCAATTAAGATATCAAATCAAACTCCTTGTAGTCATAAGCAAACTACAAATCAAACCAATTCTGAAAGCACCTTGAATTTCTTTACAAAATACAGAAATTCAATTTCCCCAGTATGCAAGAGTGTCATCACCTTACATTTATGCAACAGCTTACAAATTACAAAGCGATTTTTATAAACAATTCACCCCCATCTTCATTATCTATCCTCTCAAGCCAACCTAACGACTTTAAACTTACCTATTCCTACTCTTGTTTTCTTTTCACTCAGTTTCAGCCCTAAATCCTCCACAAGGTGCTCAGTGTGATCTTTTAAAAACTTAACAGCATTAACTGCTTTTCTTTGAATTATTTAAAGACCTCCTCCCTCATATATTCGAGACCTACAAGGTCATTGTGAGCTGTCCCCTGCCTCCTTCAACTCTACTTCATCTCATTTTCCTTCTCCATCTCCATCCCCGCAGGCTCCAACAGCATCTGAAAAATGTCCAAACTATCTCCACGTCAGTACCTTCATGCTTGCTGTCCCTATGCCTGGTAACTGCTCTTCTCAAGCCTTGCTCCTTCATTCGATGCCTCAGAAAGGACTCCTCTGACCTCCGTAAGCTCCCTTCCGTGCTTAATAAGTGTTATAACTTGAAACTACTGTTTTGTCACACCCCCAACCCTCTCCCCGGACTGTAGACTCCACGAAGGTAGAGGGAAAAATGGCCTTGTTCACCGCTGGATCCCCCAGTGCACAGAATTTTGCATACTTGTCGAACAAATGCCTAACATTTTTTGAACGCCGGCAATCACAAACTCATTCTGCTCTCTTGTCTACATAACTTAACACTTTGGAGGGGCTAGGAAAGCGGGCGACAAACAACCCTGAGGGCCGAAGTTAACCTCAGCGGGAGTGAACAACAGGGGAAGGCTCCATTTTATCTAGTGCACTCGGAAGCCGGAGGGCCCCCAAAAGCACTGGGAACCCTAGCTCTGCATTGCCGGACAGGAGCTCAAGTATAGCCCAGCGAGGTTCAAGAAACTAAATTCTCCAGGGGTGGCGGAATCAAGCCCCAGAGTCCCACGTCCCACTGGACCGGTGAGGAACAGAACTCACCTGAGAAAAGAATACACACGCCACAGGATCTCGACGACCGGAAGTTTTTACACTTCCGTTTTCCGGGTAGAACCGACCCGGGGCGTACGCACTGCACGCTGGGAGCCAAACTGTCTCAAGAAGATTCGAGAGGCGGGATTTTGAAAGCCGGACGCTGACGAGCTTCCGACTTTGGTGTGAACGCACACTTAGAAACTTGGTCCGTCCTACATAGGTGTAGAAGTCGGATTTGGAGAGTGCAGAAGCGTGTCCCGGTCAAGGTTAGGTCACAGGTAGTTGCTTTCCGGACGTGGGTAGGGTAGCTCCGAGACTAACATAGTAAACCTGGGGACCCTACTTGTCAGATAGGGAGCCCGGAGCCGACCTTTAGATCTAGCCTTACCGCTTACATCATACTCATCCAACTCTCCCTAGGTCAGGTGTTCTTCCAGAGGCCGTATTGAGATCATCTTTATTTGTGAATTTTCTCATCTCGGGTGATGGCTTTACGGATGTACATATATGTCAAATTGCACACTTTAAATAGGTGCAACGTATTGCATGTCAGTTATACTCAAAGCTGTTACCAAAAACAAAAAGCAAGCTTTTCCTACCCCAGAGAAGAATTTAAAGGGTAAAATGATCAAAGGATTTCAGTTCTGTCAATGTTTACCTGTCTGATCACTTACATATCAGACACAATACTAAGCCTAGGACGATTGTCTTAGCTCACGAAGAACACTTACTTTACAAATATTTCTAATGGCAGAGGCTTTGGAACTATATAGGTCTGTGTTGTATTCTTCCAACACTTGCGGACGATATGGATGAGTAATATAAGAGCCTGAATTTCCTTGTCCCTGGAGTGAAGATAATACAACCTAATTGATGCTAGGTAGGTAATGAGTTCAACAAATGGTACCCTTTTTACATTATAGTTTGAAACGTATAGCTACACGGTACTATTTGTAAGCAGTGTTTCTAGAGATTTACAACATATACCCAAAAAACAGGAAAGGAATTGTCTTTAATTGTGGCCTGGTAAATTCCTGCTGGTTGCTAGAAAAGAGAGTTCTGAGACAATCCATGGGTACCTTTTTTCTTTACATTTGTGTCCTTTATGAAGCCAGGCACAGTATGGAAATTACTGAATTCAGAATATAGCAAGGTTAAAGAGGCTGAAAACGACTTAGAATATTTTATACAAAAAAAGGAAGCATGCGTAAGAAATCAGCTTTCTTTAAATGAGATTTCATTCTTATGAAGCAAGTGAATTTCTATTTTACAAGTAAACCATATACTGTACCTTGTCTTTCAAATAAGAAGTTAGCTATCTCACCCAAAAATGTATGTGCACAATGTATTTTAGAGAAAGCTCACTTTCTGATAGTCTATATTTACTGTATCTTGTTTAACATACCAGGCCAAGACATTTGAATAGACACTTGGCACCAGAAAAAAATAATTTACCTATTATGAAAATGTCATATTATTAAAATACATACCACGATTTAGCATTACAAATGCTTTAAAAAGCTGAATCATGGGCTAGGCACAGTGGCTCACACCTGTAATCCCAGCACTTTGGGAGTCCAAGGAGGGCGGATCACAAGGTCAGGAGTTCGAGACCAGCCTGGCCAACGTGGTGAAACCCCCTCTACTAAAAATGCAAAAATTAGCTGGGTGTGGTGTCATGCACCTGTAATCCCAGCTACTCAGGAGGCTGAGTTAAGAGAATCACTTGAACCCAGGAGGCAGAGATTGCAGTGAGCCGAGATCACACCACTACACTCAAGCCTGGGTGACAGAGCAAGACTCCATCCCCCTCCACCAAAAAAGCTGAATCAGGTACTACATTATTGAAAAAAATACCCTTTTACCCCTTTTTACTCATGTCCCTCACCAGTTATATAAAAGCAGTTCTAGAAAAGTGGCCTTAGTATATTTAAAAGTCTAATTCATGCCTTTGAGTATGCACTCTATTATAGGCACTATGCTCAATTTGCAAACATGAAGGAAACTAAATTACTCTTTTTCAGGAAACTATATCCCCTAATGGACAAACAATGCTTAAGGGGCCAACTAGACATTGCAGAGGCTCCTCACAGAGCTGAAAGGAACCTACATATATAACTAGAGGCACAGTGGGTGGCCCTGAATACCTTACAGGAAACAGACTGATTTTCTCATTGAAAAGGTATGCTACATGATGGAGAAGAGTCAGTGGGGCCCCTGCAGTCAGTCCTCTCCCATGGAATCCCTGATCTGCACAATCACTTAGTAAGGAACAGGAAGACTTCTGGGATTCAAATAGTGACCCCATGTTGCCCATTCCCTAGATGATGGGAACTTCAAGACAACGCTCTAGAAAGAGAAAGGTAAAAGCAAAAAGTATCTAAGTTCCTAGCTGCTCCAAAAAAAAAAAGGCCTGCCGCTGGCTGTTGACCACTAATCCCTAAAAATGCATCAGGTGGACTAAAGCCAGGTCTGAGAAGAAATGAAGGTGCGTATACACGGCCTACTGCATCTCTTTCCCCAAATTACATTCAAGATATACAGATGTTCTCAGCTACTACTCTTTCCTCATTTTCCTCCTACAACTTAGCTGTTCTTCCTTTGGCCCTTGCACACTGACTTGCCTGTTGCTCCGTCCAAGTTCTGCTAATTCCACTTTCTTACTATTAATATTTCTGGAGTCTGCCTATTTTCACCTTTACTGAATGCAATGCTTTAAAATGGTCTAGGTATATTCCCTACCTAGAACTCATACCTATGCACAGTGGGACACATCCAGGGACTTACATAGCAGCATTAATTATGAGAGTAAAAAAGGAAGAACCACATAAAATTCAATGACAGATCATGGGAATAAATCAATGGTTCATTTATAAAATATAGTATTTTATACCAAAGGTTTTCAAACATCTTGGTCTTGGGATCCCTTTATACTCTTAATAATTATATTGATCATATCAGAAATTAAAATGATTTTCTTGGAAATTTAAGTCATTTAGAAAGAATAAATTTATTACATTAACATTTTTGTGGAAAATAACTTTTCTAAAAATAATTGGTCAAAATGGCATTGTTTTACATTTTTAAAATGTCAGATCTACTTTTGCTTATACGGAATCTTTAGTCACAAATCAGTCCATTTAGCCTTTGAGTTGAAAATAGTATGAATACCATCAGTTGACATTAATTAAGCACTTAGTTTATTTTCTATATCTCTCTCATTTAATCCTTATGACAGCCCAATAAGCTAGGCATTATTATTATTATTCCCATTATGATGATGAGGCAAAAGACTTAAGGAAGGATAAATAACTCGATAAATGCTACACAAGCAGCTGGTTGGATTGCAAGGATTCTAATCTAGATGCTCTTACCCACCATGCTATGTTAAACTTGATTGCACTGCATCATGCACTTGAGAATTCAACAGTTAATTAATGATAATAGGGTCAAATTTACATCTAAAAATCATGCAAGGTTAAATCAATACTACTAATTTATTTCAACTTAATAGCTGGGAAATGCTTAAGGGGTATTATGGGCTGAGTTATAGCCCCCCCAAATTCACATAAAAGAAATCCTAATCCCAGCACCTCTGAATGTGACTGTATTTGGAGATAGGTCTTTAAAGAGATAATTAAGGAAGAATGAGGTCTTCGGGGTGGGCCCTAATCCAATATGACTGTTGTCCTCATAAGAAGAAATTTGGGCACAGACAAGTATAGAGGGAAGACCATTTAAAGACAGGGAGAAGACGGCCATCTACAAATCAAAGAGAAAGGCCTCAAAAGAAACCAACCCTGCTAACACCTTGATATTGGACTTTTAGCTTCCAGAACTGTGGGAAAATAAATTTCTTGTTGAAGCCACTCAAGCTGTGGTGCTTTGTTATGGCAGTCTAACAAACTAGTACAATGTGGGAATATGAGAAAATTTCATTGGTTACTGGTACACTGACCTAACATGCTGTGTGCATGTTAGGACCAACACAAATGAAACCATAAGACAATATTTCACAAATATTTTTATTTTGAAATAGATAGACTTAATGGCTGATGACCCAGTATCTTTGGTGTCCTCTAACCACATTAGCATTCTGTAATTTCAAAATGAAATCTATACTTTAAAATACAAATAATTAATGTCAAATTTTGTCATAATATCTGACTTTCAGGCAGACTTTTAATTTTAGTACAACTTAAAATGTCATTAACATTCTAATATGATTTTAATACAATACTGAATAATTCTCTGTGGAATTTATCTTTTATATATTTTTCTTTTTAAATTAGATGAAAATCTCCAAGCAAAAAGAGATTTATAGTTTTTTTTTCTTTTTTTTTGAGATGGAGTTTTGTTCTTGTTGCCCAGGCTGGAGTGCGGAGTGCAATGATATGATTTCAGCTCACCACAACCGCCGCCTCCTGGGTTCAAGTGATTCTCCTGCCTCAGCCTCCTGAGTGGCTGGGATTACAGTCATGCACCACCACCCCCGGATAATTTTGTATTTTTAGTAGAGACAGAGTTTCACCATGTTGATCAGGCTGGTCTCAAACTCCCGACCTCAGGTGATCCACCCGCATCAGCCTCCCGAAGTGCTGGGATTACAGTCGTGAGCCACCTCTCCAGATTTACAGTTTATAATGGTAAAGACACTACTACTTCAGAATCAAAGCCAGATCAGTATTACTTAATAATTCAGGGAAAATTTAGATGAAATCACTAGACAAAGGTAAACTGATACTCTTATCTACTCATAAAATTATCTTTGACTTGTAAATAAACAGCTATGTGTGGGCTAATTTAGGAAGAAATACATTTTTAATAGAATTTTGATAGCTCTTAACTGATATCCTAAATCAAGGATTTAGAGATGAAATATCATAAAGAATAGTAACATTTTAAAGCTCTCAGAGTAACACAGGATACAAATAAAGACTGTAACAGTATTTAACCATTGTCTGAAACTTTATTACTTAATGAAAGTTTCTATATACTGCTCCAATTACTTTTTTAATCCTTTTTTTCCTCACTGAAAAAAATTTGTTTTATTCTTCAGTTGAGCCGAGATGCTTTTAATTACTTTTTATTAACTGCTTCCAGAAACCGTAACAGGTGCAGGAATAGATTGATGATGTCCAAGTAGAGGCTGATAGCAGCTAATATGTATTCTTCAGGTGACAGTTTATGCATCAGGGAGTGTGTGTCATAGATGATGAATCCACAGAAAAGAAGGGCTCCTGCAGCAGCTAAGACCAACTCCACTGTCTCACTATAAAAAAATAACTATAGGGAAAACATTAGAGAAATCTGATGATATTTGAGAACAGTACTAAGAAGACTTAAGTTACTTCCTCTAATGATTTACTGCTACATTACACATTTGACAATGGTGCACAACTTTGAATACAAATATTAAAAGCAGAAAAAGGCAAGGCAGGTACAAACTTGCTTCTGTTGGATGGAAGGATGAATGAATGGATATATTCCTTTAAACGAAATTACCCACTTTGAAAAATAGCATTCCAAATATAAATTATTTAAAAATATATTTATTTTTTCACAATTAAAATGTGCCATTGGAGCTTGGCAGTTATAAGAGGGCCTCTTTCTATATAATTTAATTCATTTATTCATTCATCTTTCTTTCAACCAATAATAATGACCAACGCGAGGCCTTGATTTTTATTTATTTATTTTTTTTGAGACGGAGTTTTACTCTTGTTACCCAGGCTGGAGTGCAATGGCACGATCTCGGCTCACTGCAACCTCCACCTCCTGGGTTCAGGCAGTTCTCCTGCCTCAGCCTCCTAAGTAGCTGGGATTACAGGCACACGCCACCATGCCCAGCTAATTTTCTTTTTTTCTTTTTTAGTAGAGATGGGGTTTCATCATGTTGACCAGGATGGTCTCGATCTCTTGACCTCGTGATCCACCCACCTCCGCCTCCCAAAGTGCTGGGATTACAGGCTTGAGCCAACACGCCCAGCCGAGACCTTGATTTTTAAAGGGATAATTCTATAAACAAATGTTCTGGACAATTATAACTAAATGTCCTATCATAAGAGTATCTTTTATAGCTTTTTGAGGTTTTTTATATTGGCACAGCCAGAATTATATTTCAAGTTAACCATTAATAACATAACTTACCTTGAAGAATCCTGACAGGCACAAAATCCACAAAAAAGCAAACAGCCTATAAAAATAAAAGTTTAGTAATTTAGAATATTGTTCCTTACAAAAAAAACTTTGTAAACCCATTTAACACTTTCTGAAAAAAACATATCCATCCAGACGTTTTGCCAAAGAATAACTAAAATGTAAGAATTTGTAAACATACAATGAATATAATGCCCATTTTGGATTTTTAAAAAAGAAATTTAAAAAACAGCTATTTCTTCAACATTTGTCTTTATGGTTTACAAACCTAATTAACGGTATAATTTGTGAAGTTTTTAATTGGAGCACAAAATACAGATAGCAGAAATATTACAAATATTTTAATTTGGAGATTTACAAAAACTTTTAGAAAATACATAAACAAATGAAATATGACTATACTTTTAAGCCAAGTAATAACAAGTTATTCTGTGAACATGCATATCTATTAAAGTTCACGATGTAATTTCCATTTTATTCTTATTATAGAATTCAATCAATGGACATATCTGACACTGCTATAATTCTATGAGTTACAATTCAGTTATTATATAGAGAGAGTATAAATTATATGAGAAATGACATCTAAGAAGTCAGTCTTTTGTTATCAAATATAGGGCATATCAGCTGCTTCAGGTCACAAGGAATTACAGAGACCAAATTTATCCTCCCTCTTTAAATAAAACCAGACAAAATATATGAAACAACAGTTTTTAGACACTAGACAGCAAATAGCACAGGACAGGAGTTCCTGAGATAAAGGATACAAAGAAAGTGAAGTCTATATTTGCCCTAGCTACAGTTTCCAGGCCACCATGTAGGGATAAGAACCCATACAAACATTTATGGTCTCCTCTGAGTTGAGCAGACAAGAATTCTGAGGTCAGGAAAGCCAAGGTGGCTAGAATTTGTAGGGCAGAGTACCAGAAAAAAGAGAACTATCTACCAAGAGTGAGCACTCTGGTGTATGCAAAGGGTTCTCCCAGAGTCTATAGCTAAGATCTCCAAAGCTCCTGTACCACGGGGTAAGGGAAAGGTGGTATTAAGAACTTAAAGCATCCAAGATATTACCCTACTTGCAGGCTAACAAGTTAGTCTGGCACAGTCTCATGAATACATCAAGCTCCTAGGTCTGAGGATAAAGGACAGTTCATAGTAGTAACAGTAGTATCAGCATTTTAATGACAGAGCCCAGTTTTTATAGGGTGATGCCAAGAAGGCAACATGACACCTACACACATGGTGGGTTGTGTTACAAGATAGAAACTTTGAATTTAGGAAAGCAAGTCTCTATTACAATGTAAAGTAAACATGGTTGCCCTCTGCTCCAGCGAGCACTATTTCTATCTTCCCAGGCTGTTCACTATTGAAAAAAAAAAAAACAAACTTAAAAAGATTGTCTGGAAGGGCAGTCAGCACATCATTCACAGGACATTCAGAAATACATGAGACCCATGAAAAATCCTCTCCATTCTTGTAGGCTTCTAATAAGACATTAGGATAGGGCTGCCAGAGGTCTCTGGACATTAATTTACTCCGTTATTCACTAACTGGATAAGATCCTACATTTAAGCCTGATCAGACACTATTGACAATACATATTAAAACAGATATCTTTTCTCCTCTACGACATCCAAGTTGAAACCTGACACTAAAACTTAGGCTCCCTGGTTAAGCAACATGTTCCCCCCAGGGACCTAAATGTACACACACTAAAAGGGTTATTTAGAGTCACAGGCTCCATTTGGTAAGCTCTTGGTAAGAAATTCAGCCTAAGACTTGTCAGTTTATAATAGCATTCTCTATACATACTGTAACAGGTAAAGATTTGAAAGTTATGTCCTACAAATAATCTGCCTAAGTAGTTACTCCACCCTACTTTGACTTACATCTCATTAAATATTTAAACATCAAAGACAGCAAACTTTCTAAGAATATAGTTAAGATAAGCCATGGATATAGTGCTGATTTTGCCATTCTAACAACTCCATCTATAGGAGTGACAAATAAATCCTATCCTCTTCCTTCTCAACAAGAAGCACAGAATAAGAAGTAACCTACAAACAGTGATGTCCCAGTAAACTGACTTTCTGGGAAAGAAAATGAGCCCTGATTTGTAGTGCTTCCTAATTTCAGTGGTGTACATACATCCTCCATGGCCTATTTTAAGCTTCCAACAGTTTAACAACTGGCAAGTTTAAATCATAACTGGCAAGATGCCTCTTACAAGCTGGCACAAGCCAATTCGAGCATACCAATGACCAGTTGCCATAGTTATCATATGTAGTTCTGAGATTTCATTCCTTTTGTGGCAAAATTACTACAGGATAATAATGATGTTGTAAAAACATCACAGCTTTAAGTCAATCTATGAAGCACTGCCACCACTGCCGATACTACCATACATTTAACACATATTTCTTTAGTCCCTACTATATCCCATAAACAAGTCAGAAGGAACAGCCTATAAATTTTGAAGAAAATATTTTCAAATAAAATCTTTTCCCTCAGTCTTTATATCCCATTTTGGCACTTAACTTCCACAACCACTTAGGCTTTGACGGTTCACAGTAAAGTAGTTTTATTTAAAATGCAATAAAGTGTTACTCTTAAGTAGCTGAATCTATGGCATACTGACTAAAGCGTTAATTATTATTAGGATTTTGCTGGAGAGTCATTATATGGCAATATCCAGTAACAGATAGCAGTACATGTGATTCAGTGGAGAACAAAAGCAGAAGTGAAGTGTTAAGGTTTTAAGTGAGTATACTGTGATCAAGTTTCCATTTTCCTATCACCCAGCTGCTTGGTGGTAAAGACGCTGGAAACTGCTAAGACTGGAGAATAGAGAGACTGGTTGTAGTAATACAGCTAAGAGACAATTTTGAAAGAGTTCTGTTTCCAGATTACAGTAAACAAGAACTATTTCAGACTAATTACCACCCCTGTCCCACCCTGAAAAACTACTAACATGATGCATAAAAGAGAAAAGAAAGAATACCTTCTTAAAAATACCAAATAACTGTCAAGATAGAATGGAATTACTAAGTCAAAATCTAGGTAAAAATGGAAACCCAAAGAAGTAATCATGGTATAGCTGAATTTACCCAACTACAAGAAAAGTCATCAATGCACTAAATAGGTAAATTGAGGGGTGGGGGTAGAGAATAACTATCCCTGGGAAATTGCCACCACAAGCTATCCCTTTTTGGATTTGTAGTCTAAATGAGTAACATCTGGGTGGTTGGGAAAGCATCATAAGCCATGAATTTAGTTTCAAGTAGACCCAATTCAATAGTTTTCCCAGATGCCAGGAGAAAACCCAATTACTGTAGGGAAAACTGCACCTTCAACTGAGGCCTCAAAGAAATTCAAAAAATAATTTTTCAAGGACAGTTACACAGTCAAAAATAACCGAACACACAAAGAAAATACTGTAATTATCAGAAATGGCACACACACACACACACACACACACACACACTTAGAAATATCTGGTCTCAGATCTATATGATCATTGTAATGCCATTTGTATCAATAAATGTAAAGTTATTGTGAAGAGGCTGAACTATAAAGCAAGTTTATCAGAAAAGGATTTGAAAGATGATACTGGAATGAATGAAAGGGAAGGAACAGTTTGAGACTGAGTCGGAAGAGGAAGTAGAACAAACTTTTCATCATATGTGTCACACAAATATATATGAAACATCCTTCCAAAAAAGGAAAAGGAAATAGAAAATATTACCTCTCCCTAAATCAAACTCCATTCTAATAAAACTGTTTTAAGTATTCTGCACAATTGTCAGCGTCGGCTAACCAACTGTACTTTATCTCTATAGAGACTTCTGGTGTTCTGGATTACCAGAATAAAAGGGGTGAGGGAGGAAAGAGTGTTTAGCAAGAGCAGACTTTTGTAAATAGCGTTGTAACAGGAAAAAGAAAAAGAAGACTATGTGCCAACAGGAAGCCACTGTGAGCTTAGAAAAGAGTCCATGCATTCCTACCAGGTGAGGGCAACACAGTACCATAATCCTAATATAAAAAGGATCAGTCTGTATATTTGTTTGAAGAAGAAAAAGGTTTTAAATTCATGCAGACCCTTTCAATATCTGTACTCATTACAGTGCTTTTTCCACAAAGATGTGGATGGTCTTGGTAAGATTTATGCTAAGACAGACTGAAATTTCAGTAAATTCCATAATGTTCATAAAGCATACAAGCTTAAACTCTCTGGAAAGCTGATTTAAAAAAAAATCACTTCCCTTTCACTACAGAAGAGAAGCAAGTAACTCAAAGCCACGTTCCATTTCTGTGTATGTTCTGGGAGAATAAGGCCTGGCCCTAGTATTCAAAGAGATGATCTCTTATTACCCTCCATTTTAAAAGACAGTACCCAAAGATAACAGTGTAGCACTTTCCTCAAAACCACCTATAATAATCAAAGACATCTATTATATCCAAGAATATATATAACTTACCCTGCTCCTAATTTGCTGAAATCCCTCTTAGCTTGCAAAGTATACATAGTCAAACCAAAAAATACTCCAGTAGTCAGTATGTAAGCTTGCAGAATAATATGTACATCATAGAAAGTAACTGTAAAATGAAAACACTGATTAACATGCATATAAACATGCTCAATATAAAACAGCTTTTTCTGGCATTTTACAGAAATGCTTCATTTTCTCCTGTGCTTTATGCCAACAAAAACAATTATGAAAATGTTTCTTATCCATCCTTGAATACATGGGTACAATGAAACCACATCCAAAATGCAATTAACAGTCTCCAAAAAATTCATTCATACGAAATTGGGGGGTCACATTATTACCAAATTAATGAAATGACTAGAAAGCTCTTACGCCTGTAGACAGGAGTTTTAGGGATATGGTAGAGTGATTCTCGCCTATCTCTGTCCCAGTCGCAGTTTACCACCATCTGTGGTAATTGTCCACTGTGGTTTCAATGTCAGTAGGGATGATTCTGGGTTTCCTGCCAGACTGGGAATTTCTGGACAGTAGCAGCAATTCCAGCAATCACCTGGTTACACTTTTTTTTCTTGCCCAAATCAAGGCAATTGGGCAAGAAAAATATTGGGGCTGTCTAGGGTTGCCTACTATTCACTTACCCTTTAAAAGACAGAAATCAACCACTAACTGCTTTATATCTAATGTGTATTATCCTGGAGTACACTATTGTGGGGTTTACTGAATATATGCCAAATTCCTTTCTATGATTTTAGAATAACCATCCAGTCAATTATGGCTATTGTAATAAAACTTCTTAACATTTTAACAAATTGCAAAGTTATAACCTCTTGGAGGTTAACTGCTTAAGTAATTTTTAATTTTTCAGAGATTAATTATTCATTTTCTTGCTATCCCTAAATGCTACATGACTGGAATTTCTCTATTTATGCCATTACAGGATTAGGAGGTGAACAGGGAAAAGATAAGACATTAAGTCAATTTTGCTTCTTGTCAGTAATTTAAGTATACGATTAGGTTGAAAAGAAATTGCAATTTTTAAGGAAAATAATGTTCTCAGATTATCCCATCCATGTTTTTCTATCCCAAATTCCAATAATCCTGAAATGAATCTCTCTCCTATATTCTATGTACATAGTAGAGGCTGGAGAAGGGAGAGATGGATTTGATAATCTCAATAAGTAACATTAATAAGTAATTACATATTAATAAGTAACATTAATAATAAGTAAATATTAATAATACTGCCTATGTTGAGAAGCCACAATCCTATTTATTATTTATTACTATGTATTTATATTGATTATTTTAAAATGAGAGATTACAAAAAAATACAGATTAAACAAAACTGGCATAGACAAATTCAAAAACCTAATGACAAAATAGGAAGAGTTAAATATACTAACTTATTAACTACAGGATAAAAAACTTGCTGTTATTGAGAGTAATAATTAGCGCTGAACTTTTTGGTACTCAAGGTTAACTATTTGGAGACAATCAGAATTTTTATTCTTAATTTATTGAATTTTTCTACTTGAGATATTATATAGGGTACATCAAGTAATTATAACAGACATAGCCTTCAAACACGTTTAACATGAAATACAGAGCAAAAACAACCACTGTTTCTTGCAGTGCTGTTTGAAACAATATGAGGATATAACATGAAAGCACAGGCAAGTTAAAGGAGTTAAGCTCATATGATCAGAGTATATGGTTCAAAATACATGTTCTCAGTTACTTTAAGATACTTTTAAATTAGGGAAGAGATTAGCTATAGTTGTGTTATTTTTATGAATAAGTCAACAAATGAAATAATGTTCTCCATTCCTTTTATTTTTCTTTTCCACTTCTTCTAAGCTCAGTTGAAATAAGTAAAGGATAAATATCTAACTTTTGCTTATACTTTAGGAATTCTTCATCCTATGCTTTATTTCTGAAATATGATATTCCATGATGTTAGACTTCAGCCCCAAATACCTTTTTACCTGAAAGATTTATCTACATTAATAAGTTATTATAACATATAGAAGTGCAATTACGGCTTACCAACAACTGCCACAGTTAGAGCTTCCAATAGCGTCTAATGAAAAGAAACTGAAATTAATGACTGTAAAATTTACACTATCTCATGTACATTTTCTAATTTCTAGCAGCTTAATGTGATCCCATATGAATGATCTCATTGTAGCATCAAAGCAGCTCTGTGAAGTATATGGGGCAGTTAGTAAACCTACCATAATGAAAATGAGATCTCAATTTATTAAGTGAAAATATTTAGATTCTAATTGTGATAACAAGACTCTTTAAGCTCTAATCTCATATCTGTAACAGGAAGACTACAAATATAGAACATTCTACTTTTCTTACTCTGTAATATAAATAAAAACAAAATTGCAAATTATGTGCACATTTATAAAACCTCAATACCTCACAGAAACATAGGAAGAATAAAATATTTAGGTAGTACTTTGGTGTGGGAGTCTTGAAAGTATTTCCCAATATTCATTCTCTCTTTCTTCCCTAATAACAGAATTTTTACCTGGACACATGGCCGTTCAGATTTTATTGCATTTTTTTCAGTCTCCTTGGCAGCTAGGTCTGGCTATGTAATGATATTCTAGGCAATTTAATGTGACTAAGACAGGTATACAACTTCTGGATTGTGCTCTAAAAGCAAAGACTTGCTCTCCCTTTTCTCTTCTCATTTGTTTGTATTAATAACTGAATGCTTTGTGGATATGGGAGTTATCTATCATATACCACGCAACTCTCTAGGAATGCCTTGACCATAGCAGAAACGTGGGCCCTTGTTACCTTCACTAAGTTGTCATTCAAATTTTTACATGAGAAATAAACTATCTTGTTTAAGCCACTGTTATTTTGTCACTGTTTAAGCCATGTCAGAAGTAGCAGAACCCATAACCTAAATAAAAGACTTGGTGTTAATGAGTCTTGTCCTCTAGCCTCTCTTTCCCCTTAATTACAGTGTTTTTATTTTGTCTTATATGCTTACTCTGGATAGATTTTATCAACCATCTGATAGACCATATCACAAAGACAAAGTCAGAAATAACGGCAGTGGCTGTATAATCATAATCCTGGTAGAAGCATCCCCTGTACTCCACCATACCTGATATCAGGAAAACCATCTGTACCAGAGCAAAAATGGTATTAGAAATTGTACACAGACATGGAGGCAATGGGACTGCTGTCATATATATATATTTTTTTCGAGACGGAGTTTCGCTCTTGTTACCCAGGCTGGAGTGCAATGGCGCGATCTCGGCTCACCGCAACCTCCGCCTCCTGGGTTCAGGCAATTCTCCTGCCTCAGCCTCCTGAGTAGCTGGGATTACAGGCACGCGCCACCATGCCCAGCTAATTTTTTGTATTTTTTTTAGTAGAGGCAGGGTTTCACCATGTTGACCAGGATGGTCTCGATCCATCCGCCTCAGCCTCCCAAAGTGCTGGGATTACAGGCTTGAGCCACAGCGCCCGGCCTGCTGTCATATTTTAATGATTATAGTAGTGCCAGTAAAAGGGTAGCAAAAGATAGAAATTTTTTTCTGGACTGGCACAGTGGCTCACTCACACCTGTAATCCCAGTACTCTGAGAGGCTAAGGCAGGTGGATTGTTTGAGTCCAGGAGTTTGAGACCAGCCTAGGTAATACAGCAAAACCCCATCTCTACTAAAAATACAAATAATTAGCTAGGCCTGGTGACATGTACCTGTATTCCCAGCTACTCAGGAGGCTGGAAGGTGGGAGGATCACTTAAGGCCAGGAGGCAGAGGTTGTAGTGAGAGCCAAGATCATGCCACTGCACTCCAGCCTGGGCGACAGAGACCCTGTCTCCAAAAAAAAACGAAAAAAGAGGAGAAAGTTTGGCGGGGTAGCATGCAACATGATTACACTATATTCTTGCTATTTGTGACAAGATTTTAGGAAAGAAATCCCACCCACATTCAAGTATCTGAAGGAAACAGGATGGTATAAATAGGCATAAACAAGAGTAAAGATAAGACTAGGAAAATATGATAATGCCCCCTTTAAAACATATATACACATGCTTCTCAAGTTATAATGGGGTTACATGCTAATACACCCACTATAAGTTGAAAATATCACAAGTCGAAAATACAGCCCAGAGTGTCTTTGGTTAAAGAATCACCAATGCTTAAAGTCTGAAGTTTCATGGTTGCATATTGCTTTGACACCATCATAAAACCGAAAAATCTTAAGTTGAATGATTTTAAGTCAAGGAATATCTATCTATCTATCTATCTATCTATCTATCTATCTATCTATCTATCTATCTATCTATCTAATCTGCCTGTGTGTGTGTGTGTGTGTCTATGCATACACACACTCCTACTACCTTCTTTCTTATTCTGCTCTAGCAGGACCAAAAAACCCTAATGTTAAAGATCCCTGAGTAATTTGAGGAAATGTATTTTACATACTTATTTGTTAAACCATTTTTAGCTATGGGCATGATGAATACATTTAACATTCAGTGACTATCTTGCCTATAAGCATTTGGTTGATGCTTTTCTAGTGGGACCTCTCCCTGCTAGGCAAAAGTTGACCCACACCCTCTTCCCACATAGAAATCAGTCTTTCTGAGAGAAGGCTATATGGAGATGTTAAGAGGAATTCTATATGGCCTTCTTTCTTTTTATACTTCCTGTCTCCTGAGACATAGCTGACTGGGCCAGGAGTTGGCTCTGATGCAATGTCTGGCAACCCATATATTGATTAACAACCTACAATGTGACCTGTGCCAACAACCAAGTATACCAATCAGATTCATTCTCTCTCTCTCCTTCCTTACTTTTCCTTCCTTCCTCCCTCCCTTCCTCCACCACCTTACCTTTCTTTTTGAGACAGGGTCTCACTCCATCACTAAGGCTGGAGGGCAGTGGTGCAATCTCAGCTCACTTCAACCTCCACCTCCCGGTTCAAATGATCCTCCTGCCTCAGCCATAACATCTAGCTAATTTTTGTATTTTTTACAGAGACAATATATCGCTATGTTGCCTGGACTCCTCTGGAACTCCTCGACTCAAGCAGTACACCTGCCCCAGCCTCTCAAAGTGCGGGGATCACAGGCATGAGCCACCACGCCCAGCCCAGATTCTTTCTGACCCAGGAATCTGAACTCAGAGATTGAAGCAATGGCAGTGGGAGCTTAAGCTAAATTACTCTATAGGGGCAAAAATTAATTATCTTTAATTTATATATGACCCATTGTTTGGGAAACGGAAAACAATGTGTAAGGACAACTGAGGTAGAGAAGAGATGTAATAGAACAAGGGAGAGGAGAACACAAACTCTTGTAACTGAATTTCCTATGATATCATCATTTCTAGAACCTTCCTCCAGTTATCCAGTTCATCTTCCTTGAAGAAGATTTGGGTTGGTGGGTTCTCACACGCTTACATCCTTAAACTCTTTGTTATTTGCAATAACTTGAGTTAGGACTGACAATCTTGCAAACAAAAAAGCTTCAAGTTTAAATGAATAATCTTTCCTATAATTGAAACCTGCAAAGTCATCAGCTTTTCTTTATCATTTTAACACAAACTCATTATCAGAATTCACAAACTTTTTTAAAGCATTTTAATATAATTAATAACTTTTTCACTCGTATTTGACAAGTATTCTTTTTTGTCTGAAATGGGGTCTCACTCTGTCATCCAGGCTAGAATGCAGTCATGTGATCTCAGCTCACTGGAGCCTCCACCCCCCGGAAACCCCACCTCCATTTAAGTGATCCTCCCACCTCAGCCTCCCGGGTGCTGGGACTACAGGTGCACACTATCAAGCAAGGCTAATTTTTGTATTTTTTTGTAGAGATGGGATCTCACTATGTTGCCCAGGCTGGTCTCAAACTCCTGGACTCCAGTGATTCACATGCCTTAGCCTCCCAGAGTGCTGGGATTACAGGCATGAGCCACTATGCCCAGCCAAGTATTCTTAATATTAGTTTGGAATGTTTTGAAGTAAGTTTTTAGGTTAAAATATAGTCATACTGGATATGAGAAGAGGCAAAATAATTTTTTAAATATGTAACTGGAGCCTTATCCAGTTATTCTAGTCATATTCTAAGACTGAATTTTCATAAGTGGTAGTTTGGGTTTTAATTTTCACAAATATCTCAATATATATGACTCTTAAAGTTGGGTTCTCCCAAGTATAATTTTGAAAAAGTTAGTAGTGCACATAATTTGAGCAAAATGGTTCTTCAAAAGGCCAGAGGGGTAAGATAATAACACAGAAGAGTTTTAATCATAACAAATTTAAATTCTATGAAATTAAAGCCACAAATTTCCCCCCCCGCAAAAAAAATCACAGAATATTAGAGGTAGAGGTTTCACAAGGATTTATCTATTTTAATATTCTCATTTTACATATGAAAAAACGTAGGCACAGAAAGGCTAAATGCCTTGCCAAGTGTCACATAATCAGATAGCAGCAAAGCCAGGTCCTCTGATTCCAATTCAGTATTTTTTCCACTACATGTTAATATTAATAGAATAACCGTTGAAACTAATAAACTGTTAAAAGTTTTAAAAGACTATCAAATTACAAGTAATTTCCTAAAGTACTCTAAAAAAACTCATTAATATTTTTCTGCCATTGTTATACATGTATTATATATGTATTTAATTAAATAAGAATATTCAAAACTCAGGAATAATTGTTAAAGAAATAGAGAAAGTCAAAGTACTCACAAATCCAAAAAGCAGGTACAGGTTAAGAGGATACTTATGTCTGTTTAAATTCAATGCAAAAATCAAACCCAGAGATCCAAGGGCAAACAGCAAAATTAAGGCAGGACTGAAAGACATAATATTAAGTGTTTCAAGTTAAAAAAATAGCATGAGCAGTATTATCCAGTTTAATAACATTTATCTAATTTGTATGTTTATGAAAGTATAGGAGAAAAAATCTGGAATGAGCCACACCAAACTATCAAATTATTTTACATCTGGAAAATTTGAGGGGTACAAAGTAGAAAGGAGCCTCAGGACAAAGAAAAGAATCCAAAATGAATGGAGGAGACTTTTCCTTTTTACTGTATAAACTTCTATCATATGAATAATGTTTGCAATTATTATACTAATATTAGACAATAAAGAAATTAAATAATAACAACTACTATTTTAGGGTATTTGCCATATGGCTGTAATTTAAATTAAATAATTATACCTTAAACAGCAAAATAATAGTTCAAGACTCCACTTTGGTGAAGGCGAAAGGAAAAGAAATTCTCTACTTCTATGAAAATATTCATTAGGTCTCCTTTCCTTTAATATAGCAAAACTGTATTATTTTTAGCAATGGAAATAATTATGTTGGAGGTCAGACTTTAATCAGGAATGAATCACATGGCAGTCTTTTGAAAACTTCTTGGTGAAATTATCCTAGTCATGAGCGAAAACTAAAGTGAATGCATATTTATTTTTCAAGCACTGTCTTAGGCTTTGAGCACAGGGACTATAGTCTAATAAAGTTTGTAAAAATTAAGATGTTTAAAAATGGCATGCAGTAAAAATTCTTAATACTATTCCAGGAGATGAGGGTCTACTGAAGCTAAAAAGTTCACAGGTAAATACCATGCTGTGGAATATTTTTCTTTATCAAAAACACAACTAATCAGGCTTGTAAGAGTTAGTTAATGAACTTTTTTATATTTTAACCTCAAAAGTTAATAAAGTGGATTTTGTTTATAATATGCCTTTTTGATCATATGCAATGTCTGAAAATGATTCATTATCATCTCATTACCTTACCTGTCATGTACAAATGTCCGTATAGATTCAAAGTATAAAAAAACTGTTGAAGCCATTGTAGTTAAGAGAACTTGCAGAGAAAGGATGCTGTAGACTTTTCTTAGAAAGGCTAAAAGAGGAAAAAAAGATATATATGATTATTTTCTTAAGCATTTATCATAGAAGAGTAAAATCAAATTTCCTCTTTAAAAAATTAAGTTTTTTACATGTATTCTTTCCTAATTTTCATCCTGATAATGTAATCTGCAACTAAAACTAGGCAAGACTACAAAGCTTCCAAAATAATTTAAAAATTTTAAGAGATAGCTAAACTTCCCTCTAAAAAGCATGAGCCTAAAAAAATTAGTGGGCCAGAATGTAAATGTTTTCATCAAAATGGAAAATGTATTAAATGCCTAGTTGTACACAACAGCATACAACATATCAAAAGACTAAAAGCAGAACATTTTAAAAGAATGATTGTATCTTGAATCTGAAAAGGAAAAATAGAAAGCATATAAACATAAGGTTTTTTAAAATCTTAATTTCCAAAAAGTAAAAATGTTTTCCCCAACTGAAACTTATCCTTAAAAGGCAAATAACATATAAACTTACTTTTACTCATCTATTATAATTTCTCCTTTATAGTACCCCTGCCTCCAGTTTCTATACAATAGAAAATTCTTACTTTCATATTTTGTTATCGATACCCAGAAATCACCTCTAAGAATTAACAATTAAATGCTTGTTATTAAAGTCTTCTGACATACAGTGATGCAGATAATACAATGAACTTCCAAGAACTCACTATCACCTTCAGAAATAAAACATTAGTAACACTTCCCACCTTCTCTCTCTGATATCCCTCTCCCCTCATACTTCTGGCTAACCAGAAATCATCTTTCAAGGTTCAGCCTTTTTCAGTCCCCCATTCTGAATTAGATGTTTCTCCTTCATGCTCCTGAGGAACCCTAAACATATCCCAATCACTTTATGACTGATAAATCTACTTGTCCTTCACCCCCATGAAAGTGTAAAGACCAAAAGCTCCCTAACAATCGGGAACAAGCCGATTATTTCCATACTCTTACCACTCAGCCTAGTGGATAGCACTGAATAAACAGTGGTTATATTTTATTTGCTTTTAAATAAATTTTTATTGAATTAATGAAGGGTGAATTTTACTAGTCAGGGAAAAGAAAAAGTAACATTCTGAAATGAAACAGAATAGTGGAACCACTACTTCGAGCACTATCCTTAGGCAGGCAATAAAAATCACGTTGAATGACTCTTACCCAACGAAAGAAAATGTGATGTTGTCTCTTGCCTATCATGGCAATGCTCATGGTAAATGAACATTATGGTGGATATTCCTTTTGAAAAATATTCCTACTAAAGACCTTGGTTTCCCAAAGAAGGGTGAAGTGCTTTGATGGCATGTCAGCCAATTATCAAGTTAATAAAAATAAAATAAATCTTTCACAAGAATAAGGGAATTTCCATGAATACTAAGGATTTAATCATCAAAATGCCCAAATATTAAATCTAAATTAATTTTTCCCTCTGGCACTCTTTCCAAAATCTAGTGAGTTTTTCCTAATGTCTTAAACAGATTTTATTTGACATATAATTTAACCAGTGACTCACAAGAACCCTGAGTGTCCATTGTATTTTGGCCTAGAGATGAATAGTGCTCAACTCCACAGCAGATCTATGACTTACTTTCTTACTTTCTTACAGGCCCTGATATCTGCATGGTCTGGGAGGTCATTTCTATCTTTTTTCATAAAAGCAGAGTAAAGAATATACTACTGGCATGGACAATGTTATCTGGGCTATCTTTCTACAAACTTAATTATTAAACCAAAGGTCAAGCCATTACACCTGCAAGGGATATTCTGGACTATGGAAAAAAAAAATCATATTCTTTACACTATAGCCTCCATGTCCTGGACTCAAGCCATCCTCTAGCCTCAGCCTCCCAAGTAGCTGGGAATACAGGCCCACAACACCACACCAAGATGTGTGTGTGTGTGTGTGTGTGTGTGTGTGTGTGTAAAAGAGAGAGAGAGAAAGAGACAGGGTCTCACTTTGCCCCAGGCTTAAGTGCAGTGGTGTGATCACAGTTCATGGCAACCCCAACTCCAGGGCTCATGCAATTCTCCTACCAGCCTCCCCAGTAGCTAGGACTACAGGCACCTGCCACTACGCCCAGCTAATTTTTTTCTATATTTTGTAGAGATGGGGTTTCATCACGTTGCCAGGCCAGTCTTGAACTCCTGGGCTCAAGCGATCCACCCACCTTGGCCTCCCAAAGTGTTGGGATTACAGGCATCAGACACTCTGACTGGCCCTGGAATGTATTCTTTATTTTCGACACCCTATTATGTACCTCATGCAACTCAAAGCCAATCCATATGGTATATATTCTCAATTAAGCAGTGAAAATTAATGTTATTTCTTACCATTTTGTAAAACTGTCTACAGCTCAAAACACTGTGCACATTAAGATCTAATGTTTATTTGCATATGTGTGTATGCACACAAGTACATATGAAATAAAAGACTAGAAAAATATATATTAAGGTGTTTGTATTCTCTGAACAGTAATACTAAAGATAATTTTCATGTTCAGTTATCTGCTAATCTGTGTTTTTTAGATACTAGCAATATGTATTACTATTGCAATTAAAAACATTTTAAGGAAACTTGTGCTAAGCCTTTAAATTCATACTAAAAAAATTATCCTTATGTATATATTCCAGACCACAACTTTTTCTATATTCTGGTATCATAAGTCAAATCCCAGACAAAAGCAGTACTGATACCCACTGTGAATAATATAAAAAGTAGAAAAGGACATGCATATACAGCTCTCAGGAAAATCTAAAAAAGATTTAATATGAAAAGAAAACTAGTCACACAGCAAGATTTTCCAATTTTTGTTGAATACTGATTTCTCCCCTTCTATATCTCAAACTTACCATGGCTAAAATCGGAGCTTTTCATTTATCCAACTTTGCTGTTCTCCCAATCTTCTCATCGATAACCAGCACCAACATCCTCCAAGCCAAACATAGAAGTCATCTTTGATTTCCCCCTCCCTGTTCCCAATCTGTCAGCAACTACTGTAGTTCTACTTTGAAAGTGCAACATATCTGCCTCTTTTGGTCTCCTTTGCTACCTCCCTAGTCAAAGTGTGCCTGATCTCTCACCTGGACCCCTGGAAGAACCTTCTAATTGGTCCCCATGCTTTCACTCTTGTCCCACCTATTTCTCCACACACTCTTGTCAAAGTGATCTTTTTAAAAAGTAAACAATATCATGTGACCCTGCTTAAATACTTAAATAATCATTTCACTTAAAATGTAAAAGCTTTTATAGGGCCTGCAAGATCCTACATGATGTAGTACCTTTCCAATCTCATCTCATAGCACTCTCCCTCACCATGCTTTACCCACATTAGTCATCTTCCTGCTTCAGGGCCTTGGCACTTGCTGTTTCCTCTACTTGGAATGCCCTTATCCTTCTTTACATGCAGTGGTGATTTAAGATGTCACAATTCTTTGATACTCCCTTCAAGTGAGTCCTAACAAAAAGAATGATGCAAAAGTGGCAGTGTGTTACTTCTAAGACCAAGTCATAAATGGCATTATGGCTTCCAAATCCTGCTCTTTCTTAGATCATTTCCTTTGAGATGGTGTTTCTCAACCTTGTTTTCATTATTCCTCACCTGATAGCCTTCTAGATATTTTATTCCTAATAGGCCCCCAACAAAATTTTAATGCCACAAATACACTGTTTACATGTTTAGGTACCATCACCCTTTGGAAGGATATATGTCACTATAAAATCTTAAGTTTTTTAGATCTTTAGATCCCTCTAAAGAACCAATTGTCACCTAATGGGGTCAATAGCACTCCATTAAGAATGCATACTCTAGGGAAGGCCAGATATGTTGTGAGGAAATTCAGGGAGCCCTGTGGAAAAACACATGTGGTAGGAAAGTAAGGTCTCCCGCCAACAGCCAGTGAGAAACTGAGGCCTCCTATGAATAGCCCTATGAGTAGCCTGTCTGGAAGCACACCCTTCATCCCCAGTCAAGCCTCCAGGTGACCAGCAATAGCCAATATCTGGACCACAACCTAGGACAAACCCTGAACTAAAACTACACAGATTCTTGACTCTCAGAAACTGAAATAATGTGTATTCATTTAAACCACTAAGGTTCGGGGTAATTTGTGACACCAACAGAATTAATATTTCTCCTGGTCGTACCCAACTCCTAAAATATGGGAGAGAGCCTTTGGAATCAGGCAATAGATGGAAGCTGGCAGATCTGTGAGGTGAAAGCTAAAAGAACCTTGAAGAAACTGTTTTGTAGAAAATTAATGCCTTTGAGGCTGGTGCAGGTGAGGGCTAAAAGGAAAGTGAGTAAAATTTTGTACAAACTGGAGGCAAGAGAAATCTTATTATATACTGATAAAAACTTGAGCAACACTGTTAGCTACAGTTACATCAAACGTAGAAATTGTGCTTAATGAAGAGGGTGATCAAACTAAGGAGATTTCCAGAGTGTTGAAGGTACCTGCTGGCTTCTTGCTGTTTATACTAAAATATAAGAGAAGACATATACAGCTAAAGGAAGAACCGTTAAAACAAAAAGAGGAAAGGCTTCTGACTCAAGGGACAACAAAAAATACATAAAGGGTATAACTGTAAAATCCTTAGTTAAGACCTCACAAATATCCAAAATTGTGCCTCAAAAAAAAAAAAAAAAAAACATTCAAACAACAGGGCTTTTGAGAAGCTTAAAGAAGTCGCCACTCAGTTTCAGCCAAAGTTCATGCTAAGACATTTTTGGGTGTGGCTTTTATTACTGAATGAAATAAAACCCAGTAAGAATCACAGGACGCCTACAAAGTTTTCTGAAGAATTACATTGACAAAAATACCACCTCATATTATCCACCACCAGATGTTGAATATGGCAGTAGAGATGATTTGTCTTTTTAGTTTAAAAGTCTTTGAGGGGAGCTGTACTTAAGGAACTACTCCCAAGGAACTATACCCAGTGAGCTTCATCAACACCTAGGGCTGACTTAAATGATAAGATTCTAGACTTTGAGATGATGCTATACTGGGGTAATTTGGAGGATCTTAACTTGCATATGGACAACAGATAAATAATTTGTGACCAGAGGGGAAGACTGTGGTGGTTTAAAATATGGCTAGATTATTCAGCACTAGCTTCACTAGGTGGAGCCTAAATCCCCTCCCCTTGAGTAAGGACTAGACTTAGTGACTTACTTCCGGTGAACAGAGAATAAGGAAGATGTAATGATGTATGTGATTCCATGACACATACAGGTCATAAAAGGCATTGAGGCTTCTTCCTTGCTCTCCCATGGACTGCTTGCTCTGGAAAAAGTCAGCTGCCATGTCATGAGGACACTCAAGCAGCCCTATGAAGAGGTTCATATAGTAAGGAACTGAGGCCTCCAGTCAATAGCCATGGGAGCAAAATTTCCCGAAAGCAGATCCACCAGCCTAGTCAAGCCTTCAGGTGACTGCAGTCCTGGCCAGCATCCTGACTTGGGCTTCATGAGAGACCCTGAATCAGAACAACCTAGGTAAGACTCTCCCAAATTCCTGACATTCAGAAACTGTGTGTTATAAATACTTTCTGTGTTAAGCCACTAAATTTGGGGATAATTTGTTACAAAGCAATAGATAGCTAATCTGCCTGGCTAGCTCCTTCTCATACAATCCACCGACCATCTCCCTTAAGAGTTCTTCCTCTTAACTAAAATAGCTGCCACCCTAAACTCTAGTTTCTACTCTCACCTCTGTTTCTTTTCTTCAGAGAACTTATCATAGCTAGAGGGTTATTTATTTGCTTACCTCTTTAGGGTCTGTCTTTCCTACTGCCCCATCCAAATGACAACTCTGGAGGACTGAGACACTGTCTGGTCACCATTATATCCCTAACATTTAAGACAGCGCTGAATTAAGTTTTGTAAACAAAGAAAAATGCTCACCTTCACTAATATAGTTAAAAGAAACACAAATTAAAACATGAATATATTTTTCACCTACCAAAAGAGTCAGCAAAGTATGGCCCACAGGCCAAAGCCAGCCCACTACCTGGTTTTGTAACTGAAGTTTTATTGGGACACAATCACCCTCACTTACTTATGTATCTTCTACAACTGCTTTTGCACAATGACAGAGTTGAGGAGCTGGAACAGAGATCTTATGGCCCAGAAAGCTGAATATATTTCCTACCTGGCCTTTTGTAGAAAATGTTCATCACCCCTAATCTACCAGATTGCCAAAGATGAAAAAGTCTGATGATATTCAGTATTGGTGAGGATGCAGAAGGTAACCTCATATATTGTTTGCTGAAGGTACAATCTCTCGAGGAGAACTGATTGAATCAATCAAATTTAAAATGCACATGCTCTTCTGACTCTATTTCACTTCCAAAAATTTATAGTAAAGTCATAATGTAGAAATTTACAAAGATATAGAAGGATGTTCCCTGAAGCACTATTAAAAAAAGAAAAGGAATTAAAAAAAGAAAGGTAACAACCATCAAGTGGGGATGGTTAAATAAATTATGGTATATACATACTATGAAAGACTATTGCAGAATAAACTAGCTTAACAGACTATTATATATGGCATATATATTACAATAGACTAGTTATATATACTAGCTTAATCAGCACTATAAAAGTGTGCTTAAGTTAGAGACTACACTCAGAAATTCATTCTCACATAATTTTTTGTAGCTTCATGATTTGTTTTCCACCAATGAACCTTGACATTTTAGATGTATAATATTCAAAAAGTATCTTTCAGAAAAAGTATACATTACAAGCAGCTAATTTGCTTTTTTTTTTTTTTGAGTAGAGCATTTTTAACCTTTTAAGTAGTAACACACCAATGACAAAAGAGAACCACTTATTTAGTACCAGTGTAGTCAGCTTAAGTTACCAACCTAGTGATAAGGACTCCTACATAAAATGCTCCTACCTAATTTAAATATTTGTGAGTGAACAGATGCTGAGTATCTGGTATTGCAGTCAGCACTGTTATAGTGATGTGAGGTACATAGAAGCAAATCAAGAATAAAATTAATGCTTTCCTTAAAAGTCTATAGGCCAGGTGCATTAGCTCATGCCTGTAATCCCAGCGCTTTGGGAGACCAACGTTGGAGGAGTATTTAAAATAAAATAACTGCCTGTAATCCCAGCGCTTTGGGAGAACAACGTTGGAGGAGTATTTAAAATAAAAATACCCTTAAAACAACCTGGTATGGTCGGAAGGACAGCAATTATGCCTCTTTTACAGATAAGGAATCTAAGAATCAGAAAAGCAAAGTACCCTGCCTCTCTACATTGCTATCAACCAGGACTGTGTTTAATTTTCACACCCTTAAATCCAGGGCTCTTTCTACTACACTGTGTTATTCCCCAACATCACCAAGAAAATGGCCATTCTTCTCACTATAATGTATGTATAATGTCATTCTCACCTTTCCATGCCTCATCACAAATTCTTTTTTTTTTTTTCTTATTTTTTTATTGCATTTTAGGTTTTGGGGTACATGTGCAGAGCATGCAATACAGTTGCATAGGTACACACATGGCAGTGTGTTCTGTTTGCTTTCACCCCTTCACCCACATTTGGCGTTTCTCCCCAGGCTATCCCTCCCCACCTCCCCCTCCCACTGGCCCTCTCCTTTTCCCCCCAATAGACCCCAGTGTTTAGTACTCCCCTCTCTGTGTCCATGTGTTCTCATTTTTCATCACCCGCCTATGAGTGAGAATATGTGGTGTTTCATTTTCTGTTCTTGTGTCAGTTTGCTGAGAATGATGTTCTCCAGATTCATCCATGTCCCTACAAACGACACGAACTCATCATTTCTGATTGCTGCATAATATTCCATGGTGTATATGTGCCACATTTTCCCAATCCAGTCTATCATCAATGGGCATTTGGGTTGATTCCAGGTCTTTGCTATTGTAAACAGTGCTGCAGTGAACATTCGTGTGCATGTGTCCTTATAGTAGAATGATTTATAGTCCTTTGGGTATATACCCAGTAATGGGATTGCTGGGTCAAATGGAATTTCTATTTCTAAGGCCTTCTATCTCCACCCCATGAATTCCCTTCACAAACAACATTTCTCTCTTGTCTGCCTTTTCAAGGTTTCAGTTACCCACAGTCAACTACAGTCTGGAAATACTACTTACAATAAGATATTTTGAGAGAGAAAGAGAGACCAATTCATATAACTATTATTACAGCATATTGCTATATTTGTTCTATCTTATTAACAGTTATTGCATTAACACAATATGGAACGTATCTGCCACAGAAAAAGAGTGACGACTATATGCAAACCCAGTCCTCCACCGGGATTTTACTTCCTCTTACAGCTCTCCTAGATTACTCCAGTTCACATTATTCCAGTTCAGTATATATGAACTGGGTCATTCCTGTCATACCCAACTAAATAAGAGTCGAGGGGCCAGGGAGAAAACTCATTCAGGGTGAACAGCCTGGTTTTACCTAGCAGCTGCTGAAACAACCTGCTGTGACTATCAGAATAGCTGCTTGCCAATTCCTAGAGGCTTCTCTAGTGCCAATGAAGGTTCTTGCAAAGCAATATTTAACATTGTTCTTTCTAATAAAATCCCCAACCTTTTCCTTGTTCCTCAGATGTACTGCAAACCACCCCGATCTGCATGTATACCCCAAGTTGCAATTTTTTTAATTCCCAAACAAAATGTTTAATTTACAGCTTTGTCTCTGTGTTTTATACTGTCTTCAACAACACACTCTTGATTCCTTCCCCAAACGCCCTCCAAACTTGGCACTTTAGAATTTAATTAAGCTGCAATCATAGTTTGGCTAGTAGCCAATTTAACTAATGCCTTAAGAACAGTGACTGTGACTTCCAAAACTTTTATTTACCTCACTGTCTTTACAGTAGATGCTTCATTAGTAGCATCTAGAAAGGGGTTGTCCAAAAAATATATTTATTAAATGTATGTTAATGATTCAAACGTTTTCTTAATGGCAGTGCCTTGAGTCACCAAGGCCTCTAATGAGTGCCTTCTATTCATACATCAGATACCACCTCTACAGTCATTTAATTTCCTGCAATGGCTGCCATTTTCTATCTCTGTCCTTCCCTGAAGTGACCTATTCTCTCTCTTCCTCATTTCTGGGACTAGCAGGGGACTATCTTTCTCCTTGGGATATCTATAAGTTAGATAGTTCTCATGTACTCCTTAGTACTTGCAGTCCTAGTTGTTTATTACTCTAATGTATCAATCACATTGTCATTGTTCATTTTACAGTTGGATGGTGTATTAGTCCGTTCTCATGCTGCTATAAAGAACTGCCCAGACTGGGTAATTTATAAAGGAAAGACATTTAATTGACTCCCATTTCTACACCGGTGGGGGTGGGGGGGCCTCAGTAAACTTACAGTCACAGCGGAAGGGGAAGCAAACATGTCCTTCTTTCTTTTCATGGCAGCAGGAAGGGGAAGTGTCAAGCAAAAGGGGGGAAAGCCCCTTATAAAACCATCAGATCTAGTGAGAACTCACTCACTATCACAAGAACAGTATGACTGTAACCACCCCTGTGATTAAATTACCTCCCACTTGGTCCCTCTCACAGCATATGAGGATGATAGGAACTACAATTTAAGGTGTGATTTGGGTGGGGACACAGAACCAAATCCTATTAGATAGAATCTGAGAATACCTTATTGGTTTAAGAGACATATCCTTTAGAAAGCTGAGCTTCAACACAAATTCTCAAACTCTTCCAAAAACCTGAAGAGGAGGAAACCCTTCAAACTCATTTTATGAAGCCAGCATTACCCTGATACCAAAGCCAATGACACTACAAGAAAACTACAGGGCAATGCCCCTGATGAATACTGATGCAAAAATCCTCAACAATATACTAGCAAACAGAATTCAATAGCACATTAAAAGATCATCACCAAGCACCATTTATTCCTGAACTGTGATGATGGTTCAATACATGAAAATTACTCAATGTATCAGCACATATACAGAATGTTGGGGGAAAAAGAAATATGATCACCTCAACTGATGCAGAAAAAGCTTTTGACAAAATTCCACAACCCTTCATGATAAAAACACTCAATAAAATAAAAACTGAAAGAAACTACCTCAGCATAATAAACGTCATTGTTCCACAGTAGCAGTTCTATGCAAACCTACCCCAAATTCCAAGAAAGCTGAGAGACTGACGAAAGAGGCAGGCAAATCTATTTTCTTAGAAAGAAATATTTAAGACCAGGTGCAGTGGCTCATGCCTGTAATCCCAGCATTTTGGGAGGCCAAGGTGAGCGGATCACAAAGTCAGGAGATCAAGACCATCCTGGCCAACATGGTGAAACCTTGTCTCTACTAAAAACACAAAAAAATTAGCTGGGCATGGTGGCTGGCACCTGTACTCCCAGCTACTCAGGAAGCTGAGGCCAAAAATAGCTTGAACCCAGGACATGAAAGTTGCAGTGAGCCAAGATCGCACCACTGCACTCCAGCCTGGGACAGAGGGAGACTCCATCTCATGGAATACAACAGAGCTCCAATAATAAATCAATATAAGATCTTTTTTTTTTTTTTTGAGACACGCTCTCACTCTGTTGCCCAGGCTGGAGTACAGTGGCACAATCATAGCTTGCTGCAGCCTCAACTTCCCAAGCTCAGGTGAATTCTCCCACCTTGGCCTCCCAAAATGCTGGGATTGTAGGTGTGAGCTACTGTACCCAACCTTGTGAATATTCTTTAGTGGGGTATTTGTTCAAGTCTTTTGCAGATAAATATATGTCTTCTTATTGTAGAGTTTTAAGAGTTTTTGTGTATTTTGGATAACAGTCCTTAATTAGGTATACCTTTTGCAAATATTTTCTCTCAGTATGTATTTTGTCTTATTATTTTGACTTTCTTCACTTTAAAATCAGGTTTTATTTTGTTATTGAATCGTAGGATTTCATTTTCTCTTTTCTTTTTTTGAGAAAAAAGAAAAGGTCCCTCTGTTGCTCAGGCTGAAGTGCAGTGGCCCAATCTCGGCTCACTGCAGCCTCTACCTCCTGGGTTCAAGCAATTCTCCTGCTTCAGTCTCCTGAATAACCAGGATTACAGGTGCATGCCAGCACCTGGCTAATTTTTGTATTTTTAGTAGAGACAGGATTTTACCATGTTGGTCAGGCTGGTCTCAAACTCCTGACCTTGTGATCCGCCTGCCTCAGCCTCCCAAAGTGCTGGGATTACAGGCGTGAGCCATTGTGCCCAATCAGAATTTCTTTATGTATTCTGGATATTAGCCCCTTACAGGATATATGATTGGCAAATATTTTCACCCATTTTATAGGCCTTTTGGCTGTTGTGTTCTTTGATACACAGAGGTTTTAAATTTTGATGTAGTCCAATTTATCTATTTTTACTTTTGTTGCCTGTTTTTAATGTCATGTCTAAGAAATCCATTACCAAATCCAATGTCCTCCTATTTTTTTTAAGAGTTTTATAGTTTTAGGTCTTACATTTAGGTCTTTGATCTTTTTTGAGGTAATTTTTGTATATGGTATAAGGTAAGGGTTTAATTTCATTCTTTTGCATGTGGATATTCAATTTTCCCAACACCATTTGTTAAAGAGACTGCCCTTTTCTCATTTGATTGGCTGGGCACAGTGGCTTATGCCTGAAATTCTGGCACTTTGGATCACTTGAGCCTAGGAGTTTGAGATCAGCTTGAGCAACATGGCAAAACCCCGTCTCTTCTAAAAATACAAAAAAAAATTAGCTAGGCATGATGGCATGTGCCTGTAGTTCCAGCTACTCAGGAGGCTGAGGTGGGAGGATCGTCTGCACCTGGGACATTGAGGCTGCAGTGAGCTGTAATTGTATCACTGTACTCCAGTCTGAGAGAAAGAGTGATACTTTGTCTTGAAAAAAAAGAAAAAGAAAAAGGAAGAAAAAATAAGAAGAACAAGAAACAACAAAATAAAAACAACAGATGGCAAATAAGTATATGAAAGGATGTTGAACATTATAAATCATTAGAGAATTACAAGTTAAAGCGAAAAGGAGATGCCACTACACACCTGTTAAATGGCCAAAATCCAAAACACTGACATCATCCAATGCTGGCGAGTATGTGGAACCAACAAGAACTCTCATTCATTGCTGGTGGAAGTGCAAAATAGTACAGCCACTTTGTAAGACAGTTTGGTGATATCTTATGAAACTAAACATGCTCTTACTATACAACACAGCAATTGTGCTGCTTGGTATTTACCCAAATGAGTTGAAAACTTATGGTCACACAAAAACCTGCATGTGGACATCTACAAAACAGCTTTATTGACAAAACTTGAAGCAGCCAAGATTTCCTTCAGTAGGTGAAGGAATAAACTGTAGTACATCCAAACAATGGAATATATTTAGTGTTAAAGAAAAATGAGCTATCAAGCCATGCAAAGACATGTAGAAAACCTTAAATGCATATTATAAGTGAAAAAGGCCAATCCGAAAGGTTATATAATTATTTCAACTATACAATATTTGGGAAAAGACAAAACTATGGAGACAATACAAGATCAGCAGGAAGGGAGGGATGAATGGGCAGACCACAGAGGAATTTTTTTTAAGGCAGTGAAACTATTCTGTATGATATTATAATAGTGGATACATCTCATTAAACATTTGTCAAACTCATAGACTGTACGACACTAAAAGCGAACCTTAATGTAAACTATGGTCTTCGAGTGATAATGAGGTATCAGTCTAGATTCACTGATTGTAACAAACATACCACTCTGGGACAGAACATTATTAGTGCAAGAGGCTTGGGTTGAAGCAGAAAGGGTATATAAGAACTCTGTTCTTTCTGCTAAATTTTGCTATAAACCTAAAATTGCTTTTAAAAAAAATAAAGTCTTTTTTTTTTCAATTGGGCAAAGGACTTGAATAACATTTCTCCAAAGAAGATGTATAAATGCCGCACAAGCATATTTTTAAAATGTGCAACATCATTAAATCATTAGAGAAATGCAAATCAAAACATAAAAGACATATCACCTCACACTCATTTGATGGCTACTTTCATTTTAAAAAATAAAAGAACAAAATGTATTGGCAAGGATGTAGAAAAAGGCGAACCCTTGTGCACTGTTGCTGAGAATGTAAAATGATGTAGCCCCTACCGAAAACAGTATGGCAGTTCCTTAAATAATTAAAAATAGAACTACTACACAATCCAGTGATTCCACTTCTGGGTATATATTCAAAAGAATTAAAGCAGGGTCTTGAAGAGGTATGTGCACACCTATATTCATGACAGCATTATTCAAAACAGTCAAGAAGTAGAAGCAACACAAATGTCCATCAATGGATGAATAAACAAAATTTGGTATATATATACAAAGTAATATTACTGCCTTAAAAAGGAAATTCTGCAGCCAGGTGCAGTGGTTCATGCCTATAATCCCAGTATCTTGGGAGGCTAAGGTGGGAGGATCGCTTGAGTCCAAGAGTTCAGATTGGCCTGGGCAACATGGTGAAACTCATCTCTACCAAAAATACAAACAACCTAGCCAGGCATGGTGACTTGTACTTGTAGTCCCAGCTATTTGGGAGACTGAAGTGGGAGGATCACCTGAGCCCAGAAGGTAGAGGCTGCAGTGAGCAGTGATCTCACCACTGCACTCCAGCGTGGGTGACAGAGTAAGACCCTGTCTCAAAAAAAAAAAAGGAAATTCTGACATTGCCACAATACGGATATATGAAGACATTACACTGCTTGAAATAAGCCAATCACAAAAAACAAATAGTGATTGTATCGACAGTAGCCAAATTCACAGAGAGAGAAAGTGAAATGATGGTTCCAGGGACTGGGGGAAGGAAGGAATGGGGAGTTGTAATACCTACAGAGTTTCCGATTTGTAAGATTAAAATCTGGATGTCGGATGCTATATAAGTTTAGTCTAAAGCTATTCCTTTAGCTATTTTAAGTTCAGCCTAGGGTTTCTCCATATATAGTGAACTATAACCTAATTGAATATGTAAATAGGAAGTAATCTATGCTTGAACCAATCACTGAGTTTCAGCCAATCAAAGTTGGCCAAGTGTTCAAACCATGTTCAAATAGGGCAAAAGGCAAACTGTAACCAATCAACTGTTTCTGTACCTGACTTCTATTTTCTGTACATCATTTTTCTTTTTCTCTCCATAAATTTCCCACCAGCGGCAGCCCCCGTCACTCTGAACCTATTCTGGTTCCGGGACCTGCCCAATTCCAAATCATTCTTTGCTCAAACTCTGTTAAATTTAATGTGTCTAAAGTTTTTGTTTTAACAGTGTAGAACCATGTGAATGTACTTAACACTACTGAACTGTACACTTAAAAACAGTTAAGATGGGCCGGGCGCGCTGGCTCAGGCTTATAATCCCAGCACTTTGGGAAGCCGAGGCGGGTGGATCACGAGGTCAAGAGAGCGAGACCATCCTGGTCAACAAAGTGAAACCCTGTCTCTACTAAAAATACAAAAATTAGCTGGGCATGGTGGTGCACGCCTGTAGTCCCAGCTACTCGGGAGGCTGAGGCAGAATTGCTTGAACCCAGGAGGTGGGGGTTGCGGTGAGCCGAGATCGCGCCATTGCACTCCAGTCTGGGTAACAACAGCGAAACTCCGTCTCAAAACAAAGAAAAAAATAGTTAAGATGGTAAATTTTATGTTGCCTCTATTTTACCACAACTTTTTTAAAAAGCTGAGCTCACTTGCCAAAATAATTTCAAAATTCAATTCCAAAAATATAAATGCTAGGCACCAAGATTCTTGGCGCATCAGAACTATCTTCATCTTCCCTTTTCCAGAACAAGTTCTAGGCACCAAAATTGTTAGCGCATCATCTTTCCTTTTCCAGAAAAAGTCCCAGCGGCCTAGACAGGCTGAAAGTCTGGGGCTGCTTAAGTGATTGAATGGCCAAACTAGAGCAGGCAATGACTTCCACTTAGAGGAAGCTCAGCATTGTTAAATTTAAACATTTCTGCCCACTGGCTACTATATAATAACTTTAACAGCATTTTGACTGACACAGTACGCTTCTGTGTCCAGCAACTTGCTCATTAACACTCAATGCATTCTGGGCCCTGCGGAGAGGAAATAGAGCAGTCAGGGGGCGTCCGGCCTAGCACAGGACGATAAATATAAACCTGTAATACCGAACCCCACTAAGCAAAAATATCAGGCCTTGGATTCCACTCCTGTGTACGTCACAGTGATCTATGAACTCATTTCCACCACGTTTCTTTTCACTTCAAGATGCCAAATTAAGGCTGTGACGGTTTCTGTCAGCCCCTTCACACGTTGGCGCCAGCTGGGGATCAGGAGCGCACAGGGAGGAGCCGCAGGCCTCCAGGGCCTGGAGCCGTCACACAACCCCTAGGAAGGAAAGGAGGGAGCGCCTCTCCCGACTCCCGGAGGAGGGCGCCCGTTCTCTGATCCCCGGGGAAGGAGGGCCGGGAGCTCAGCGAGTGCTCCCCGTGAGTCCCGGGAGGCGGCGGCGAGCCCTCTGAAACCGGAAATCCGCCTCTAGACGCCGATCAGAGCGGACAACCGGCTGAGAGGCACTGGGGAGGGGACAACCTACCCATTCGGATGTGCACGCTGGCGGAGGCCACGTTGCTGCCATAGTTGAAGTCGTCCTCGATTGAGGAGCAAGGGTACCGGGAATCGGGATCGGCCATGGCGGCAACAGTACCCCTACCAGCCACTGCCAAGCCCAGGACACTCAGCTGACCGCAACCACCTCCTACCTACTTCCGCGAAGAAAAGCCCAGCCCCAACAAGCCGAGCGACGTCGGCGGGCGAAGCCCGAGCGAGTCGATTGCGTCGCCTCAATAATTCCAGGGGGGCGGAGATAGAGGGGATAGCTCCGGGTTAGGAAGGAAGAGAAAACGGTTTGCGTTCCCAGCGCCATCTGAAGTGAAACTTTTCTCAGATTGTTCTCAACATACTTTTTAAGCCCTCTCACCTAGGAGAGTTGCTAAAGTGATAGAAGCCGTGTCCCAGTCACCCATCCACTCCGCAAATACCCATCTCATTCATCCACTCTTTCAACCACACTGAGGGTGCATTTTTACTTCTATTATTTTTAGTAATAATACTTATATTTATTGAGCACTTTCTATAAACCAGGCTTTCTGAATGAAGTAATATTTAATCCTGAAAGGCAAGTAGCAGCCAACCAGAGAAAGTAGTGATGTAGGCTGGTTCTCAAGGGACCGACGTCTGCAAAAGGGGGGACGCGGAAGCTCAGCTGGTATAGGGGACAGGGGGCAAAGAATGAAACTGGATAGCTAAACAAAGGCCAGATCATTCTTATGCAGAAGTGGAATACATTGGAGAGGGCCATGACCAGAGGCAGAGAAAAGGGAATAAAGTTGTACTACTCTAAGAGAGAGATGACAGTAGCAAATACAATGGATTAGAGTGAATATTTATGATATTGTTATCATTCCAATATAAAGAGATGTAGACATACCCAGAGTAGTGTCATCCTAGGGTCCCTTGGAATTGTTTTCATGAGTTTACTTTGATCTACCCACATTGCCCAGTCCTCACCTTAACCACAGCACCCAAACACTTAGCAAGTGGAATTTAGAACAGCTGTGGAACACTCTGTTCTGAAACTAAATCCTTAAACTTGACGTTCTCAGAAGCTTTTGCCAAAAGAACTAACCTCACTTCCATAATGACAAGAAAAAGAAAACTTTATATTTTATGACTTTACAAACATTTTACAAGCATATCATTTATATTTGCTTTTGTTAGTTTGTTTGGGACAGAGTCTCAGTCTGTCGCCCAGGCTGGAGTGCAGTGGCGCTATCTCAGCTCACAGCAGCCTCGACCTCCTGAGGTCAGGTGACCACGCCCGGCTAATTTTTTGTATTTTTTGTAGAGACAGAATTTCTCTTATGTTGCCCATGCTGGTCTCGAACCTGGACTCAAGTGATCCACCCACCTTGGCTTCCCAAAGTGCTGAGATTACAGGCGTGAGCCACTGTTCTTGCCCCCTCATTTTAATTTGTTGAGTGGATAGGTGAATGGGACATGACTTCTATCACTTTAGCTACTCTCCATGTGAGAGGACTTAAAAAGCTTGTTGAGAAAAATCTGAGAAAAGTTTCACTTCAGATGACACTGGGAATGCAATCCATTTTCCCTCCCATCCTGACCTGAAGCCATCCCCCTCTTTCTCTGCTCCACCATAATAATAGAATTTATTAAGAGGACAAACTGGAGCTGAACTGGAAACCCAACTTTGCAGTGACTAAAAACAGCATCAGTAAAGTTTGATCCTCTACCTTTTACCAGTTACAAAAAATAAATTTCAGGTAGATTGTGGATCTAAATGTGAAAGGGAAAACAATAAAACTTAAAGAAAATGACAGGAGAATATGATTTGGAGGAAAGCAAATATATCTAAAACTGGATAGAAAATAGCACTTAACTTCAAAGAAAAAGACTGACAAATTAAATTATATTAAAATTAGGAATTTCTAGTAATCAAAATGTACCATAGGAGAGTGAAAAGGAAGCCATAGAGTAGGGGAAGATATCTGCTATACATGTAACCTGCATAAGGCTCCTTTTCAGAATATAAAAACGATTGTTACAAATCTGGACCAAAAAAAGACAGTCAATAGAAGAATAGACAAAAGACTGGAACAAGAACCTAATACACACACACACACACACACACACACACACGCAGCCAAGTGGCTAATAAACATATGAAAAGATGATCAGAGAAATGTAAATAAATGCCAAAATGAGATATCTTTAAGCACCCACCAAATGATTAAAATTAAGAGACTGATAATATCAAGTGTTGACAAGACTGGAATATATAGAACTCAAACAAGAGCTGACTTCAAAGGTCAGAAGGACACTTCACTTGGTTTAATCAGCTGTCACCATTTTGATATTCTTAATAATTTGGCCTTTGAATGTGTGTTTCATAAGTGAAGTCTCAAAGTACAATGGAAAATAAACATGTACAGAAGAGGTATGCACAATGTGAATGTCCACTGTTTCCTGCCAATCATTTGCATTTAAGCATTTAGGATGCCCCATGAGCACAGAAGTCTGTTGGACCTGCAATATACGGGAGTTAAGCTAGACTTAAAGCTAGTAAAAGATAAGCATGTCACACCTGAGACTTAGTAAGGGGAAGGGAAGGCACTGACAGCCCCAAGAGGCCTAACTTTCCTTACCAAAGAGAACTTCCACTTTGAATGCAGAAAGAAGGCAATGACGTTTTAAGAAACGTGAATGACCAAGGAATCTTTTCACAACTTTGTTGTTGTTGTTGTTGTTTGTGATAGGGTCTTGTCCTGTTGCCCAGGTTGGGGGGCAGTGGTGCAGTTATAGCTCACTGGCTCACTGCAGCCTCGAACTCCTGGGCTCAAGGGCTCCCCCTACCTTAACCTCCTGAGTAGCTAAGACTACAGGTGCATGCCACCATGCCCAACCAATTTTTTAAATTTTTTGAGATGGGGTCTTGCTGTGTTTCCCAAGCTGGTCTTGAGATCCTGGACTTAAGCAATTCTCCAGTCGTGGCCTCATAAAGTTCTGGGATTACAAGCTGTCACATCCCTTTTTACTTGTGTTCTTTCCCTATAAATGTCAACCACTTGCACTCAAAATGAAGACACAGAAAGAAAGGGAAAGACATGGCAATCATATTTCCTTTTGTTTTCAGGCTTTCGTTTGCAATAAGCTGAAAGTAGAGTGTTGGTATAGTTTGCATGTATCAAGAGGTGAAATAAAAATAATTGATTTAGTTTTGGGTGACTTTTCCACACTTCTTGTAAGAATAAAATAAATATGTACAAGCTATGAAATACAAATTGTGCTATTTTGGTGATTCCACATACGCATTTAATGCCCTTCTAAATTTGTATTTAAAACTACCTTTGCAAGATCAATGGCAAAATTTGTGCTAATAATTTTTAATGATTTCTTTTACTACGCTAAATAGCAAGTAAAAAATCATGGCAAGTCAAGAGATTGCAAAAGAAATGAAAAAGCTTTATATTTAAGTATCTTTAATAGGGCTTCTTCTTGCTTTTTGAACAAGAGGGCCTACATTTTTACTTCTTGCTGGGCCCCACAAATTATGTAGATGAAACAATTCCTTTGAAAAATTGTCAGTATCTACCAAAGTTGAAGATACACTGCAAGTTCTATGACTTGGCAATTCTACTCCTAGGTAGAGTATATGTCCAACAGAAATGCATGCACATGTTTACAAAAGACATATCCAAGGATACACATAGCCACATGGTTCTTAATAGCCAAAAACTAGAAACAATGCAAATTGTCCACTATTGAAAAAAATGAATAAATTATAGCATTTTATATAATCACATACTTTATATAATTAAAATGAACAAATTGACATGTTCATAGATGAAGCTTGCAAACATAATGCTAAGCAAAAGAAATCAAACACAGAATATATAGAATAACAAAGAATAATGAAAAGTTGAAAAGCAAACAAAAGTAATGTATGGTCTTAGACATCAGGAAATTGTTTATCTTTGGGGAAAATGAAGGGATAATCATTGGGAGGAGGTACTTAGAAAGACTTCTTTAATTCCAGTAATATTCTGTTTCCTGGCTGATTACATATGTTCACTTCTTGATAATGAGGCAAGCTATTTTTACTTAGGATTTGTGTATATGTTATACTTAAATGCGTATTTTATACTTAAATTTTAAAAATTGTTGTAAAAAAGTGACAAAGTATTTGCTCCCTCTCAGTTTAGATAAGAAAGCTATCTTATGACAATAAAGCATTTACTTACAGACATGAAATCCAGTAACTCAGGAATCCAATGCTTCTCTTTCTTTTAAAGCTACACTTTCAAGGAAAGTACTTTGTAAGTAAAATCACTAATCTAGAGGAAATTTTAGTGATTTTTAAAGACCTATCTGCATGCTTCCTCTTTCTTCCAACCATCTCATCATCATTCTGACCTCCTTTTCGTCTGTGTTTGCTCTACAAATCCCAAACTAAGACATCTTCGGAACTATTCTCAAACTACAATTCTGTCCTTATTTCTGGATTGCCTAGAAAACACAATTTTTTTTTTTTTTTTGCTTTTGGATAATAACCTACATTCAACACTATAGGTCATAGAGGTATAAGCTGCAATGATCTTTAAAATTGTTTTATTTATAAAATTTTATTTACAATTCAACCTCAGTGGCCAGAATAGTGGAGATTTGTAAGACTCATGTAATGCTTAAAAAGAGCAAGGGCTTTTACAGCCAAATAAACTAGAATCTCGATCCTAGCTCACTCACTCATTTTCAGGCATCTAAACTAATATCTCCAGGCCTAGGATTTCTCTATTGTAAACTTAAAATGGGAATACCTAAACTGCGGAGTTGTTGGAATATTAAGTGAGTCGTTATGTACAGCATTCAGCTCTGTGATAGTAAGTGCTCAATAAAATTTACTTCTCTCTTTCACTGAACCTTAAAGGATAGGCAGGATTTGACAGCTATCCAGGAAGGAGGAATGATTTCGTTTTGCTAGACTTTTCCTCTTTCTTTCTTTCTTTCTTTATTGCCCAGGCTGGTCTCAAACTCCTAGGCTGTCTCAGCCTCCCAAAGTGCTGGGACTACAGGCTTGAGCCACCACGCCCAACCTCGCACAGTGCTTATAAGAATGAAATAAATATGTTTCTCCCTTAGAAGAAGTGAGGAAAAGAAGGGAATGGAAATGGCCAGAGGTAAGAATGGACACAACCACCGTGAGCTGCTTTAGAGAGCCTTCAATGGTAGGACTCTATTTTGTAATGGAGAGCCACCAAAAATTTTTTTGAGAAAGTAATATGTTGAAAACTCTGTTTAATGTAGATTAATTTGAAGATAAAATGAATTCAGAGAAAGCTGGGCTAGAGAGGCAGCATGGTTTTGTGGTTAGGTAGGCCTCATTTTTCTTGTCTGTGAAATGCAGATAGCACTGCTACCTACATCCAGGTGGCAATGTGTGTGTGGTATAATAAAAAATCTATTTGGCCATTGTTCTGGCACAAAGACCAAATACGTTTCCTGGCACAGAGCTTCAAAAACCCTTGGAATTTCTAGAGTAACAAGAATGTCTTCTGTTATTCTTAATAAGCCCCTTTTATATTGGAATCTATGCAACTCATGAGATGACTCACGGGGTGGTGGGGGGCCTTACATAATTTCAAGGAAGGGGATGACCACACCAGAAAGACAAGGCACATGACCAGGGGATTGGAATTATCGGCCACCCTGTCCTGGAGATTGAGTTCAGTCACAACGGTCAACAATTTATTCAGTCATACATATGTAATGAAACCTCAGATAAAAACTGAAATAATGAAGTTCTGAGAGGTTTGTGGTTGGTAAACACATTGATATTCTGGAAGGGTAGAGCAACTGGAGAGAGCATGGAACCCACATCCCGGACCCTTTCAGACCTTGCCACCCTACGTGGCTCTTCATCTTGCTCTCCATTTGTGTCCTTTATAGTAAAATAGTAATAATAAGCATAGCACTTCCCTGAATCCCATGAGTTATTCTAGTGAATTATCCAACTTGGAGGGAGTCATGGAGACTCTCAAATTTGTATTTAGCTAGGCAGAGATGCAGATAGCTTGGAGACAGACACCTGAGTCTTGCAGCTGGCATCTGAAGTGGTGGCCATCTTATAGTACTGAGACCTTTAATTGTGGGGTCTGAAGTAACTCTGGGTAGTTAGTCTTAGAAATTATGGACCTTGTCCTTAACTTGTGGGGTCTATACTAAGTCAGTAGTTAGTGTTAGAATTGGGATGAATTGCAGGACACCCGGTTGGTTTTGGAGAATTGTTATCAGAACATAGCATGTCAAGTAGTAACACAGTGCCTAGCAAATGGTGAGTGCTCACTAAAGGGTAGCTGTAATTATTATTGGCTACAGGCAAGGTCATCACTTCTTTCATCCATTAGACATGGATTGGGAAGTTACTCTGTGCCAAGGAGCATGCGAGATACACAAAGAAGGCTGACTCCTCTGCTACACACCAATCCTCCACAAGCCCACTAGAAAACAATATCAAAAAAAGAGTTCCAGTGGAAAGAAGTACTGAATGTTATGGAACCTAGAAAGAAATTATGAACTCTGGGGAGATTATAAATAGTTTTATGGAGGTTATAAAGTATTTCAGTTTTCTAGGGCTGCTGTAACCAGTTACCACAAAGAATGATTTGAAACAACAGAAGTTTCTTCTCTCAAGAAACTTAAAGCCGGGAGTCTGGAAGCAAGACGTCTGTGTATGGTTTGTTCCTTCTGAAGGCTCTGAGGAAGAATCCATTCCATGCCTCTCTCCCAGCTTCTGGTGGTTGCCAGCAATCTTTGGAGTTCCTCGTCGTGGCTGCATCACTCCCCTCTCTGCCTCTTTGTTACATGGCCTTTTCCCCCCTCTGTGCCTCCAAGTCTAAATTTCTCACTTCTTGTAAAGTCACTAGTCATTGAATTAGGAGCTACCCTAATCCAATATGAGTTTGTCTTAACTTGATTGGATTTGGAACGTCCCTATTTCCAATTAAGGTCACATTCAGGGGTTATCAGGGTTAGGACTGAAACATACATTTTGGGGGTACACAATTCAACTTGCAACACAGAGATGGTGACTTTTCAATTGAGTATTAAAGGATAAGTAGGGGTTCACGAGGTAAGAGACACTGCAAAACCTCAAACATGAAGTAACTAGTACAGACAAATTGGAAAAGACCCAGACACATATAAGAAATACTATAGAAGAACAAGATTTGGTGACTGATTAGATATAGGCACCTAGCACAAGGTGCTCAGTAAATCCTTCTGATTATAGTATTACTCAGTCAGTCAAAATTACTCGGTGTTACCTTGGCCCATGTGACCAGAAACAAGGAAGTTGATTTTCTAGGAAATAATCAGTTTGGGACAGGCTGATTTGAAATGAAAGCAAGATATCCAAATGGAATTGTTCTGTAAATACTGGAGACAGGAGGTGAGGAGAGAATCTGCAGGCAGGTTAGGACTGATGACACAAATACCAAAGTAGTCGATTTAGAGATTGATAGATGAAGAATTAGATTAAATGAAACCTCTAAGACCTAGAATAAAAAGATCAACGAATTCAGCCTATGTGTACATCATACAGGAAAGAAGAAGAGCTAGTTAGGGAAAGAGAAGAAACATTCAGTAATGCAGGAACAAAATTGAGTATCATCATGGAGAAAAAAAAGGAAAAAATTCAAGAAAGATGGTATGTAATGAGAGGGTAAATGCTATGGAATGGTCAGAATGAGTCCTGAGGACATTTGATCTGAAAAATTACTAAGATTTTTAAACCTAAATATGCTGAATATTTGCACATACAGACCTTTGTTATTGTCTTCATTATAAAGGCACCAGATTACATCCAAGCTTTATTCTTCTTTCAAGATTTCAGAACAATGTAATAAATTCTGTACAAGAAGAACAAGAGGAACCATAACCGCTGTGAGAGACTGGAAGATGTGGATAATGAATGACCAAGTGTTGTTAGGATGTATACTCTGGAACCTGATGATGTAACATCATGTCTTGAATTTATGTGCAGAGAGTTTGTTTTGGACTGAATGATTCTAACACCTCCCACCCCCAAGCCTTATCACCTGACCCAAATTTTTATGTGGAAGCCCAAACCCGTTGGAGTAGCTGTATTTGGAAATGGGACATCTAAGGAAGTAATTAAGGTTAAATAAGGTCATAGGGGTAGGGCCCTGATCCTATAGGATTAGTGTCTTCATATGAAATGTCTTTATAAGAAGAGACATCAGAGAGCTTGTTCACACTTGCTGTATGCGGGCGTCAAGGAAAGAACTTGTGAGGGTGTAGCGAAAAGGGGGCCACCTACAAGATGGAAGGAGAGCCCTCCCCAGAAATTGGACCCTGCCAATACCTTGAGTTGACTTCCAGTCTCCAGAATTGTGAGCAAACAAATTTTTGTCTTTCAGGCCATGCAGTCTGTGGGATTTTGTTGTGGTAGCCTGAGCAGACTAAGATAGAGTTTATTTGGGGGATTTATTCAGTGACAAGGAAAAGAAAGTCAAATCCTCCTGAGGAAAAATAAACAAGATTTATGTTCATTATATGCCAAATAAATTTTGGATATCTTAAATAAGATTTTTATTGTATATACATTTTTATAAGTATTTTTCCAGTAAATATTACACCCAGAGTTCTTATGGCCAGCAGCAGATGTGTCATCTGTAAACTGTAGGAGTTCGACTAGAACCTCTTAAGTCCTTTCCAGTCTCAAACTGTAAACAATCTGAGTAAATATTTTAATGAAAGAGAAAATGTTTAGCCATAATCTTGCTTTTTTTTGACTACATGTCTGGGATTCTCCTCGGTGTAATATAAATGTTTGCTTCAAAAATGGAACTTTAGCAAAATTATGAAAAGCCCTTGGCTGAAAGTTACTCAATCATAAAACGTCAGTGGTGACTAAGCAAAAGTTATAGCAACATACCCTAAACTGAAAAATGCCATGAAAATGATTTAGAAAGAAAATGATCAAATGGGATTACTCACAAAGTGTTGGAAGAAATAAGTTTTTATAGTTGAGGACTTTCTAATCACAGAGATGATACATAATAACTAGAAAATTTTGAAAACACAAAAGCACAAGTAAGAAAATGAAATATCAAATAATTCTTTCCATCGATCCTAAGAGGACAATTGTTAAAATGTTAGTATATATCATGTTGTTAAATAATAATTTTTTAGAAAAATGCTTTTGATGAGAATGTATATTAAATTGGAAAATATGGAATTATAAGAGAACACAAACCTAATTTTATTTTTAAATATTATATATTGGCTTAGGCTCCGTGGCTCACACCTATAGTCCCATCACTTTGGGAGGCCGAGGTGGGCAGATCGCCTGAGGTCAGGAGTTCAAGACCAGCCTGGCAAACATGGTAAAACCCCGTCTCTACTTAAAAACACAAAAATTAGCCAGGTGTGGTGGCAGGCGCCTGTAATCCCAACTACTTGGGAGGCTGAGGCAGGAGAATCGCTTGAACCTGTGGGGCAGGGGTTTCAGTGAGCCAAGATCCCACTATGATAATCTAGCCTGGGTGACACAGGGAGACTCTGTCTCAAATATATATATATATATATATATATATATATATATATATATATATATTTCATATGTATATATTATGTTATATATTATTATGTATATAATGTGTATATACGTATACACACATGCATATAGAACTGGAGGAATACTTAGCACATTTTATTTTTTTTTAAACAAGGTTTCTCTCTGTTACCCAACCTGGAGTGCAATGACATGATCACAGCGGAAGCAATTCCTGGGCTCAAGCAATTCTTCCACCTTAACCTCTGAAGTAGCTGGGTCTGCAGGCACATACCACCATGCCCCGCCAATTTTTGTATTTTTTTGTAGAGGCAGGGTTTCACCATGTTGCCCAGGCTGGTTGTGAACTCCTGGGCTCAAGTGATCCTCCTGTTTCAGTCTCCCAAATTGCTGAGATTACAGATGTGAGCCATGGTGCCTGGTTACATGTTATTTTCATTAGGTCACTTTGATGAAAGCCTAAGAAACATTCAATCTTCACTTTTTAAAATTACCAAGTAGCCGGGTGTGGTAGTTTATACCTGTAATCCCAGCACTTTGTGAGGCTAAGGTGGGAGGATTCCTTGAGCCCAGGAATTTGAGATCAGCTTGAGCAACATAGCAGGACCCCATCTCTACCAAAAAAATTGTTTTAATAAAATAAAATAACCAAGTAATGTCTTGGTAACCAAGTCTTCACCCCATTCCCAATCTTTACTCTATCCCTGAACCCCAATGTATATATGACTCTCTAGGGTAAGGTCATAGGTTATAATTAAGGTAAGAGATGAAGCTCAAATATGGGATAGGTTCTTGATCTTTGTTTGAAATTACTTCCCAAACCAGAAAATATCCTTGATCCCACAAGCTTGAGTGTTCTTTGAACATCCATCCCTACGGATGCTGTATAAATAGCTACTACCAAGATACTTGTCTAATATATATTAATAGCTGTTGTCTGCCTCATCTGTTTTCTCCCTCATCTGTTTCTAGATGTCTAAAGATTTATGCCTGTGCTTAGCTGGAACTTGGCCACTGATATTACTGTGTATCTGTGACACTGTCACCATGGCCTTCAGCGTTTCCTCAGCATCTCCATTTGTTAATGTTTGCAGTTCACTGCTCTCTTCTTTCCAGCTGGGATGAAAACGCTTTATTCTTCTGGTATCCAAAACTCAGTGGCAGGGGGATGTTGGAGAAGATCCCAGAGCAAAGGGCTATGTCGCATAGTGGAACAGTTTTGTGACTTAACCATAGCCCTCTCTTTTCTAGAAAATATGTATGCTGGGACTGGGTGGGTAGGATGGGGTTGAAGTATCTGGGTCTACATGGGTTCTAGTCCAGTTTCTTGCACATTTAGGACTTCAGACTGCTTCTGCTGATGCTTCTGCCCTTACTGCCAGAATCTTTCTCTACCAACGTTTATTGTCTCTCAGAAGCTCAGCTGCCTCTCTCTGCAATCTGGTTTTCATATACGTCTCACATCCCACCAGATATAGTGTATACATTTGAACTCGAGGTTTAGACAGGGTTTAGTTTCCTTCCCATAGGTTTTATAGGTGCTCAACAAATCAGAGAATATTACCAAATGCCTGCTTAGTGTGTCAGCTTGGATGTGTTTGGCTTCAAATAACAAGATTCCTGGCTCAAAAAGGAAACTTATCTCACATAGTTGTAAGACCACAAGCAGGACAGGCTCCAGGAATAGAATAAATGAACTGCTCAATGACATTAGCAAGGACTTGGTTTTTCCTCTCCCTAGGTTTTTCCTCTCATTATTCCCAGGGCTTGTTTCATTCTAATATTGATGTCCATGTAGTTGCAAAATGGTTCCTGGCCATGGCCAGAGCTGCCACATACCATATCCAGAAGAGAGATATCTGAATGAAATATGATTCCCCAACTCATATATTATTGGACCAATTACAGTCATATCTCAGCCCCAATGTGAGTGCATGGATCATGGCAATTTTAATTATGGAGGTCTGAGTAGACCTTATTCATGTGGGAAGGGCAAACCAGACAAGGGAGTGCCAAGTGCAATGGCTTCAATGTGGGGCTATCCCTTGTGTGTTCAATGACCAGCAAGGAGACACTGCAGCTAAAACAGAATGAACAGGAAACAAGATCAGAGGGCAAAGCAGCAGAATGGGAAGGGGAGAAAGAATGCAGGTAATATAAAGAGTTTGACTTTTATTGACTGAAATTAGGAGCCATTGCTGGCTTGTGAGAAAAGGAAAGACAAAGTCCAATAGGATTTAAGAGTCAATCTGACTGCAGTGTTGGAAGCTACCATTAGTTCAGAGGCTACTCTAACAATCCAGACAATATTTAATGGTCAAACCAGAATGGCAGAAGTGGAGGTAGGGAAAAGTGATTAGATTCTAGATACATTTGGAATAGCCTTGACAGGATTTGCTGGTAGATTGAACATGGGGTCACACTGGTAGCTGCGAACCAGTAGAGGAGTCAAAAATGACTCTGCAGTTCTTCTTCTTCTTCTTTATATATATGTGTGTGTGTGTATATATATACGTATATATATATATTTATTTATTTATTGCACTTTAGGTTCTAGGGTACATGTGCAGAACATGCAGGATTGTTGCATAGGTACATATGTGGCAATGTGGTTTGCTGCCTCCATCCTCCTGTCATCTATATCTGGCATTTCTCCCCATGTTATACCTCCCCAACCTCTCTACTCCCAGCTGACCCTCCCCTATTTCCCCCCAACAGACCCCAGTGTGTGATGCTCCATCCCTGTGCCCATTTGTATTCACTGTCAACACCCACCTATGAGTGAGTACATGCAGTGTTTGATTTTCTGTTCTTGTGTCAGTTTGCTGAGAATGATGGTTTCCAGATTCATCCATGTCTCTACAAAGGACATGAACCCATTGTGTTTTATGGCTGCATAGTATTCCATGGTGTATATGTGCCACATTTTCCTTGTCCGGGCTATCATCGATGGGCATTTGGGTTGGTTCCAGGTCTTTGTTATTGTAAACAGTGCCACAATGAATATAAGTGTGTATGTATCTTTATAACAGAACAATTTATAATCCTTTGGATATATACCCAGGATTGCTGGGTCAAATAAAATTTCTATTTTTAGGTCCGTGAGGAATTGGCACACTGTCTTCCACAATGTTTGAACCAATTTATACTCCCACCAACAGTGTAAAAGTGTTCCTATTTCTCCATATCCTCCCCAGCATCTGTTGTCTCCAGAGTTTTTAATGATTACCATTCTAACTGGAGTGAGATGCTATCTCAATGTGGTTTGGATTGCATTTCTCTAATGACCAGTGATGATGAGCATTTTTTCATGTTTATTGGCCTCATATATGTCTTCTTTGGAAAGGTGTTTGTTCATGTCCTTCGCCTGCTTTTGAAGGAGTTTGTTTTTTTTCTTGTAAATCTGTTTTAGTTCTTTGTAGATTCTGCATATTAACCCTATGTCAGATGGATAGATTGTAAAAATTTTTCCCATTCTGTTGGTTGCCAGTTCACTCTAATGATTGTTTCTTGTGTTGCACAGAAGCTCTAGAGTTTAATTTGATCCCATTTGTCCATTTTTGCTTTTCTTGCCAATGCTTTTGGTATTTTAGTCATGAAGTCCTTGCCTATGCCTATGTCCTGAATGGTTTTGCCTAGGTTTTCTTCTAGGGTTTTTATGGTGTTAGGTCTGATGTTTAAATCTTTAATCCATCTGGAGTTAATTGTAGTGTAAGGTGTCAGGAAGGGGTCCAGTTTCTGCTTTCTGCACATGGCTAGCCAGTTTTCCCAACACCATTTATTAAACAGGGAATCCCTTCCCCATTGCTTGTTTTTGTCAGGTTTGTCAAAGATCAGATGGTTGTAGATGTGTGATGTTGCCTCCGAGGCCTCTGTTTTGTTCCATTGGTCTATAACTCTGTTTTGGTAACAGTACCATGCTGTTTTGATTATTGTAGACTTGCAGTATAGTTAGAAGTCACATAGCATGATGCCTCCAGCCTTGTTCTTTTTGCTGAGGATTGTCTTGGCTATGAGGGCTCTCTTTTGGTTCCATATGAAGTTTAAGGTAGTTTTTTTCCAGTTCTGTGAAGAGGGTCATAGGTAGTTTTATGGGGATAGCATTGAATCTATAAATTACTTTGGACAGAATGGCCATTTTCCCGATATTGATTCTTCCTAACCATTAGCATGGAATGTTTTTCCATCTGTTTGTGTCCTCTCTTATTTCCTTGAGCAGTGGTTTGTAGTTCTCTTTAAAGAGGTCCTACATATCCTTTGTTAGTTGTATTCATAGGTATTTTATTCTCTTTGTAGCAATTGTGAATGGCAGTTCGTTCTTGATTTGACTCTCTTTAAGTCTGTTATTGGTGTATAGGAATGCTTGTGATTTCTGTACATTGATTTTGTATCCTGAGACTTTGCTGAAGTTGCTTATCAGTTTCAGGAGATTTTGGGCTGAGATGATGGGGTCTTCTAAATATACAATCATGCTGCCTGCAAACAGAGACAATTTGACTTCCTCCTTTCCTAATTGAATACCCTTTATTTCTTTATCTGGCCTGATTGCTCTGGCTAGAACTTCCAATACTATATTGAACAGGAGTGGTGAAAGAGGGCATCCTTGTCTAGTGCCAGATTTCAAAGGGAATGCTTCCAGTTTTTGCCCATTCAGCATGATATTAGCTGTGGGTTTGTCATAAATAGCTTTTATTACTTTGAGATAAGTTCCATCAATACATAGTTCATGGGGAGTTTTTAACATAAAGGGATGTTGAATTTTGTCAAAGGCCTTTTCTGCATCTATTGAGATAATCGTGGTTTTTGTCTTTGGTTCTGTTTATGTGCTGGATTACATTTATAGACTTGCATATGTTGAACCAGCCTTGCATCCCTGGGATGAAGCCTACTTGATTGTGGTGCATAAGCTTTTTGATGTGCTGTTGCAATTGGTTTGACAGTATTTTATTGAAGATATTTGCATCTCTGTTCACTATGGATATTTGCCTGAAGTTTTCTTTTTTTGTTGAGTCTCTGCCAGGTTTTGGTGTCAGGATGATGTTGGTCTCATAAAATGATTTGGGAAGGATTCCCTCTTTTTGGATTGTTTGGAATAGTTTCAGAAGGAATAGTACCAGCTCCTCTTTGTATTTTTGGTAGAATTCGCCTGTGAACCCATCTGGACCTGGGCTTTTTTTGGTTGGTACTCTATTAATTGCTGCTTCAACTTCAGCCCTTGTTATTGGTCTATTCAGGGTTTCAACTTCTTCCTGGTTTAGTCTTGGGAGGGTGCAAGTGTCCATGAATTTATCCATTTCTTCCAGGTTTACTGGATTATGTGCATAGTGTTGTTTGTAGTAATCTCTGATGGTAGTTTCTATTTCTGTGGAATTGGTGGTGATATCCCTTTATTGTTTTTTATTGAATCTATTTGATTTTTCTTCCTTTACTTTTTTATTAATCTGGCTAGCAGTCCATCTATTTTGTTGATCTTTTCAAAAAACCAGCTCCTGGCTTTATTGATTTTTTGAAGTTTTTTTTGGTGTTTCTGTCTCCTTCAGTTATTCTCTGATCTTAGTTATTTCTTGTTTTCTGCTAGGTTTTGAGGTGTTTTTTTTTAAATCTTACTCCTCTAGAGCTTTCAATTTGATGATAGATTTTTTCTTCCCTCTCATATGGGCATTTATTGCTATAAATTTCCCTCTAGACACTGCTTTAAATGTGTCCCAAAGATTCTGGTGTGTTGTGTCTGTTCTTGCTGGTTTCGAAGAACATCTTTATTTCTGCCTTCATTTCTTTGTTTATCCAGTTGACATTCAGGAGCCAGTTGTTCAGTTTACATGAAGTTGTGCAGTTCTGAGTTAGTTTCTTAATCCTAAGTTCTAATTTGATTGCACTGTGGCCTGAGATTGCTTGTTATGATTTCTGTTCTTTTGCATTTGCTGAGGAGTGATTTACTTCCAATGATGTGGTCAATTTTTAGAGTGCTTGTGATGTGCTGAGAAGAATGTATATTCTGTGGATTTGCGGTGGAGAGTTCTGTAAATGTCCATTAGATTTGCTTGGTCCAGATCTGAGTTCAAGTCCTGAATATCCTTGTTAATTTTCTGTCTCGCTGATCTGTCTAATATTGACAGTGGAGTGTTAAAGTCTCCCACTATTATTGTGTGGGAGTCTACGTCTCTTTATAGGTTGTTTAGAACTTGCTTTATGTATTTAAGTGCTCCTGCATTGGATGTACATGTATTTAGGACTGTTAGCTCTTCTTGTTGCATTGATCCTTTAACCATTATGTAATGCCCTTCTTTGTCTCTTTAGATCTTTGTCAGTTTAAAGTCTATTTTATCAGAGATGACGATTGCAACTCCTGCTTTTTTTGCTCTCCATTTGCTTGGTAAATTTTCCTCCATCCCTTTATTTTGAGCCTATGTGTGTTCTTGCACGTGAGATGGATTTCCTGGATACAGCATACCAATGAGTTTTGACTTTTTATCCAATTTGCCAGTCTGCATGTTTTGACTGAGGCATTTAGCCCATTGACTATTAAGGTTAATATTGTTATGTGTGAATTTGATCCTTCCATTTTGATGCTAGCTGGTTGTTTTGCCCATTAGTTGATGCAGTTTCCTCATTGTGTCAATGCTCTTTACCATTTGGTACATTTTTTGAGTGGCTGGTACTGGTTGTTCCTTTCTATGTTTAGTGCTTCTTTCAGGAGCTCTTGTAAGACAGGCCTGGTGGTGACAAAATCTCTCAGCAACTGCTTGTTCTTAAAGGATTTTATTTCTCCTTTTCTTATGAAGCTTAGTTTGGCTGCATATGAAATTCTAGGTTGAAAGTTCTTTATTTTAAGGATGTTGAATACTGTGCCCCACTCTCTTCTGGCTTGTAGGGTTTCTGCTGAGAGATATGCTGTGAGTCTGATGGGCTTCCCTTTGTGGGTAACCCGACCTTTCTCTCTGGCTGCCCTTAGCATTTTTTCCTTCATTTCAACCCTGGTGAATCTGACGATTATATGCCTTGGGGTTGCTCTTCTTGAGGAATATCTTTGTGGTATTCTCTGTACTTCCTGGACTTGAATGTTGGCCTGCCTTGCTAGGTTGGGGAAGTTCTCCTGGATAATATCCTGAAGACTATTTTCCAGCTTGGATTCATTCTCTCCGTCACATTCAGGTACATCAATCAAATGTAGATTAGTTCTATTCACATAACCCCATATTTCTTGGAGGCTTTGTTCATTTCTTTTCACTCTTCTTTCTGTAATCTTGCCTTCTCATTTTATTTCAGTGAGTTGATTGTCAATCTCTGATATCCTTTCTTCTGCTTGGTTGATTCAGCTATTGAAACTTGTGTATGCTTCATGAAGTTCTTATGTTTTTCAGCTTCATCAGGTCATTTATATTCTTCTCTAAACTGTTTATTTTTGTTAGCATTTCATCAAACCTTTTCTCAAGGTTCTTAGTTTCTTTGCATTGGGTTAGAACATGTTCTTTTAGCTCAGAAAAGTGTGTTATCACCCACCTTCTGAAGCCTGTTTCTGTCAATTCAACTGACTCATTCTCTATCCATCTTTGTTCCCTTGCTGGTGAGGAGTTGTGATCCCTTAGAAGAGGAGAGGCGTTCTGGTTTTGGGTGTTTTCTTCCTTTGTGCACTGGTTTCTTCCCATCTTTGTGGATTTATCTACCTGTGGTCTTTTTAGTCAGTGACTTTCAGATGGGGTCTCTGAGTGGACATCCTTTTTGTTGATGTTGAAGTTATTTCTTTCTGTTTTTTAGTTGTCATTCTAATAGTCAGGCTCCTTTGCTGCAGGACTACTGGAGGTCCACTCCATATCCTGCTTGCCTGGGGAATCACCTGTGGTGGCTGTGGAACTGTAAAGTTTGCTGCCAGTTTCTTCTTCCATTATCTTAGACCAAGATGGATGCCCACCAGATGTCAGCCTGAGCTCTCCTTTATGAGATGTCTCTTTGGATATATGGGGGTCGGGGAGCTGCTTCTGTCCCTTATAGGAGCTCAAGTGCCGAGCTGTGAACTCCTTTGTTCCGTTCAGAGCTGCTGGGCAGGTACATTTAAGTCTGCTGCAGCCGAACTCATAACTTCCTTTTTTTCCAGGTGTTCTGTCCTGGGAAGGTGGGGCTTTATTTATAAGTTCCTGACTTACTACTACCTTTTTTCAGAGATGCCCTGCCCAGCAAGGAAGTAGCCTTGTCACAGTCTGCCAGCAGAGGCATTGCTGAGCTTCTGTGGGCTGTGCCCAACTACTGTGTGAACTTTTTTGTGGTTTTGTTTACAGAGTTATAGTTAAAACTGCCTCAGTAATGGAGGTCTGCCTTAGTAATGGCAGACTGCCTCAGTAATGGTGGACTGCCTCGCTAATGGCAGACTGCCTCCAAAGTGGTGGACTGCCTCCATCATGGTGGACACCCTTCCCCCCAACAGAGCTGGACCATCCTGGGTCCAGCTGCACTTGCTGCAAGACTCTCAATCCAGAGGGTTTCAGATTGCTGGTCTTTGTAGGCCAGGAACCTGCTGAGCCAGATCACTTGGCTCCCTGTTTCAGCCCCTTTTTTTCAGTTGAACGGGTGGCTCTGTCTCCCAGGCATTCCAGGCACCAGTTGAAATGGCCGTCCAGATTTGTGTGAGTTTTGTGAGGATACCTGCTATACTGGCTGAAACAGCTGTGCTGAAAACTTATGATGCTTTTCAGCCTGGGAATCTCCTTATCTGTGGGCAGCAAAAATTCATTTAGAAATGGAGTGATCACTCACCCTCTGTGTTGTTCTCGCTGGGAACTACACTCCAGAGCTGTTCCTATTTGGTCATCTTGGATCTTCTGGCCCTCGACTCTATAGTTCTTAGTTCAAGCAACTGGAAGGGTGGAGTTGCTGGGAGGTAGGTTTGTTTGGTGGTGGTGGTGGTGGTGGTGGTGTGTGTGTGTGTGTTTTGAGACAGGGTCTCACTCTGTCACCTTGGCTGGAGTCCAGTGGCACAATCATGGCTCACTGCAACCTTAGCTTCCTGAAATCAAGTGATCCTCTCACCTCAGCTTGCCAAGTAGCTGGGACTACAGGTGGATGCCACCACACACAGCTACTGATAATTTATTATATTTTTGTAGAGACAGGGTTTTGCCATGTTGCTCAGGCTGGTTTTAAGCTCCTGGGCTCAAGTGATCTGCCCGCCTCAGTCTTCCAAAGTGCTGGTATTACAGGCCTGAGCCACTGTGCCCAGCTGGTGGAGCTGCTCTTAACCTGGACAGGGAGGAATACAGGGAGAGAAGGTTTAAGAGGCATGATCAAGAATTTGGTTTTGGACATGACTCTAGCATTTAAGAGAGAGGTCTGGACTAAACATAACTTTAGTAGTCTGTGGTATATAGATGGTACCTAAAGCCTTGAAACTGATTGAGATCAATAAGGTAGTGGGTGTAGATAGAAAAGAATCATGGGTTGATCCCTGGAGCACCCCCACATTTAGAGTTTATGGAGAAAGGAGGAATAGCAAAGGAAGCTGAGGGGTGACCAATGAGGTAAGTGAAAATATAAGAGAATGTGGTGTTAAAGTCAAATGAAGAAAGTTTCCAAGAAGGAGCGGGTGATCAGCTGTGTCAGAACTAAAGTGAAGACTGAAAATTACTTATTTTACTTAGCAATGCTGTGGACATGTATGAACCTGAAGAGAGTAGTTTTAGTGGAGTAAGGTGGGAGGGGTGCCTCTAATTAGAATTGGTTTAAGAGAAGATAGGAGGAGAACATTGGAGACAGTGAGAATATTCAACTCTACACCATAAAGGGGAGCAAAGAATTGGGGCCAAAGACAGAAGGGGGAAGTGGCATCAGAAATTTTTTTGTTTGTTTTAAGTTGAAAAAAACGTCATATTTGTATGCTGATGGAATTGAGCTGGTAAAGAGTGAAAAACTGATCATGTAGCAGGGACCAGGGAAAGCAGGTGCCCTTGATGTCTTTGAATTGGTGATAGGATAGGATCCAGTGCACAAATGAAGTCTAATGATTTATATAGGAGCCTAGATAATTTATCCATGGAAAACAAGAAGAAAGAGTATGTTGGCACAGATGCTAGTAGATAGTTCTATGTGGTAGTGAGAGTCTAGGGAAGTTTTTTTCTGATGCATCAGTATTCTCAATAACTATTCTCAAGATCATTGGTGGAGCATAGGATAATGGGACGAGTTAAAAGAAAGTACAGCATAGCTTTCAAGGAGACCAGAAGAATGTATGGGCTAAAGGTGCATAGTATGTTTGTCCAGTGGCATAAAGGACTCTCTTGAGAGTCTTGGCCTTGATTTTAAATTGAGTTCAATTAACAGGATTTTGGTTTTCCACCCACCTCCCCCAACTATACTCAGGTGCGTGGGTGGAAAGCCAACTTAGAAAATTGTATTTAGTCACGATTGTAGACTTGCCAAGAGAGCTCAACAAAGTGAGACAGGAGCAAGGGAATGAAGAGCATATGCAAGGGAGTGAGTATAATAATTGACCGTGGACTTAACGGATAAGCAGAAAAGTGAGGACGTCAAGAGGGTGGAGCCAGAAAAGAGGTAGCAAGATTTTGGATTGATATCTGGAGAAGGGAAAGGATTGCTGGGGTCAGAATACTAGAGGGAACGTGCTACAAGGACAGGAGATGTGGTCAGAGAGTGGATTCATGAAAGAAATTATAGACGGGATGCAGTTATTGATAATGACAAATTCTAGGGGATGATCATGGGAGTGAGTGGCTAAAATGGAGCATTGGGTGGAGCACAATGTCACTGGAGGAGAGGAGTCAAGGAACTGAGAGGCCAGGGCATTGGAAAGATCACCATCTATTCTATATATGTATATGTATATGTATTTATTTATTTATTAAGTAAACTCAGCATGACATCAGAGTGAATGTGTATTTATTTTTTTAATTTTATTTTGTTTCATCAACTTTTAAGTTCCAGAGTACATGTGCATGATGTGCAGGTTTGTTACACAGGAAAACATGTGCCATGGTGGTTTGCTGCACAGATCATCCCATCACCTAGGTATTAAGCCCAGCATCTATTAGCTATTCTTTCTGATTCATTTTCTCCCCTCACCCTCTCCCCTGACAGGCTCCAGTGTGCGTTGTCTGCTCATGTGTCCATGCGTTCTCATGGTTCAGCTCCCACTTATAAGCGAGAACATGCAATGTTGGATTTTCTGTTCCTGTGTTAGTTTGCTGAGGATAATGGCCTCTAGCTCCATCCATGTCTCTGCAAAGACATGATCTCATTCTTTTTTATGGCTGCATAGTATTCCATGGTGTATATATACCATGTTTTCTTTATTCAGTCTATCATTGATGGGCATTTGGCCTGATTCCATGTCTTTGTTATTGTGAATAGTTATTCTACATATATTTTAAAACACTGAGAACTAAGACAGGATTACTACTGGAGAGAGTGACAATGAGCCAGGAAGCAGAGTCCAAAAATGATGAGAAGGAATTGGAGTGTGGGAAATCAGCAGTTGACAGCAACCATCACAATATAATCTGATGATATAAAAATCAAAATTCAAAGACAGTTTTAGGAATAGGGAGGAACATGGTCTGAGAACAACTGCCAACACTGAAAAACACAGGGAATTTCACATACTCCTAGCTTTCACCTAGGACCCTTGCTTCCTGGTAAATTACAAGACCCAGCAGAGCAGGCCTTTCTGATTGCTTCCCTCGTCTGCAGTATTTCCTGGTTCCTCTGAGTATGTGAGTTTGCCTACCCTGTAGCAGCAATTCAAGAGTTACCAAATAATTAATGGCCTCTTGACTGTTGCTCAGTGTGTTCAAGTAGTCCCTTTAAGACCTGTAGAGAGGGCCCGGCGCAGTGCCTTATGCCTGTAATCCCAGCACGCTGGGAGGCCGAGGGGACAGATCACTTGAGCCCAGGGGTTTGAGACTAGACTGGGCAACAACGCAAAACCCCGTCTCCACGAAAAATACAAAGGTTAGCCGGCCATGGTCTCCTGCGCCTGTAATCCCAGGCTGAGGTGGGAGGATGGCTTGAGCCCGGGAGATGGAGGTTATAGTGAGCTGAGATTGCACCACTGCACTCCAGCCTGGGTGAAAGAGTGAGGAAAGGAGGAGTGGAAAGGAGGGGAGGGGAGGGAAGAAGAGTGGAGGGGAGGGAATATGCCTTACCTGACCTAGATAATTTCAAAACAATTTTACTTACACTCTATGTTGAAGGTAAGAAGGAAGATTCTGTGAAGCACTTTGAGGAAGGATAAATGATGGAACAATGTTTCATCAGGGAGGCCCACGAGGAAAAGAATTTCTTAAAACCAAGTAGGTGTATGGAGGAGGGGCCACCTCGTGAGGAAAACGAACATAATTTTACTCTGATTTGGTGTCTCTTCTGTTTTTCTGTTGTTGGTATCTACGTTCATCTTTTCTAATAATTCCATATATGCACATTTTGATCTGTTTCAATGCAGTAAAAGTTGGGAGGAAAATGTGACACACTTTTAGAGTGTCATGGGCTGAGTGGGGTTGTGAGTGATTATCTTCTTTTTTCAGTTTTTTTCCGGGTTTTCCAAGTGTTCCTTGATGAACATGGATCGCTTTTCTGACAGAATAAAAAGGAAATAGGCCGGGCTCAGTAGCTAACGCCCCCAAACGCAGGACTTTAGGAGGCCCAAGGTGGGAGCATAGCTTGAGGCCAGGAGTTCGAAACCATGCTGGGCAACGTATGGAGACTCCCTCTCTATGAAAAAAGACAAATAATAATTATTCGGCCGTAGTGGCCCGCGCCTGTGATCCCAGCTACTCCGGAGGCTGAGGTGGGAGGATCGCTTGAGCCCAGGAGGTGGAGGCTCCAGTGAGCTGAGATCTCATCATTGTGCCACTGTCTGGCAACAGAGCATGACCCTGACTCAAAACAGAGAAAAAAGGAAGAAAATACAGGAAGGAAAGAAGGCATGGAGAAACTTTCAAAAATAAAATTTTGAAAGAAGCGATGACACCTCTGGCCGTCCACGCGAGGAGACTGCCCCCATGGGGCCCTGTGGGCTCCCTAGAGCTCTGAGCTCTGGGCTTTCTCCAGCCCTCACTGGGCTGCTCTCTGCAGCCCTGTACCCACCGCAGAGGCGAGAAGGGGCGCAAAGCCAGCTAAGGGAGAGCTCGGGTCGGGGAGCTCCCAGGCCCGGCCGGGCAACCCCAGGGGTATCTCGGGCGAGGCGCGCCTTGCGTCACGTCGGCACCGCCCTGCGCGGGGTCGAAGCACGGCGTGTTCCAAGGGCTCCGCCGCCGTCGTGGAAGCAGGATTTCCGCGGTTGTGTAAGCGCCGGTCGCGGGCGTGCAGGAGCCTGTGCTCCACCTAGTCCCCGGGGCTCCGGCCGCCGAGCCATGGCGGGGAACTGCGGGGCCCGCCGCGCGCTGTCGGCGCACACGCTGCTGTTCGACCTGCCGCCCGCGCTGCTGGGGGAGCTGTGTGCGGTCCTGGACAGCTGCGACGGCGCGCTGGGCTGGCGCGGTCTGGGTGAGTCGGCGGGGGCCGGCCGGGAGCGGCGAGGGAGCCCACAGCGCCGCGGGGCCGGCTCGGTGCCGCCCTGAAAGGCTCGGGTCGCTCGCGAGGTTGGCGCGGCCTCCGGGAGGTTCCCACCGGGGAGCCGGCCCCCTCCTTTTCCGGGGAGGGCGCAGAGACTCCCTGAGACCCAGATGCTGGCCCTCCCTTTTCTTTTGAAGAGTTTTGGGTATCGCTGCAATGTCAAGGGAGCCGAGGCCTGGGAAAGGCGGATAACCCGCATAAACGCATCTTCTGTTCGTCCGAGATGCCTCCCTCACTGGGTTCGCAATGTGTGATGTCTTCTGGTCCTTGCAAAATCGCCCCAGAGTATGATTTTCGTATTGAGACGTTTTTAGAACTTTCAGATATTTATTCCTTTGGTGTTTTCAATGCATCCCTAAGCCCCTAACTTAATTGCAAGTGAAATGCTAAAGTAAAATACGATTTGCAGTGAACGTGGCTCCTAGTTTTCTTAATTAAATCTATCTTGTTTATTTACCCAATTTGTGGAATGAAGGTTTATGCTAGAGAGCGGCTTTTTATTTTAATCTAAAACATTGGCTTCAAAACTGTGTTTCATGCACACTTTGGAAAGTTTAGCAACTGCCGGCTGGAAGTGTTGAGTGTAGCCAGAGATAATTCAGACAAAATCTTTGTTTTGTTAAGTAGGTATTTTTGGTTAGATTTGACATTCCACAATGTCACTTTTAATGTTTATTGAAAAGAATCATGATTATGTCAAAATAGCTTTAATGGTCCGAAATAGGATTTTTCTTAAAGCAATAGCAGAAGACCTAAGAGGAGAGTTTTCTTTGTTACTGATGAAGAGTATGCTCACAGTCTTTGAATTGTAGCAATGGGCGTCTAGTTATACAAAAGATGTTTGTATATTTTAAGCTCTGTAATTTTAAGGTATAGCCCTTAAGCAAAAAAAAAAAAAAAGTCTCAGAAGAGTGTCCTCTGATTTCTGGAAAACAGATTCCCAGTGTGCATTTGAGGGATTTTGAGGGGTGGGTATCATAAATTAGTGGGGCAGATTATTCATTCTCTCTCTCTTTATCTCATCTCTGTTGATAGCATTGAAATCCAGATATTCATACTTTACACGGTTTATCTCATATAACCCCTCCAATCACGCTGTGAGTCATTATCATCTCCAGTGTTTTTTTGTTTTTGTTTTTTAACAGATCAGGAAACTGTGGTACAAATTGGTTAAATAACTTGTTCAAGTTCACCAGCTGGAAGTGGAAAGCCAAGATCTGGACCAAGGCAGTCTGGATCCAAGGCTTATGTCCTTCACCCCAGCCACTCTGCACTTCTCCCCTTATTGCTTTGCTCTTTTTGTCTGTACCTCCCTAAAGTACAGACATTTCTGGCATCAAAGAATAATTCAGTGAGCCATTTCAGTAATTCAGTCCCATTTTCCTAGTGGTGAAAATAAATGAGGACCACCCAAATGAGAACAAACAAAAGTTGTTTATTCAAAGCAAGGCAGTCAGCCACCATTACTTGAGTTTGGCAGAGACTCAAAAGCAGGCAAAGGATGGAGGAGGGTGGGAGAAGCCTTCAGCTATGTCCTGATTGGAGGCTGTTGATATGGGGAAGCTGTAGCTGAGCTACCCAAAAGGGGAGCATTCTTTGTGTTTGTTTAGGAGTAGATAATTGGCTTTCTCTGGTTGGCCCTAAGTTGGAAGTAGCAGCAAAAATTGAGGAAGCTGTCAGTAATTAATCAAGTCCTGGCCATTTGGGGCAGGTCGCTACAGGGGTTTGTGTTTGGCTGCCTGGGCTAGTTGCTACGGTTTACAATTGCTGACAGTTGAACTTGGTGGATACCGTAGACGGTAGGTTGGCTTCTTGGACGGGTTGATGCACATTGTCTTCAGAGTTCTATTTTTATATATAAGCTGACCATTGTCCCTTTGTGTCATTTTCTCACAGGGAAAGGGTTTAAAATGTTTACTCCATGACACTTCAGCTGTAATTCATTGTGCAGGTGGTCATGCCTAGTGACCACCTGGACTAAGCTGGCCCTGACCGTGTGCTTCACAGTTGTTGGCTCAGCAAGAAGTCAAGGCTAGCCCAGTTCAGGGTGTTGAGGCAACTGTGTGTGCTAAACATGCTGAGTTTTCCTATGGGCACAGTGAAGGGAGAAAGAGGGCAAGAGGTGCAAGTAGGGAAAACTTGACCTTTGCTAGGGGAAGGAGAGTGATGGAGCACTGAATCAAAGAGGCAGACCCTTGTATGCTCAGGACAACTGAGAGCCCACGTTTAAATATAGAAAACAACTGTCATGGTACTAAGTAAAGCTCTCTTGAGCCGATCATGATTCTTGACGATGGTGAATATCAGGCTGTATTTACAAAGGCAGCTCATACAGCAACCTATATGATATGATCAGTGTGTGCAGGATAAGGTAAGCCAATCATTCACAAACCCAAATCACCTATGTAGTCTTTTAAATACACAGATGCTCAGGTCCCACTCCTAGAGCTGCTGATTCGGTAAGTCTGGGTTGAGGGTCTAGCATCTTTCATTTTTTGTCAAGCCCCAGGAGTGAGTCTGATGCACAACCTGATTCTTAGGTCAAATTACGTTTTTGAATAGCATCTTCACATAACAAATATTTTACTACAGTCTTTCATTACCTCATTTAATTACTTTTATCTTTAAACATATTCTATGTATTATTCTGCAAATCACTTTTGTCAAATATTGTTATTAAAAATAATGTAATCACAAGATAATGTATTCTGTGGTTATCATTGATGACTTTATGGCTTTTAGTGAAAGCAAGAGCCCAAAATCTTAAATTGGAAAATGTTATTTACCTTACAGACATGATAACGTACATACAGAACCTCTGGAGACAACTCATCTGATTGCATTACCACAGATTGGTACTTAAATTAAATTGTTGAGAGCAGCTGACACCATAAAACCTCTTACCACTTATGATGCACTGAGAAATGCTTTTTGCAGATAATATATAATAGGCTGTATTCAATTTTCTTCTTCTCAAGAAAGGAAAGAGAAATTACTGTATAAATTATTACTAATTACATAAAGAAATTAAATGTAAAATCACATTAAGTGTGCATTTGTGTATTCAATAAAGAATCAAAGTACTAGTAGTAATAATAATAAAGCTATGTCCTACCAAGGGCTTACTATTGGCCAGACACAGTGGTAAGCATTTTACATGGATTATCTCATTTGCTTATCACAACAATTCTATGAGGTAGACACTCTTCCTATTTCCATTTTATAGATAGGAGAACTGATTCTCAGTGAATTTAAGTAACTTGCCTTGACTCACAGTCCTCTAAATGGCACACTGAGATTCTAACCAGATGATCAGACTGTGTAGTCTATGTCTTCTCTTTTCTTTTTAAATTTTAGATAGATATGGCTTTTTTAAGAACAGTTTTAAATTTGTAGAAACGTTTAGAAGATAGTAGGAAGAATTCCTAGGTACTCTGCATTCTTCGCATACACTCCGCACCCAGTTTCCCATTATTAACATCGTGCATTCGTGGGCTATGTTCATTACAATACTGACATATTATTATTAACTAAAGTCCATGCTTTATTCAGACTTCCTTCGCTTTTACCTGATGTCCTTTCTGTGTTCCAAGATCCCATCCAGGAGACCACGTTATATTTAGTTATTGTATCCTCTTGGCTGTCATGGTTTCTCAGATTTTTCTAGTTTTTGATGACTTTGACAGTTTTAAGGAATACTAGTTGGTACTTATCTGCTATTTTGTAGACTGTTCCTCACTTGGGATTTGTCTGATGTTTTTCTTATGATCAGACTGAGGTTATGGATTTGGGGATGGAAAACCATAAAGTACTGACCGGTATCCAGGGTCAGGACTATTTACAGGAGTTACCACTGCTGATGTTAGCCAGGCTGAGGTGGTATCTGTCAGCTATCTGCCCTGTAAAATTACTATATTTCCCCCTCTTTCTGTTTTGTACTTTTTGGAAGGAAAATGACCATATGCAGGCGAGCCTGCGTTTTTTGTGTTGCTGTTGTTGTCACTCTGTCATCCAGGTTGAAATGCGGTGGCACGATCACAACTCACTGCAGCCTCAACCTCCCAGGCTCCAGTGATCCTCCCACCTCAGCCTCCCAAACAGCTGGAACTGCAGGCATGTGCCACCACACCTGGCTAATTTTTTGTAGCGATGGGGCCAGGCTGGTCTCAAACACCTGGGCTCAAGCAATCCTCCTACTTTAGTCTCCCAAAGTGCTGGGATTACAGGTGTGAGCCTCCGTGCCCAGGTAAGCCTGTTTTTTTGACCACTGTGTTATTTATCTCACATTACAATGTTATGTCTAACTCTCACTACTCCTCTAAGTTAACATTCCACTGCCCTGTTCCTCTTTATGGTAAAATTCCTCAAAAGGGCTATTTATACTCCAGGTCCTCCATTCTTCTTTGAACCCCTCCAGTCAGGCTTTCACCTCCCACTGCTTCATTAAAATTCCTCTGATCCGAAGTCACCACAGCTAAATCCAATGGTTGGGTCAAAGTTTTGATATTATTTGATGTAGTTGATCACTCCTTCCTTCTTGAAGCACTTTTTCTGCTAGAACATTACATGCTCCTGCTGGGCGTGGTGGCTCATGCCTGTAATCCTAGCAATTTGGGAGGCCCAGGCGGGTAGATTGCTTGAGGTCAGGAGTTTGAGACTAGCCTGGACAACATAGTGAAACCCCGTCACTACTAAAAATACAAAATTAGGCGTGGTGGTGGGTGCCTATAATCCCAGTTACTCGGAGGCTGAGGCAGGAGAATTCTTGAACTTGGGGTGCCAATGTTGTAGTGAGCCGGGATTGCACCACTGCACTCCAGCCTGGGAGACAGAGCAAGACTCCTCTAAAAAAAAAAAGAGGGGGTGGCAGATGGAGACAGCAAACCACCATGGCATGTATGTACCTATGCAACAATCCTGCAGGATGCAGGACGTGCACATGTACCCCAGAGCCCAAATACAATTTAAAAAAAAAAAATTACATGCTCCTTATTTTCTTCTCTTATAGATTTATCTCTATGTCTTGGAGTGCCTCGAGGGCTTAGTCCATGGACCGTATCTGTTCTGTTTATTTGCTAAATTCACATAAATTCCATCTATATACTAACTCCCAAATTTCAAGCCCAGGCCTCCCTCTGGAATGTCATCTTCATCCATCTATTTGCCTATTTGACAGACATCTCCAACTTAACAGCTCAGAAACGCTCCCCCTACCCCTCCCAAAGTTTTCCCATCTCAATAATGGCAACTCCATACTTCATTTGTTCAGGCCAAAAATATTAGCCTTTTGTGACTTAACTTTCTCTCACAAAGCACATCCTGTCTCTCAGTAAATGATGCTGCTGCCTTTGCCTTCAGGATCTATCTAATAATCTGACCACTTCTTACCACTACCACCACAGCCATCCTGGTGCCAATCACCATCAGATCCCACCTGCACTATTTTAACAGTTGGCTGACTGGGCTCAGACTCCCTGCTACTGCCCTTGACCTGCTCAAGTGTCTTTTCAGCCCAGCGGTTGGCAAGCCTATGAGGCATGTAAAGCGTATGCTATCATTGCTCTATTCAGAACCCTCTGGCGGCTTCCTCAGCCACTCAGAGCAAACCCTGAAATCCTGCGTGGCTTTTCTCACTTTCTTCTCCCGCTTGTTTGCTTGACCCCAAGCACATTAGCCTCCTTGTTCCTTGAACAGTCAAGGAACATTCTTCCTGCCAGTAACCTGTAGGCTTGCTTCTTCACTTCCTTCATGGTTTTGTTTAAATGCTACCTACTCTGACAGCTCTTTTGTTTTGTTTGGTTTTGTTTTTTTGAGATGGAGTTTCACTCTTGTTGCCCAGCATGAAGTGGAATGATGCAATTTCAGCTCACTGCAACCTCCACATCCTGGGTTCAAGCGATTGCCCTGTCTCAGCCTCCCAAGTAGCTGGGATTACAGGTGTCTGCCACCACACCCAGCTAATTTTTTGTATTTTTAGTAGAGACTGGGTTTCACCATGTGGGCCAGGCTGGTCTTGAACTCCTGACCTTAGGTGATCCACACACCTCAGCCGCCCAAAATGCTGGGATTACAGGTATGAGCCACTGTGCCTGGCTGTGACCACTGTTTTAAAATTGATACCTCCCCCACTCCCTTATGCCTCTTTTCCACTTTATTTTTCTTTGTATCATTTACCACCTCTCACATACTTCATGTGTGTATCTCTATGTATGTATAATATAAACTATATACATATATAAGCACATATATGTTTATTTGTTTATTCTCCATCTAGAAATAAGCTTCAAGAGGACAGGGATATTTACTTTCTTTGTTTCCTGCTGACTTTCTTAGCATCTAAAATTGTACTTAGTACAGAGCAGGCACTCAGTAAATATATGTGTTTTGAATAAATTAATGAATCAACAAATGTCTATTAAACATTCAAAACCTTGTTGGGCAGAATCTTTGACAAAGCACTGTAAATACAATGTCCTAGTCCCTGCATGTAAGAATTTTCCAATTTAGTGTAGGCAACAGACCTATAAAAGTTTCACAAGGAAAGAACGTGTGGGGAAATAGTAATGATATTCACCTGGGAATGAAATTACATAGCTTCTGACTGAAACCTTGACGTTGAGGGTGAATTCTCTCCCAGAGGTAGTTAATGTTTGATTCCTACCTGTGTCTAGGATTAAGAGAGCAGGACAGAGAGAGGGGCACCTGGGAAGTCACGCACAGCCCTCCCCAATTATGAATCCTACTCAGGCATGGAGTAAAATGTCCACATGAGCTTAAGTGTGAATAAGAACTATTTCTTATAAAATGTATTAACTAGTAAGTGTTAATAATTACAGTCTGGCGTGAAGAATAGATCTAACTTACACTTTTGACTTTTGTTTTACTTTTTTGGATTTAAAAATATCTTTAATCTTAAAAGTTCTTTTAAAAAATTGCCTAACTTTTTGCATGCTTTGTAAAAAGAAAGAGGCATCTTTCTTTTTCCTATTACAATATCTAAAAAACAAGCTTTGTGAGAATGCAGTCTTAATTTTGCAGGGATTTTGGCATGTGGTTATATGCAAATACAAAGAGTCCAAATACGGATGTATTGCGTTATTTGAAAAATCCCCTTCAGAGACATATTTGCATATGGAGACATGATTTCTGCAAGTGAAAACCCCAGAGGTTTGCAATACCTGGAAAATCCTGTGCTCTTGAAACAGCCTTCAAGGACCTTTGAGCAACTGATTTCTGAACTTCTTAGGTTGACTTTTTGGCTTATGTGACTCCAATATGACTTTCAACAAAAGATTTGTGTTCCGAAAAAATGGTTTTAAACAATGCTTAACTAACAGCCTATTTTTCTTAATTTATATTTTTATTTTAGAATGCTTTTAACTTTATCAACATGATTAGCCATTGAGAACTTTCTCTTTATTTTTGTTTGATATGTACGGTGAGTAAAGAACGTCCTATATTCTCAAAGGGAACGAGTAAGAGAGAGTTGAATAAAATGATGAATATTGAAGAATGTAATTAACAAGACAAGAGTTTGCATTCCTGTTGTATCAGATTGGAGCTATTTTGTAGAATTGGATCTAAATGAAGTATACATTTTATGGATGCTAATAATACTCTTTAGTGATGTTTCTATTCATAATGTATCATCACTAGAGAAAAGCTACTAAGGTTGCAGTGTGAATCACCAGTTGGAAAAAAAGAAAACATTTCGTTTCCAGTCCAGAAGCAATCTATGCATGTAGGCAGTATTCATTTTAACAGTCTGGGTCAGTTTTTTACTATGAACTTCTGCCATTAGAAAGATGCCTTTGACTAATCTAGCTTTCCTTAGATTTGGTACAAACACAGAACTGTCTGCCCCAGTCCGTGTTAGAGAACTTAAAATCCCAGTTCATTTGGCATCCGTTCATTCATATTCCAGCTGAATCTCAGAAACGTGCCTTAGGGAGAGCATCTGATATTGGCAGTTTCTCAGCTAAGTCACAGGACGGGACAGCACAGAGTCATGGCGTAGTGCACTTTTAAAAGGGAAATTGAGAAACTAAAAAAAGAAAAATGGAGAATGGAATTTATGGAAAGTATGGAATGAAAAGCTGACATTCCCTGGGACTTGAAATGTTAACTCTGGATTTCCTTAATTGCTACAAACTATGCCTTTTCTATTGTGGGAATCGTTGCAAGCTAGAACATGTTTATACCTTTTTAGGTGTAAATATTTTATCTGAGACTCCTGCTACTATTAACACCAGATGGATCTTCCAAAAGGTGAATTTTTCAATCTTTGCGTCACCTTTTCAGAAATCTTAATTGGTCCCATTGCTTTCAGAACAAAGTTCAGTTCTCATGCTAACACTCAGGGCCTCTGTCTGTCAAGCAGCAAAAATGTATTGAACATGTACTATATGGCTAAGCATGTTTCTGGAGATACAAGGTAACATAGAGACCTCCTGGAGCTTGTTTACCTTTTTTTTTTTAAACATGAACGCTTGTCTCCAAGCATTCTCGTGTCCCTTTAGCCCTCTCATGTCCCCTTCACTGTTTCTGAAACAATTCCGCATTTGACAGACCCTTTTCTATTCCTTTAGCCTAGCGAAACCTTGCCCCACACCACTTCTGTTGCAAAGCTAGGTGGTATTTGGTTACCCCTTCTATCCTTCCCTGACTGTGGTAGTCCAAAAAATCATTTTCCCTCATCACTGTTGTTAAATTATATGCATATGTCTTATCCCAAAGTTTCAAAGGGTAGAGGGAACGATTTTATTTTACAAAAGAAAAAGGAAGAAGCCTGTTCTTTAAATATTCATTACTGTGAATTTATATGATACAGTATGCCCAATACTCTGTAAATATTAGCCAATTAATTTTCTTTTCTTCCTCCTTTTTGTTTTTTGAGGCAGAGTCTCACTCTGTCACCCAGGCTGGAGTGCAATGGTGCAGTCTTGGCTCCCAGTAGCCTTAACCTCCTGGGCTCAAGCTATCCTCCCACCTCAGCCACCCAAGTAGTTAGGACTACAGGTGCATGTACACCACAAAAGCTGGCTAAATTTTAAATTTTTCATAGAGATGTGGTTTTGCCATGTTTCCCAGACTGGTCTTAAACTCCTGGGCTCAAGCGGTTCTCCCCCCTTGGTTTTCCAAAGTGCTGGGATTACAGGTGTGAGCCACTGCACTCAGCCTCAATTAATTTTCTAATAGAAAAAGTAGAAACCTAAACTTTCCCTTTGCTGAAATTTGATATTTAGAGTTCTCTTGTTGGAATGTTCATTTTGAGAATAGGAAGTGTTTTAAAGATTAGAGGTGTTATAATTGATTAGCAGGCCCAGGGAAGAGCAAGAAGATTTATTATATGTTTTAGATGGGACTGCAGGGACATTTGTTATTGAGAAGTTTGAGATTGTTCAGTGAGGCTGTTTTGCCTGAAGTTGTGTCATAGGTCAATGGCAATGCCACTACTAAATACATGTGTTTCTATATTCACCCAGAGTCCCATGGTAATGCTCTGTTTTGAGTAAGAACTTTTCTCCTTGGAAAGCAGGACAGTCTTCAGGGCTCTGAGTCATTCATTTGTCTTGTTTACAATCTGAAACTCTAGTGATTATTTTTTCCTCCCCAGGATACTGTACTCTATCTAATACGTCTTTAAAATTGGCCTCTCTTTAGAAGTACTCAGCTTTAGACATGGCATGGCTCAGGCTCCTGAAACTACCCCTCCAGAAAGGCTTCCCTGGTGTTCTCATCTTTAGTTAGAGGCCTGTCTTCATGCTCAACTCACACTTGGAACGTACATTTTACTATGTTTCTGGCACATAGTAGATACTCAACAAATGTTTGAACTGCACTGATTTGCAATATTTCTCTTAAGAGCTTGTAGAAATAGCTAAATAAAGTGTTTTTTAAAAATGTGCCTCAACCAAAGAGGTAGACTATCTCATCAGAAAGAAATATATTAAAATAACATTACCACATTTGGCTCATATTTTTGCTTTGTAAAGGCTTCTTTTTTAAAATGATAAGCTATCTAAAACATATATTGGCATTTGGATAGTCTTTGCCTCTTTGTGAAAATCATCTCTTCAAAGAGATGAGGAATGAATATATTCTTGCCAGAACTTGAAATATGGAGGAAGGGCAAAGACATTCCAACTCAGTGATGTCAGATGTTTTATTCTAGCTATTTTTCTTTCCTTACAGCCTAACCATGCATTCAAATAGAACTGTCATTCTAGCACTTTGGGAGGCCGAGGCAGGAGGATCACTTGAGGTCAGGAGTTTGAGACCAGCCTGGCCAACATGGAGAAACTCCATCTCTACTAAAAAAATACAAAAATAAGCCAGGTATGGTGGCATGCACCTGTAGTCCCAGCTCCTCAGAAGGCTAAGGTGGAGAATCACTTGAACTGAGGAAGCAGAGGTTGCAGTGAGCTGAGATCGTGCCATTGTACTTCAGCCTGGCAAACGGAGTGAGACTCTGTTTCCAAAGACAAAGTGTGTTTCAGAGTTCAAAGGTTATTAATTTCTTAGGGAGTTGCTATATCCATTATAATATTTGAAATCAAGCCAGCAGAAAGGCAGTATCTTCTGCCTTAATATGGCATCCCCTCTGCCCACTTCTGGTTCTACAGGCCTTTGCTGGAATATTCAGTTTAACGTCAACTTTATGGTCCCACTGGGGCTATGAGTAAATCCTGAAAGTTGAAAGGGTTCACAATATGAAACCATTACTGGTCCTCTTTCTGTGAGCTAAAAATTGACATGATAGACATTATTAGTGCCACCAGAACTTCCAACCCTCTATTTCATTATAGAGGATTCCATTTCCCTGCCCTTTCAGGTTAGATGCCCCTCTGTGTCTCTTCCAGTGAGAAACACTGAAAAGCCAGGGCACAGTTCACCACATGTTGACAGGGGGCTGCCTCAAGATCAAAGCAGCCTGAAATACTGAGCCACCACATGGAGCACAGTTTGCTGGACTCTCAGTGCCCTTCCCGGGAGCAAAAAGTAAACTTCTGCTATGTGAAACCACTGAGATTTTGGTGGTGCTTGTTACTGCAGCATAGCTTAGTCTATCCTGACTGATATACACAAGTTCATATCTTGAATTCTGTTACTCTATCAGCTTCCACATATTCGTGTGTGGCAGGATGAAAGGGTGCTAAGCTCCTAAAACTCCTTATGGTGGCATGTCAGGGGTCCCCCATGGCCACCCTCAGATAACAGTGGGTTTTTATCCACAGACCTGTATCCAGGATCCTGCATTTTTTAGTTTCTCTGGAAGCTAAAGTTCTGAAAGGATGCCGCTGTCACCATCAATATCCCAAAAACACATTGTTAATTTTAGTGCTCAATATTCCAAACTGGGAATACTATCATAGGAACAAGACCACCTTTTCTGTCATTTGCTTTCTTTCTCCCCACTTTGCCTCAAAGTACACTTTAAAATTTAGAAGTTGTGCAGAAAGGCAATATAAATTTTCACTTGAAGAATCCTGTTAAATCAAGGCACCACAAACACTCATATACTTTTAGTACAGCTTTAAGATGTTTATGCAAAACCTTAATTGAATTATTTAAAGCCTAGTATCCTAGTAAAACATTTCCCTGATTTTTCCCAGATACTAGCTTTTAATTTCTCAAAAATGTTCAACAGCAAGACAGAAGGGAACAAAACACCATTCCTCAAATCTTCAACAACTGAATCTAACTGTATTACAAATGAATAATAACCACACTGAAGGGATGAGGAAGAAAAGAATCTAAGCCACTTTGGAACACACAGCATCTTAACTGGATGTGCTTTTGTGCTAAGGACAGAAATAATTATTGTGTTCTAATTTTGTTAATGTGTTTTTCACAGGAATATGGGTTGGCAATTCTGAAAGTACTTTATCTGCATTGTAGAGTTAAACAAGTAAATATGTTATCAATAATATTGTTCAAGAATCAAGTTACAAATGAGGAAGGATTGAAATATACCTTGTGATGTTGGATTAGAATCAGAAACATCAGAATAAATTCTTGTTATTTAACATATGCACATACAGATAGAGAAAGAGAGATCCATGGATTGGTGTACATAACTATATTTCCTTGCTCTGTTTTCTTGGAGTGCCTAGAAGCAATGGAACCCTGGCCACAGTGAGCAATTCTAGCACTGAGATTGAGCTTCTATATACCATTGTCTAACAAAGGCACCAGAGATCATTAGAAAAATAATTCTAGTCATGGGAAGGGGGAAATACTAAATGAGCCTGGAGCACCTTGTAGCACCAGAAAACAAGGAGATACTCACAAAAAGATAGAGCTTGTCAAAGGAACACAAGAGTCCTGCTGTGGTAGTTCACACATGTAATCCCAGCACTTTGGAAGGCCAAGGAAGGTGGATTGCTTGAGCTTGAACCTAGGAATTTGAGACCAGTTGGGGCAATGTGGCAAAACCCATCCCTACCAAAAAAGAAAAACACACACACACACACACACACACACACACAAATACAAAAATTTGCTGGGCATGGTGGTGCAGTGCACACCTATAGTTGCAGCTATTTGGGAGGCTGAGGTGGGAGAATTGCTTGAGCCTGGAAGATGGAGGCTGCAGTGAGCTGAGATTGCCCCACTGCACTCCAACCTGAGTGACAGAGTAAGATCCTGTCTCAGAAAAAAGAAAATGGGGTAAAAAAAAGAACACAAGAGCCAACCTAAATGGACAAAGCTAGAACAGTTTTAGCAACAAAATTGTTAACAATAGTACTAGATTTTAACCTGTAGGACAAAATAAATATACATGAGCCTACAGATATAAACAACTGGATGAATAAATAAATAAATAAATGTAGGAGAAAGGACAGCTGTTTCTTACAGAAGAGTTCATGAGCATAGAAGGAACAAGGGAAAATAGAAAAATCACTCACTATTAAGCAAACATTGTAGTAATAATTGTGATAAATAAGATCCACTGGTGGATGCAAACATTAGTGGCTCAGATCCGAGGAGAAGCAGGGTATTTTCATAATCTCAAAATATCTCCCCCCAAATATTTATTAATTATACAGGGAAAGATAATTATATAGTAGAGACCCTGAAGACACTCCCTTCACCAAGTGATCAAAATAAACATTATTTTTGATAAGACATACCTATCCTAAACCTCTTGATATTATGTGCTGATAAGGACAATATAATTTACTGTCCCGAAAGACAAGGGAAGACTGAGGAACCTTCACAGATTGGAGGAGACTAAGTAGAAGGAACAATTAAATATAAGATGAAAAATTGGATAGGATTTTAGAACAGAAAACCGGCATTAGTGGAAAACCTCGTGAAGTTAGAGTAAGGTTTGCCGTTATCACTGATTCTGATCATTGTGTTGTGGTAAGATGTCAGCATTAGCAGAAGGCAGGTGAGTATATGCCAAATGAGTTCAAAATAAAATTTATAAATTAGAGGAAAGTTAAAGGTATAAATAAGAGGAAATAAAACATAAGGTACACAAAACAAGTATTTCAATAAAAGTACAGTAAATAATTCTTTGTTTCTTTATATTTCAGCAGAGCGACTTTCAAGCAGCTGGCTGGATGTTCGTCATATTGAAAAATATGTAGACCAAGGTAAAAGTGGAACAAGAGAATTACTTTGGTCCTGGGCACAGAAAAACAAGACCATCGGTGACCTTTTACAGGTCCTCCAGGAGATGGGGCATCATCGAGCTATTCATTTAATCACAAACCATGGTAAATGCTGATTCTTATAATGTGGCTCTTAATCTGTAATAGGAACTGTAATTTGTAAATTTGAATATTGCATTTTATCCAAGACATTGACTCATGCTGTGTGTCACTTATTCCTTACCTGTGGCTTTTATCTGGAAGGGACTTTCCAGCTTCACATTTTCTTGTGACACTTTCTTCCCTTTTCACTTAACTTATACAGCATATTTCTTTCTACCACTTTATAGTTTTGTCTTGTTTTTTTTTACATTTACCTTTACTTACAAACTACACTTTTTAAAATGTTTCACTTTTATGAGTTAATAGAATCAGCTCTCTGTCAAAAACTCTGAAACTCTTTGAGTCATAAACATAATTGGAATCACAGTATTTAAGACACAGATCATGCTATTCTTTGTTTTACTATATAAGTTAAAAACATAATTGCATTTCCCCCTATATTTAATATTTTATATTATACCTCCAGAATAATCTTGGAGACACAGACCATGCTATTCCTTGTTTTACTATATAAGTTAAAAACATAATTGCATTTCCCCCTATATTTAATATTTTATATCATACCTCCAGAATAATCTTGGATATTTCTTTTTTTTTTTTTTTTTTGAGACAGAGTTTCACTGTTGTTACCCAGGCTGGAGTGCAATGGCGTGATCTCGGCTCACCGCAACCTCCGCCTCCTGGGTTCAGGCAATTCTCCTGCCTCAGCCTCCTGAGTAGCTGGGATTACAGGCATGCGCCATCATGCCCAGCTAATTTTTTGTATTTTTAGTAGAGACGGGGTTTCACCATGTTGACCAGGATGGTCTCGATCTCTTGACCTCATGATCCACCCACCTCTGCCTCCCGAAGTGCTGGGATTACAGGCGTGAGCCACCGTGCCCGGCATGCTTTTATCTCTTTTATATTCACTGCTGCTGCTTTTACACCACAGGCTTTAACCCTGCCTTACTTGTTTACTACTCATTTCACAGTAGCCTAATTCTTCCCTTTGTTTATCTACTCTCTTTCTGATGCTGTGTCATGCCTTATATTTAGAACAACCTGATCAATAAAGCCTATGAAGTTTTCTCCATTTATTCTTTGTCAGTGAAATAATCTAACATCACCTGTTCTGCTTGTTTCACTTAGATGTATTCATTTCAACAATAATGATCTTGGGTCTTACTTTACAGACCCGAGGCTGGTAGGTTGGAAACTCTTTTGAATCAACATCTTTATTCTTGGCTCTTTTCCTACGGTCATGTTTTTAGTTTTGTGTATTTGCACACATGTTTTTTGGTAATGTATTTAGTGCACATGAGCCTTTGCACACACACAAGGAATCCTGAGATATTTGTACCAGAAAACTGTGGCGTCACATTGACTTTTATTTTGATTTTTCCTATTAATGGGATATTAGTTCCTAATAGACTTTCACCATTATATTATTTACATAACTTGGCTAATCACATTTGTCTTTGCACATGTTTCTTCACTTAGTTTAGTGCAGCAGAATTCTTCACTGTGAGGTTGACTGAGCAAATGACCTTCAGTGAGTCCCTAGGAAATGTAAACATAATCCTTTTTATTATCTGGGGCTTTCCCAACTACCGAAACCACCCACATGGCTTATTGTTCACAATATAAACTTAAGCCCGTTTAATAGGACACACAGGTATGTTTTATACTTCAGTGTTCTGGAATACATTTCGGAGTATATTTTCACTCTCTAGGTTGTTTATTTATGCAGCAGAGAAGAATTTGGACTGTAGGTAGACAAAAATTCCACATCCTTGGTTGACTCTTAAGTCTGTTGCACATGCAACATTGATTTTTTTTTTTGATGGAGATTAGCTGATTGGTAAAAAGACAATTATTTACTGCCCTAGTACAAAGAGATAGGTAAATCTGAGGTGAAGAGGAGGATAGCAGCTTACTTCTTTACTAAATAAAATAGCATTATTTAATTGTAATTGATGGAGTTGGGTATTTTTTGAATTAAATAATAATTTTGAAAAGGTTGATTATGTAGGTTGTTAAAAGGGAAATGTGATGATTTGTTGGAAGCATATGTGTAGCTTGCTAAACAGAAGGTTCCTATCACAGCTACTCACTAAATTAGGAGTTGGAGATCCTAACTGAAGATGCATAAAATGATTTAGTGTTTATGTGCTGCTACCATGGACAGATTTATCAGTTATCTAAATAATCAGTTCTTGGCCTCCTTTCCTTGCAATTTTGTTCTGTTTTGTGGAACTATTTTCATTTTAGAGGAATTTGGGACTTTCATATTCCAACCTCCATGCATTACTTTGTAGATTTGGATTTTCTTAGTCTTATTGAAACGGGCCTTTTATTTCCTCCCAGGTGTTATTCCTGCGATTCAGGTTGTTGCTGCTAGGTGGTTTCTTCACATCAGTAAAGCATTCTCTCAGATATCAGGACATAACCAAAATTGTTCAAAAGACTAGAATCTCTGTTTATTGTAATTATATTTCTGGTATGCATGTCCTTATGAATCACATTTTGCATTTATATTTCAATGATCAGCAGTTGTTTTCCAGTTTTGACACAAAATCCACAGCTTTCTACTGGCTTCGTTTTTTTTTTTTTTTTTTTAAAGCCAGTCAAATTTAGCAGTAGGGGGTTGTATACCAACTTTAGTGACACTAATGTTAATAAGTTCTGATAACCCACTACCATCGGACCAGCCTCTACTGGCTTCTTAAGAGAGCCATTTTCAATCTTTCATTTTATATGACAATGAAGTATTATCTCTCTTTTCACAAACAGCAAAAGAATAATGACTTTTAGTGCCCATACAGCCCCCAGATCTCACATTTTTCTCTACACAAATTCAGTATGTTTGTTATTTCTTCTTCTTGCCTACTTGCTCTGGCTCAAACCTTTAGTATGTTGAGTAGAAGCGGCAAGACCAGACATCCTCATCTTGTTCCTGATCTTAAGGGGAAAATAGTTCATCTTTCACCATTAGCAATGTTAACTGTTGGCTTTTTATCAAATTGAGGACATTTTTTTTCTGTTGGCAGGATTTTATCATGATAGGGTGTTGGATTTTGTTAGATGCTTTTTTGTCATCTATTCAGATGAACATGTGGTTTTTGTCCTTCATTCTGTTAATGTGGTGTATTACACTGAATGATTTTCAGATATTAAACAAATCTTGGATTCCTGGGATCAATCCCATTTGGTCATTGTATCTAATCCTTACACACTTCTGGTTTCAGTTTGCCAGTATTTTATTGAGGAATTTTGCATCTATATTTGTAATAGGTGTTGTCTATTGTTTTCTTGTAAAGTCTTTATCTGGTATTGGTATCAGAATAATATTGGCCTCATAAAATGATTTGAGAATTGTTCTGTCCTTTTCTATTCTAGAAGAGTTTGTGAAGGACTGGTGTTAATCTTCTTTAAATGTTTGGTAGAATTCACTTGTGAAGCCATCTGAACCTCGGCTTTTCTTTGTGGGAAGTTTTAAAATACAAATTCAATCTCTTGTTATGAGTCCACGTATATCGTTTATTTTTACTTGAGTTAGTTTCAATAGTTTGTGTCTTCTTAGAAATCTGCCCATATCATCTAAGTTATCTGATTTTTGGCATATGATGATTCATAATATTCCTTTATAATTCTATTTATTTCTGTGAGGTCAGAATTGATGTCCCCTCTTTTGTTCTTGATTTTAGTAATTTGTGTCTTTTCTCTTTCTTGATCAGTTAAGCTAAAAGATTGTCAATTTTATCAATCTATTAAAAAAAAACTTTGGTCCCATTGATTTTTTTCTTTTTAAAAAATCCTTTATTCTGGCCAGGTAAAGTAGCTCACACCTGTAATCCTAGCACTTTGGGAAGCTGAGGTGGGCAGATTGCCCAGTTCAGGAGTTTGAGACCAGCCTAGGCAACTCAATGAAACCCAGTCCCTACTAAAATACAAAAAATTACCTGGGTGTGGTGGTGTGCACCTGTAGTCTCAGCTACTTGGGTGGCTGAGGCAGGAGAATTGTTTGAACCCAGGAGGCAGAGGTTGCAGGGAGGCGACCGAGATTGCACCATTGCACTCCAGCCTGGGCAACAGTATGAGACTCCATCTCCAAAATAAAATAAAATTCTCTATTTCATTTATTTCCACTCTGATTTTAATTATTTCCTTCCTTTTGCTTGCTTCAGTTTAGGTTGTGCTTCTTTTTCTAGTTCCTTAAGGTGAAAGTTTAGTTTACTGATTTGATGCCTTTCTTCCTTTTTAAGGTAGGCATTCACAGCTATAAATTTCCCTTTAAGGGGCTTTTGATGCATCCCATAACTTTTGGCATGTTGTGTTTTCATTTTCATTCATCTCAAGGTATTTAATAATTTCTCTCATGACTTCTTTTTTAACTCATCGGTTGTCTATGATTTTGTTGTTTAATTTCCAGATATCTGTGAATTTCCCAAATTTTCTTCTCTTGTTGATTTCTACTTATACTACAATATGATCAGAAAATATACTTTGTATGATTTCATCCTTACACATATATTTGAGGTTCATGTAATTGCCTCAGGTCAGGTCTGTTCTGGAGAATGTTCAATGTACACTTGGGAAATATGTGTGTATTTTATTTTTGGATGGAATGTTCTATAGATGTCTCTTAAGTCTAGTTGGTTTATAGTGTTATCAAGGAAGTTTGTTATTAATTGGTTATGGTTTCTTGCTAGTTTTCTAGGCAAAATAATTTAAGAAACACTAGAAGATAATCTAGAAAGAAGAAAGGTAAAAGATAAAATGAAAGTTTTCTAGTCTGAGCCAAAATGTTAGAAATGACAACAAAATATGGCAGGATTTTAATATTTTGTAGGAAGCTATATAAATTACCTCAATCCAGACAGCCCTCTACCAGATAGAAGTTATAGTCGACATTTGGGGTGGTAAGTATTTGTGATTCACACACACACACACACACACACTAATACTTTATGGCACAAGATGATATAAAAAGTAAACTAACTGAGAAAGATATAATACCATAATTGTAACATTTAAAAATATATGTGCAAGAAAGCTGATAACAAAACCGGGTGCTGTGGCTTATGCCTGTAATCCCAGGACTTTGGGATTACACTTTGGGCTGAGGTGGACGGATCTCTTGAGGCCAGGAGTTCAAGACTAGCCTGGTCAACATGGTGAAACCCCATCTCTACTAAAAACGCAAAAAAAATTAGCCAGGCGTGGTGGCAGGTGCCTGTAATCTTGGCCACTTGGGAGGCTGAGGCAGGAGAATCACTTGAACCTAGGAGGCAAAGATTTCGATGAGCCGAGATCGGGCCGCTGCACTCCAGCCTGGGTGACAGAGTGAAACTCCATCTGGAAAGAAAAAAAAGATGATAATAATGTTGTGTTTTTGAAAATTCTCTTCTTTGTACTTTAATATTTTTAATGTCTAACAATAATTTATTATTTACTTGTTTATTATTTAATTATTTAAATTATTTTAAGCTATTAATTATTATATTAATAATAAATTAAGGCAACTACTTATGTTTTAAGTGAACAAAAGTATGTTTGTATAATATTTGTTCATTAGAAAGCTACTTCACAAATATAATACCTCACAAATAATACTTGCACAATTTTATTTTAAGTATTCCTGGGAGCGAAACTAGAAATGAAGATGGCTATCAAGATATTTATTTTCAGAGTCCGAAAAACATGTTTATTAGGGACATACAATTGTTTTGTATCTACTGTCTTGTATTTCTCTTTCAGGAGCAGTCTTGTGTCCTTCAGAGAAGAGTTATCAAGAAGGTGGATTTCCAAACATATCTTCCAAGGTGGAGTATGTGTGCATGGAAAACGAGCCTTGAACTTTGTGGCATGTATAATCGAGCATAAGGAATGAAATTAATCATCAGAAAAATGCTGAATTTGCAGATACTTTTTAAAACCAGAAATGCTCTGGTTCTCTCATTATTGTTTATTTAGTTGAGGATTTAGGAAATTAGAAATTTATAAATATTTGAAAAATTAAGAGCTTTCTCCTCTCAGTGATCTGTCAGAGATGAGACTGAGAATTACTAAGAATGCTGTGATTTATACATTTGTCTTAACTCAGCTTTTAATTTTCCTTTTTTGGTTGGTGTTTTGCATGTTGCTGTTAGTTTTTATTAGAGCAAACTAGCAGTGATCATTTTTATAGCATTAGGAGTAATCTAAAATTGACTCTAACTGACTGTGGCATTGAAACTTGAGTTTTTACTGTTGGTATGAAAGCCTTAAATATATATGGCTATGAATGCTATTAAATAAAGTGAAATAACTTTGATTTCTGCTAGCTTTCTCCTAAATTATGTTGCACTCTGTTGCACTGCATAGTCCCCAGGGAGCTTTGGATTTCTATTGAGGGCCTGTTCTTTCTAGACTTATGAAATGGAATTACTTTAGTTTGTGTTTCTTCTCTTAGGAAACAGCCAATGTCACAGTGGATAATGTTCTTATTCCTGAACATAATGAAAAAGGTAAGAAAAACACAGTTTTTTTCCAACAATTTTTTAAAAATCATACTTTCATTTAAGTGAATTGAGAGGGAGAAATAAGCAATAAACACTAACTATTTATATTCAGATTCAGTATAAAATTCATAGATATTAAAATAAATTCAATTTGATTGACACTTATAGTTCCAATAGATGACATATTGTTATGTTAGGGCTCCATTGGCTAATGAAGAACGCAATTGTGGTCTCTTCACACAGGAGTATGTTTTAGTTTTCGGTAGTAAAATTTGCTACGGTTGTGTGTCATGGGAAAACATTTCTAAAATTATGTTGAGTTTTATATAGAAATGCTCACAGCAATTGCAGAAATCTTTCAAGATGTTTGTAGAGCAATGCTAAAGGTCAATATGAAAATACAGTTATTTTCCAAATAAACTTTCCTACTTTATTAAGGAAGAATAATTTAGTCCCACCTGGGATCATTCTGATAAATTTTAAAGACTATTTAAGGCTGTGTTGCTTAACCTTTGCCACTAGATCTCATGCTTCTCTTGTTGAAAAAAGAAGTAGAAAAGTTAGATAAAGCTTTGGCTCTTCAACAATAAGGTCTAAATCAAACATTAAGTATCCTCTGAGAGGATTTTGTTTTAGCTATGGAAATATAGCCAAAATTGGGTTCTGAAGGACATAGCCAAACTTTTCCTTTGCAATTTGTATTTAGTTACTCTTTGTATGTTTTCTCCCAATCTCCTGCTTTGAGTGAGTTTTTAAAAGCCTAAATCATCTTTCTAATTTACTTGGAGGAAATAAATTAGACAGTTAAAGGATTTGGCACATGAAAAGTGTTTCTATCAGTCATGCTTGGAGAATATTGCTTAGTCATGTCAAGATCTCCACTTTCATAATTATTTCGTAGTTTTAGGTTCATAGTGGGTCAACAGCAACACATTGACCAGGAAATCTTGGAAGAGTTTCTTGCACTAAGCTCTGGCTGATCTCTTTCAAGAGGCAATAAAATCACAATGCTGCTGTTCTAAGAAACCCTTTGCTCTGTGGGATGGTGGGAACTAGATCCATGTAAAAGTGCAGAGAGCACATGGTGGGCTTCAGCTTTGGCTCCTGGGCCTTTCTCTACTGACCTTCTACTGAACTCTGATTTGTTTTTAATATAGAAGTTTTGGTTATAATGGTAACATTCATCCTTAAAAGAGAAAAGATAATTTATATTTCCCCTACTTTCCTTCCTAAGGAATATTGCTTAAACCTTCCATCAGCTTTCAGAACATCATAGAAGGAACTAGACATTTCCACAAAGACTTTCTAATTGGAGAAGGAGAGATCTTTGAGGTATACAGAGTGGAGATTCAAAACCAAACATATGCTGCCAAATTATTTAAACAGGTTTGTAAAGAATTACTGTCACAGGGCATCAGTTCCATTTATTTGCTCATCTTTAATATTAAAATGTATCATTTTTCATCAGTGTTGAAAGGAGTATTTGAAAATAACATTTTGTAAGTGGAAATAAGAGATATGATTTCAGGTGACTAGAGAAATGAAGGCCTGTCTTGCAAGAATGTGGAAGTTAAATGCTTCCCATTCCAAGATGTATTGCATGGAAGACTTTTCTAGGCTAGGTGTGGTGGTCCACACCTGTATTCCTAGCACTTTGGGAGGCCAAGTCGGGTGGATCACTGAGGTCAGGAGTTTGAGACCAGCCTGAGCAACAGGGTAAAACCGTCTCTCAACTAAAAATACAAAACTTAGCTAGGCGTGGTGGTATGCTCCTGTAGTCTCAGCTACTGGGGAGGCCGAGGCAGGAGAATCACTTGAGCTCAGGAAGAAGAGGCTGCAGTGAGCCAAGATTGCACCACTGCACTCCAGCTTGGGTGACAGAGTGATGCCATACCCCCAACCCCCCCAAAAAAGACTTCTGAAAAGTCTCCTAGGACTTTGCTAAAGAGGATCAGGTTGTGCCAGTCTGCCCCAGTTTTCCTGGATTTTCCAGATGAGCCAAGTCTTCTCCAGGCAGCTTCACTGACTAAGCCACTTTGGCATATGCTTTATAAATTGTCTGTTATTACATCTCAGAGAAGAGGCTTTCAAGTAGGAGCAACAAACCAACATGCAGAATAGGAGGTCAGAAGACAGCTGAATGACTACAGCCAGAGAAGCAGAAAGGGAATTACAGGATCAAGCTCAGGAGTCAGTCAGAGATGGGTCCACACACGTACACAGAAGAGCTGCTCTTCATTTTCTTCATAGTTGGTCAACAATAAATAACCATTTACTAAACTCTTACATGGACTGGGTACTAAGCATGTAGTGATGAATAAGTCATAGTTCTGTTCTCAAGGAGCTCGTAGTCTCTCTGGAGAAACAGCCAGGTAAACAAAAGATTAAACTGTTGTGAAAGAGGTACTTTAGCAGAGAATTATACAAAAGATCACAGGACCACATAAAAGATAGCAACTCTCACAGCCATTAAAAAAAAAATGAGTCTTGTCCTTTGCAGGGACATGGATGAAATTGGAAACCATCATCCTCAGCAAATTAACACAGGAACAGAAAATCAAACACTGCATGTTCTTACTTATAAGTGGAAGTTGAACAATGAGAACACCTGGATACAGAGAGGGGATCATCACACACTAGGACCTGTCAGGGGCATTTTGGGAAAGGGGAGGGAGAACATTAGGACAAATACCTAATGCATGCAGGACTTAAAACCTAAATGATGGATTGATAGGTGCAGCAAACCACCATGGCACATGTATATCTATGTAACAAACCTGCATGTTCAGCACATGTATCCCAGAACTTAAAGTAAAATTAAAAAATAAATAAATAAGTAAAAAGGAAAAAAATAAAAAGTTTAATGGACTCACAGTTTCACATGGCTGGGGAGGCCTCACAATCATGGCAGAAGGCAAGAGGCATGTCTTACTTGACGGCGGACAAGAGAGGACTTGTGCAGTGAAACTCCTACTTTTAAAACCATCAGATCTTGTGAGACTTATTCACTGTCTTGAGAACAGCACTAGAAAGGCCCACCCCCATGATTCGATTGCCTCCCACTGGATTCTCCCACAACATATAGGAATTGTGGAAGCTACGATTCAAGATGAATTTGGGTAGGGACACAGCTACACCATATCAGAAGGCTATCTGAAAAGGTTACATGCCTTATGATTCCAAATATATGACACTTTGGAAAAAGAAGAACAATAGATACAGTAAAAAATGGTTTCTGGTATTTGGTAAGAGGTTGATGAACAGGCAGAGCACAGAAGATTTTTAGGGCAGTGAAACTATTCTCTCAGATACTGTAATGGTGAATACATATTTTCATATGTTTGTCAAAAACCCATAGAATATACCACACTATGAGTGAACCCTAATGTAAACTATGATGATAATGATATGTCAATGTAGATTCGTTGATTTTAACAATTGTACCTCACTGGTGCAAGATGTTAATAATTGGGAAGCTGTGTGTGTGTGTGTGTGTGTGTGTGTGTGTGTGTGTGTATGTGGGAATGCCTTACTTTCATTTCAATTTTTTGCAAACCTAAATCTGCTCTAAAAAATAAAGTCTACTAATTAAAAAAAATAGCAACCCTCTCCACCCAGAGGAGGGATGTGTCTGGCACCCAGAAGAGTATCTGGCCAGAGTAACCACTCAGTAAACTGTCCTCAAAAACAAATGGAAAGGTAGATGAAAGGAAGTGACCTTCCAGCTGGATTTCAAAGGTTGAATAGAATTTTGGCAGGTAGTGAAGGAGGGGAAGTACATTCTGAGTGGAACAAAGCAGTTGCAGGGGCCTGGAGGTGTATGTATAAAAGTATGGGTCTTACTCATGAATAGCATTTCATTCCGCACAGTGGAGTGATTGTAGGGAAGATAGTGAGAAGAGAATGCTGGAAAGATGTCAAGTCTGTGGGTGATTTTTAAGTAGGAGAGTGAAAGACTTAAATTTGTGTTGTTAAAATATGATTCTAGTTTAGATAGTGGACTGGAAGTTGGCAGAAGAATTGGGGGAAAAATGACAAGAGCTAGACTGGAGGCAGGCCAGGCATGGTGGCTCACACCTGTAATCCCAGCAGTTTGGGAGGCTGAGGTGCATGGATCACTTGAAGTCAGAAGTTCAAGACCAGACTGACCAACATAGTGAAACCCTGTCTCTACCAAAAAATACAAAAAAAAAGGCTGGATGTGGTGGCACATGCCTGTAGTTCCAGCTACTCAAGAGGCTGAGGTGGGAGGATTCCTTGAACCCAGGAGGTGGAGGTTGCAGTGAGGCAAGATCACACTACTGCATTCCAGTCTGGGCAACAGAGTAAGACCCTGTCTCAAAAATAAATAAATAAAAGAACTAGACTGGAGGCAGAAAGACCTGGTAGAGGGATATTTCAGATGTGCAAACCAAGAAATGGACAGTATGTAAACCAGTGTTCCCAACCCAGACTATATATTCGAATTACATAGGGAGTTTTTTAAAAAATGAGCCTTTAAAAAAATGAGCTTTTAAAAAAACGGCAGGCACCAGTATTTTTTAAAAGGTCCCAAGGTGTTTCACATGTGTAGCCCGTGATGACAGCTAATGCTGTTAGCCAGGGCAAAGTCAGTGAGGATGCAGAGGAAGAAGTATGTCTAAGGGACAACACGAAGTGGACCACATCTGGTTATCTGCTGGATAGGACTGGGGAAGGGGGAAGAAGGAGGGTTCCAAGGTGATTCCTAGTTTGCAGCTAGGAATTAGCTGCAAAAAAAATTATTTACCTGATTTTTCCATTTCTCTAAATTGCATTTAGTACTACTTACTTGTACATAGAGATCTCAAAATTCCTACAAAGATGAACAGTCTACTAAAGAAACAACCAGCTGGCACAATCATTCAACAAATAGAATGTGGTCACTCTAGAGGTGGCCAAGCTAAAGCCTGTTTCTTAGTGCCCATGTGTCCTCGGTCCCAATTTGTACAGTCTCTTATGGTTGAGCCCCAGGGCCCCATCTCCAAAGGGTCTGTCCAGGCCACTTTCCTGTTCTCTTTGCAGCTGCCACCAAATCACACTCCCTTTTGAGAGTTTTCTTTCCATGAGTCTCAGTGGGGTATTATTGCCTCTAGATCCCCTTCCCTTTCTTTCTTAAAGAGAGGTGTTATTTCCCTGATTGTCTGTGACCCCTCCAGTGTGGTTTGCATTTCCAAGTTGAGCTAGGAAACCCATTCCTATGTGTTTGACAGCATCAAAGCCTTATGTTCTTCACCCACCTCTCTCCCCTCTCTCCAAGGACTAGGCAGCTTTCTTCGAAGACCTCTTATTTGTCTTTGTATCCTAGTGCCTTATTACAGGGCCTGGCCCATAGTAGTTGCCCAGCAAATATTTGCTGGATAAATTGAATGAAACATACATACCCTTTTCAATAATTTAGTTGCTAGTTATGAGTAAAAATACCTGAGATTACCAGGGTCTGTACAAAGTCTTACTATCTCTACATACATTTTAACTTTCTCTTAGGGTGGTAAATGGAAGTGTGGCTGGACTTCTCCCTTCTGCTTTTATCTCTGCCCCCTTTTTAAGCCCAACACCTGTGTACACACACACACACACGCAAACACACGTGCACATGCAAACACACATGTGCGCGTGCGCACACACATGCAAACACACATGTGCGTGCGCACACACACACACACAAAAGCTTACCAGTAAAAAAATGAGAACATTTAATTTAGCCTTAGCCACAGAACATTTGTTAAAGACATGCAGTTTTATGACATTGGTTCATTACCAATTACCTTTTTTAGAGGGACTGAAGTGAGAAATTGTACCAGATGTGTTAGATCTGTGCTCCTCTAACTGTAATCACCTGGGAATCATCTTACAATGCATTTTCTGATTCAGCAGATTCGATCGGAGCCCTGGATGCATCATTTCTCAACAGCTTCTAGTGAAGCTGGGGTCTTTTTGTTCATAGACCACACTTCAAGCAACAGGGTGTTAGAGTACTACATTAGCATAAACACAAAAAGCAACTCCTTCATTTTTCAAACTAGAAAACTGTGACCTTAGATTAAGTGACTGACAAAGAGTCACAAAAAGAAGTGTTGGAGATGGGCCGAAAATCCAACCCACCTAGCTCCCGGAACAATGGTCTTGTAAAATGTAAATTCTGATAAAATGGTCATTGAAAATGTTTTTTAGCCTGATTTATTGTTTCTGACTTCCTGGCTCAACTTGGAAAATAGTTTCCAAAATTCCTGTTGAATTTCCCTCTTTTTTATTCCTGAGGGTAGAGCTCCAAAACTCCACTGTCTCTAGCAATTTGTAAATGATAGAATGTTACAACTGGTGAGATCTAGGAACATAGTTAATGTAACTGTTTTACTGGTAGAAGTTAGAAACCTGATATCCAGAGACATGCAATAACCTAAGATGTATGAAGGCATCAGGAACGGTGCCAGGAGCAGAGTAGATGCTCTGTACAATATTATCAAACTAATTTATTTAATTTTATTAATTTATCCAATATTCATGTGCCAGGCTCTGGGCTATCTTCTAAAGCTTCTTGGAAGTAAGGTGTTATATTTTTATTTGCTTAGTAAGCCCATCTTTTCGAAATTAATGCAAAGCTAAACTTGAACTGACCTATCCAAATAACCCAAGTCATAAACACCAAATCAGTGAAATTTTGCAGCAGAATAGAAATAACCCAAAACGGATTCTTTATCAGATCAAGTGGGGAGGTTGTCAATGTTATGGGACTGTCTTTGAATACATAGAATGTTTTCAAATCTGTGTAAATGTGTGCAAAATATGATGAAAGAGTTTAGCAAGGTGATCCATTGCATGAAAAACTTTTAATTCAAGAACAGTGGTTCTAGATTTTTTTGGGGCTAACGGACTTCTGAAAATCTGATGAAAGCTAAAGATCCTCTCCCCAGAAAAGCATTTATATGCATTTACACCAAAAAGTTCATCTAATTTAGGGAAACTGTAGACCCCTATAGTTAAGAATAGGGTTAAGAATCCCAGAGACGGAGATCCTTTTCTTGATTTTGTTGTTGTCTTTCTGTGTATTTAGGAGAAAAAAATGCAATGTAAGAAGCATTGGAAGAGGTTTTTATCTGAGCTTGAAGTTTTACTGCTGTGAGTATGTTTTATCTGGAATTTCCTCTTCCTCTTGTCTGGGTTTCATCTCTGTTCATCTTTGATTTTACGGCACAGGGCTTGGCGTAACATGTAATAAATCTGGGTCAGACGTTAGAACTTTGGATAAATTTTGACATCTGCTTTAGTATATTCCTTAAAGTACATTTAAAAATAGATCATTTACATAATTCACTTGAACATATTTTAAGAGGAAACTGTCACAAGGAAGTGGGTTAAATCATGTGTGACTAACATGGCTGAACAGTAATTCCTAGAACATTAGAGTGGTCTGTATTTCACCGCTTCCCCTCTTCCTTAGAAACATTCCAGTCTAAAAGCTGTTTCATCAGTATAACTCTATTTAGGAAGAGAGTTTTAGACAAAGAAATCAAGCCCTTTTGCTGTGCATATTATTTTCTGGAAATTCACTCATAAGTCTGAGAGTCTTTGGAGACAAGTTAAAATGACTTCATTTTCATATATAGTCCTATCTGCAGCTGTGCAGCCTTCCTCATCAAAGGCCTCTAACCCTGTAGAGTTCACTTGTCACCCTTTACAAATAGGAAACATTCTTTTCAGATATTTTCTTAACCAAGATGTGAAGTGGAGAGGCAGGGAGGAAGGTGAAGAAATAAGGCATTATACTCAGTCCATTTTCTTTTATACTGAAGACCAGAAATCAAAATAGTAGAGGCTAATCATAAAAGCTTACATATCACATAGTCAATAAAAAATGAAATCTAAAGTCATAGTAGTAAAAAGTTTTTACGTGTCGGGAGGCTGAGGCAGGAGAATTGCTTGAACCCAGGAGGTGGAGGTTGCAGTGAGCCAAGATCGCGTCACTGCACTCCAGCCTGGGTAACAAGAGCAAAACTCCGTCTCAAAAAAAAAAAAAAAAGAGTTTTTACAATTAAGTTTTATTTATTTGCTTATGAAAGTAAGATTCAAACATTGCAAAATTTCAAAAGTGCAAAAGGATAGACCAATAAAAGATTTTCTCCCACAATTATCATCCCGCCACCCAGCTGATCTTTCCAAGGCAACAGTATTACCAGTTTCTTGTATATATTTCCAGAGATATTTTGTGTGTAGACATACATATTTTGTTTTCTCATTTTACTCCTTTAACACAAGAGGTAGCATGAACACATCGTTCATGTTAGAGTTTACAAAACCATTCCCCTGTTGATGGTTTCTTAGATTTGTTTTAATATTTTATTATTTGAAGATAATACTGCAACAAGAAAGTCTTGTATATATGTTACTTTATACTTGAGTATATCTGTAAAATAAATTATCATAAATAAAATTATAGTATCAAATGGTTATGTGCATTTTATCATACCAAATTGTCCACCAATATAAGTTATACCAATTTACTTTCAAAGCAGTCATATATGAGTTCCTGGTTTCCCATTGTAGTCAACCTAGTATTTATTCTTACCTCTTAATTTTTGCCAATCTGATAGGTGGAAATAGTTTATCAGTGTGGCTTTTGAAAAAATATGTAATTGACAAATATAAATTCTATATGTTAATGTGTACAATGTGATGATTTGATATATACATTGTCTAATGATTACCACAATCAAATTAATTAATACATCCATCACCACCCATGCTGTACTTTAGATCCCCAGAACATGCTCATTGTGCAATGGAAAATTTGTCTGCTTTGACCAGCATCTCTCTATTTTCCCCACCCCGCGCCCACCGCCAGCCCTGGTAACCATTGTTCTACTCTCTGCTTCTCTATGTTTGACTATTTTAGATTCCACATATAAGTGAGATCATGCAGTATTTGTCATCTGCATCTGGCTTATTTCACTTAGCATAATGTCCTCCAAGTTCATCCATGTTGTTGGAAATGGCAGGATTTTCTTCTTTTTATGGCTGAATAATATTTGTGTATATGTGTGTGCATGCGCATGTATCACACTTTATTCTTTACCCATTCATCTGTCAATGGACGTTTAAGTTGTGTCTATGTCTTGGCTACTGTGAATAATGTTGCATTAAATATGAAAGTGCAGATATCTCTTTGAGATACTGATTTTATTTCTTTTACATACTTACCATGATATGATTTGGCTTTCAGTCCTCACCTAAATCTCATCTTGTATATACCCCCATAGTTCTCATGTGTTGTGGGAGGGACCTTGTGGGAGATAATTGAGTCATGGGGGCAGTTTCTCCCATACTGTTCTTGTGATACTGAGTAAGTCTCACAAAATCCGATGGGTTTTAAAGGGGATATTCCCCGCAGATGCTCTATTCTTTTTTCTGCTGCCTTGTGAGATGTGTTTTTTGCCTTCCACCATGATTGTGGGGCATCCCAGCCATATGGAACTATAAGTCCATTAAACATCTTATAAATTTCCCAGTCTCAGGTGTGTCTTTAACAACAGCATGAAAATGGACTAATCCATACCCAGAAGTGGGACTGCTGGATCATATGGTAGTTGTGTTTTTAGTTTTTCAAGGAACCTCCATTATAGCTGTACCACTTTACATTCCCACCAATAGCAGACAAGCACCTCTTTTTCTCCAGACCCTCGCCAACTCTTGTATCACTTGTCTTTTTGATAACAGCCATCCTAACAAGTGTGAGGTGATATCTCACTGTGGTTTTGACTTGCATTTTTCTGATGATTAGTGATTTTGAGCATCTTTTCATATACTTGTTAGTTGTTGGTATGTCTTCTTTGAAAAACTATCTCTTTGGGTCATTTGCCCATTTTTATCAGGTTATTTGCTTTTTTTTTTTTTTTTGCTATTAAGTTGTATGAGTTCCTTATTTTTTTTGTATATTAACCCCTTATTAGATATATGGTTTGCAAATATTTTTTCCCTTTCCATAGGTTGCCGTTTCATTTTGTTTGTTGTTTCCCTTGCTATGTAGAAGCTTTTTAGTTTGATGTAGTTCCACTTGCTTATTTTTGCTTTTGTTGCCTATGCTTTTGGTGTCATAGCCAAAAAAATTATTGCCAAAACCAATGTCAAGGAAAATTTTTCCTGTGTTTTCTTCTAGATTTGTATGGTTTCGAATCTTACATTTAAGTCTTTAATCCACTTTGAGTTAATTTTTGTATATGGTATAAGACAAAGGTCCAATTTTATATTGTTTTCCCAACACCATTTATTGAAGATACTTTTATTTTTCCATTGTATATTCTTGATGCCCTTTTCAAAGATTAGCTGATGATACATATGTAGGTTTATTTCTGTTTTTTTTTTTTATTCTATTCCATTGGTCAGAGTCTGTTTTTATGCCAGTGCCATACTGTTTTGATTACTGTAGCTTTATAATATAGTTTGAAATTAGGAAGTGAATGCATCAGGCTTTGTTATTCTTTCTTAAACTCACTTTTACTGTTTTGAGTCTTTTGTGGTTCTATATAAATTTTGGCATTTTTTTCTTCTATTTCTGTGAAAAGCATCATTGGTATTTTGATAGAAATTGCCCTGAATGTGTAGATCAAGCATCATTGGTATTTTGATAGAAATTGCCCTGAATGTGTAGATCACTTTCAGTAGTATGGACATTTTAACAATATTAATTCTTCCAATTCATGTATATAATGTTTTTTGAATTGGAAGATTAATATGTATGTAAGGCGTCTTTCCATTTATTTATGTCTTCTTCAGTTTCTTGCATCAGTGTTTTATAGTTTGTTAGTGCACAGAATTTTCACCTCCTTGGTTAAATTTATTTCTAAGAGTTTTGTTCTTTTTAATGTTGTTGTAAATAAGATCATTTTCTTAATTTCCTTTTCAGTTGTTCATTGTTAGCCTATAGACACGTAATTGATTTTTATATGTTGATTTTGTATACAACTGTTCTGAATTTGTTTATTAGTTGTAACAGTTTTTTGGTGAAGTCTTTTGGGTTTTCATCATGTCATCTGCAGACAGAGCCAATTTAAATTCCACCTTTCCAATTAGGATGCTTTTTACTTCTTTTTATTGCTTAATTGCTCTGGCTAGGACTTACAGCTCTATAGAAATGTCAAGAGTGGGCACTCTTGTCTGTTTTCTGATCTTAGAGGGAAAACATTCAGCTTTTCAGTATTAGGTATAATGTTAGCTGTGGGTTTATCATATATGGCATTTATTATGTTGAGATAGATTCCTTCTATACCTAATTTGTTGAGAGTTTTTATTATGAAAGGTGTTGAATTTTTCAAATGCTTTTGCATTTGTTGAGATGATTATATGATTTTTATCCTTCAGTCTGTTAATATGGTGTATCATTATAGATTTGTACATGTTGAACCATCCTTGCTTCTCAAGGGAGAAGTCCTATTAATGTTCTGTTGAAGGCTGGGCACAGTGGCTCACAATTGTAATCACAGCATTTGGGAGGTCAGGGAGGGCAGATCACCTGAGGTCAGGAGTTCAAGACCAGTCTGGTCCACATGATGAAACCCCATCTGTAACAAAATATGTAAAAATTAGCGGAGTGTAATGGCACACGCTGGTAATCTCAGCTACTAGAGAAGCTGAGGCACACGAATTTTTTGTACCTGGGAGTCAGAGGTTGCAATGAGCTGAGATCACACCACTGCACTCCAGACTGGGTGACAGAGCAAGACTCGATCTCCAAAAACAAACAAATAAAAAATGTTCTGTTGAATTTGCCTTGCTAGTATTTCATTGAGGATTTTTGTATCTATGGTCGTCAGGGATATTGGCCTGTAACTTTTTCTCATTGTGTCTTATCTGGCTTTGGTATGAGGTTAATGCTGGCCTAATAAAATAAGTTCGACAGTCTTCCCTCCTCTTTAATTTTGTAAAAGAGTTTGACAAGGATTAGTATTAACTCCTTTTAAAATGCTTGTTAGAGGTTACCCAGAAGCTCTATGGTTCTGGACTTTTCTTTGTTGGGAGGTTTTTGATTATTGAATCAATATCCTTAATTGTTAATAGTCCGTTTAGGTTTTCTATTTCTTCATGATTCAGCCTTAGTGGATTGTATGTTTCTAGGAATCAATCCATTTCTTCTGGCATACAATAGTTGCTAACAGTCTCTTGTGAGCTTTTGTGTTTCTGTAGTATCAGTTGTAATGTCTCCTTTTTCATTTACATTTTATTTATTTGTGACCTCTTAAAAAAACAAGTCTCATAATATCAATTTTTCTGAGCAATATTAATAATCCTTTTATACATTTAAGAGATATATTTTATTTCCTATGAAGTATCTGATGAGATATATTTTATTTTCTGTGAAGTATCTGATAATATTCCTCACCTATTTATAAAAGTTAGGCTGTCAGTCTTTTTCTTAATGGTTTGAAGGAACATTTTATAATTCCCATTAGAAAATCTGCCTGTTTTTATGTTGTGAGATACAAATAATTTTATACCATACTGTCACTTCGTCTCTGCTTATTACAGTTTTGACACATAGAAATGGTTTTACTATAGTTAAGTTTATCAATGTTAAAAGTTATGTAAACATTACATTTAATGGCCAAAACTGTGATAATTTTTGCACCAACATAATAAAAAAATGCTTCCATTTTTTTCCAATAGTTTCATGGTTTCATTTTTTTTACATTTATTTATCTGATCCATTTGTTTATCTGGTGAGGTATTTTCTGTGAACCACAGCAACAATTTGGGCTTAAAAATTTCTATTGGCATTTTTAATGGAATTTTAATAACTTTATAGATTAATTTAGAGAGAATTAACAATTTTATAATTTTGACTATTCCTAGGGTACCATTATTTATTTTGCTACTCTTTATTTTGTGTTAGGCACTATTTCAAGTGCTTTACGTGTATTAATTCATTAATCCTCATGACCATCCAGTGAGATAAATTCTATTATCTCCATTTTGCCAAAGAGGAAACTGAGATAGAGCCTACCTTTTCCGTAAGATGCAAGTTATTTTCTAAATAATCTTCTCAGATATGACTAAGGCAGATGCAGCTTTCTCCTCTTAGAATGTACTATCAGAAATGGGATTGGGAAAGAAGTCCCTAAGTTAACAGACAATTTCAATAGACTAATTAAGTGATAAGATGAGGAAACACAGGGCACAGAGGAGGAAATGATCACCTGGGGGATGGGCAGTGGAATGCGTTTCTTGGTAGAAGCAATATCTAAGCTGAGACCTGAAGGATGAGGTTTCTTTAGTTTAATGTTAAGGGAATTACCTTAAACAGAATTTTAAACTCCATAGAATGTGACTTCTGATTCCTTTTTTCCCCTTCTTTCTCAAGGGAAGGGGAAAAAGCTAATAATTTTTGACGACCTGGTTTTGGCTTAACCTTTTATTTAATTTTCTTTTATTTTTCTAAGTGCACTAAAAGGTCTACAGCAGGAATTAAATTTTCTGAAGAACCTTGGAAATAGATAGTTCTAATTACTGATTACAGTTAAAGGAACAGGCTCAGTGCGATTAAATAACTTGCCCAAGTTAACACAGCCAGTAAAATGACCAGAGAGTCTGACCCAGGTTAGTTGTTGAAGTCTATTTACTCTACCACACTGTGGGGCTTGCATCATTTTGTCTGCAGAAGGCACTCAGAATGTTTGCTGAACTGATTTTAGAAGGTATCAGATCTGCTAATCTTCTGATGTATATAATCTAAAACCCTACTGATTTAAAAATTTGTAGCGAGAGGTTGGGTGGCATGAGTCCATAGGCACAAAACCAGCAAACTTTCTCCAGGTATCTCCATGTTCCATACCTTAGTAATCTTTAAAGTATCTTGTTTTTGTGCTTGATCAGTAATACTTAAAAATAAACACATGGTCTTTTCTCCTCTCTGAGCAAGAAAGTAGAGCACCAGGCCATGGCTGTATCCGTCTGATGTCCACTAACTATTGCCTTCCAAAAAATTCATCTCTCTGAATTATTTTAAGATGCAGGAGAACCAACCAGGTGTACACACTGCTGTTAAATATACTAACTCAATTTCCTTTCAATCCATTGCTTTTCATTTTATAGATGTGGTCAGAATCATAATAGGTGTAGTGATCTTGTTTCACCGAAGACTTTGATATATTTAAAAATAAAATCTTCTCTGTGTGTGTGTGTGTGTGTACATATACACACACACACACACACACACACACACACACACACAGAGACACATGCTTCCTTCCTCGAAGTAAAAGGAAAAAAAGGAAACAGAACCCTCCCATCCCCGCCACACACAATATATATATATCAGAGTGTGTATGTTTATAGGAAAATTTTGCTACTGTAGAAATTAATAACAGGCTTTTATAAATAGAATCTTTTTTACAGATTTATTTTAATATCCCCAATCCTGCCCAGAACATAGTAGTTATTCTATAAATAATTTTTGAATTAAACTGAGTTCATGGTGTGTATGAATTTCATGTTTTATATTTCATAGTTGTTACCTGGGTTCATAGTGGTGGCACACATAATCAAGGAATTGAGATTTTTGTTAATAAGCTAATAAATGATTGTTAGGGAAAAAAAGCCTGAGAATCATATACTACACTGACATAGAAATCTGTGATTTAAAATCAATGATATGTTCTCAACATCAAACATTACTGGTCATGTGGATTTAGATAATAATGCAAGCTTTGCGAAGATACTGATGTCTCTTTTCAGCCTTGTAACTGGTACCTAGCACAGTACCTGACGTACTGCTCAATAAAAGGATGAGTGAAAATGGTCTTTATTCTTACATTTTGGTGATTTTAACTTATATACTCAAATAAATCAAATGAACAATTTTAGTTGCACTGTTTTTACCTAATAAATAAGTCATGTTGTCTTTCATATTGATAAAAAATATGTTGATATTGAATAGTGTTGTCTACCTTTTATAAAGTTTCCAACATCACGAATCTTTAAAAATCTTAATTTTCTAAAACCTTCTGCCTTATATTTGGATATTTTATTTATATTTACATGATTACAGTCTATCAAAAAGAGTAACTAGTATTTGCTGGAACTTTTTTTTTTTTTTGAGGCGGAGTCTCTCTCTTGTCGCCCAGGCTGGAGTGCAGTGGTGTGACCTTGGCTCACTGCAACCTCTACCTCCCAGTTCAAGCAATTCTCCTGCCTCAGCCTCCAGAGTAGCTGAGGTAACCAGGTGTTCGCCACCATGCCCCAGCTAACTTTTGTATCTTTAGTAGAAACAGGGTTTCATCATGTTGGCCAGGCTGGTCTCAAACTCCTGACCTCAAGTGATCCGCCAGCCTCAGCCTCCCAAAGTGCTGGGCTCACAGGTGTGAGCCACTGTGCCCATCTGTTAGAACTCTTTAGACCAATTTGGAAAGCAAATCTGTGTCCTATGCCCAGTGTGTCTGGCTGAATTTATATTCTGCTTTAGGCCTATTCTCCACCCCATCTTACTACCCCTACACCAGAGTGTTGTTCATTTCCTGTCTGAATAAGCAATTTGATGGCCTTAAACCCTTTTTTGTTTCAAGGTTTCACCATCCAAACATACTAGAGTTGGCCGCATATTTTACAGAGACTGAGAAGTTCTGTCTGGTTTATCCATACATGAGAAATGGAACACTTTTTGACAGATTGCAGTGTGTAGTAAGTTCTATCTATTACTCTGTCTGATCCTCTGACCCCCTGAAGCCCTGCGGGAGCTGCTGAAACCTTCTGGGAGGGCTGGGAGGCAAGATGTGTTTGCATGAGGGAAAAGCGAAGGATGGGTTTCCCAAGGAAGCAGTACTTCTTGGATTAATTTCTTACCTTTAGAAGACTGAGTAAATACCTGAGTTAAAGTGTTTTGTGCAAGCATGTTGAGTTTTTACTCATTATACAGTAAGAACCCAGCATCTTTTAGCAACTATGTTATATTATATTAGATTCTGTACCTCCAATGAGTTGGCATCAACTGCTCTTATTCCTTAGATAATTTTAATTTATATAACTTTATACAAAGTATCCTTCAATACAAAGGATAGCCATTACAGTGACACAGACCCTAAAGAGGCAGGCTGGACAGCATAGCAAGATCTAGTCTCTACTAAAAAAAATAAATAAGTAAATTGCTGGGCATGGTGGAACATGCCTGTCCCAGCTACTTGAGAGGTGGAGGCAGGAGGATTGCTTGAGCCCAGGGAGATGGAGGCTGTCATGAGCTATGATTGTGCCACTGTACTCCAGCCTGGGTGACACAAAGTGAGACCGTGTCTAAAAAAAAAAAAGACAGAGAGAGAAGGGGAGAGAGATTGAAAAGGGAGTTGAATAAATGCCATGATCCCTCATAAGATGTTTTTGGAGGTTAATTTTAAAAACTGTTTCCAAATAGGTTAAGTTTTAGTTAGGATGAGAATAAAAGCAGATTATCTCATTCACACTATTGTACCACAAGTAATTTAAAAATCTTACTTAATGAACTTTTAAGCAGTGTTACCTTACTAGCTATGTTTTGTGTAAGCTAATATTAAGAAGTATTGAGTATTTTCATTGTCTGTAAAGAGGCCTAGAACTGTCATCAGTAGCAGAAGGAAACCCATCTGGAATTAAAAATGAGCTTTGGAAAAACCAAACGCTGATTCGCCCATCTGACCCCAGCTTGCTGTCTGCTTCTATTCTGGCGTACGTCTGCATATGAATACATAGGTAGTTTTTTCCTCAGAAAGTGCAACCAAACCGATTGCTGTTGTCGTTTTAGAGTGGTACGGCCCCACTCGCTTGGCACATTCGAATCAGCATATTAATAGGAATATCCAAAGCCGTTCACTACCTGCACAACATTCAACCATGCTCGGTCATCTGTGGCAGTATATCAAGGTAAATGATTCCAGAGCTTTAGGTTGTACCTGAAAGCTTATTTTATCCTCACATGTAAGTCATACTTCACACTATTGTCTGTTGCAGTTCTCCTGGTGTGTATGTGTGTGTGTTAAGAACTCTCATCTAGGTATTTAAAAATCTTACATTTTTATTAATGAAAAATGTGTACCAAATTTAAAAATCTATACGTATGTTGCCAAACGGAGAGTTTACATTATTTTGGGGAATTACTAATGAACAATGTAAGATAGACAGTTCTGTGTACAGATGGTCCCAATTTATGATGATTCAACTAAGTGGGTTTTTTTTTTTACTTTACAATGGCACAAAAGTGATACATATTAAGTAGAAATCAAACTTTGAGTATCCTCATGTAGTCACTCTGTTTTTCACTTTCAGTACAGTATGCAATAAATTGCATGAGGTACTCAACACTTTATTATAAAATAGCCTTTGCAGTAGTTGATTTTGCCTAACTGTAGGCTAATGTAAGTGTTCTGAGCACATTTAATGGAGGCTGGGCTAAGCTAGGATGTTTGATAGGTTAGGTGTATTAAATGCATTTTCAACTTACCATGGGTTTGTCAGGATGTAACCTCATAAGTTGAGAAGCATCTGTATTTTAGTAATTATTAATGGCACTTTGTGAAATAAACCTGTATTTATCTCACTTTCTTTTAAAACTGAAGTTTAAAGAAAAATTAAGCAACTTAGGAATTCCTAGCAAACTGACAGTAGTAAATAGCGATGAAAATTCTTTGTCCTCGAGTCTCCAGTGCCTTGCTCATGCTACTGAGCCTGCTGTCTCATAACTTTATATATTAACCTATGACAAGCTGAGCAGCAACCCCAGTGTTCATTTTGAGACATGAGAGAATTAGAAACAATGTCTCCTGTATTTCTTCTTCTAGACATAAAGAATCATTCACACAGAGTAGATACCCTTGTAGCAAACCCCCTGTGGTGATTTTTTTTCTATTTGCCCTTTATCTTGAACCCGTCCAAAAGTACATGAATACACCTTTGCTGAATATCAGGGAAGACTGAATTTAAAAGGTTGCTCTGCTTCTGAACCATTTCCCAGTGTCTTGAAAAAAAAACTTGTAGTATGATTTTGACTTGGGCAGAAGAGGAGCTCATAGCTTACTTGTTTGTTTTTCTGATAAAATGAACTTCATATGAAAAGACTCTAGGTTTTACTTAGTTCTAAAGGGGCTTCTCTCATTAGAGAGAGTTCCAAGCCAAGTCTTAGGAAAAGTGGGTCAGGGCAGTGGATTTAATTGAAAGAAAGGGTGAGAATATTCCTGGTGGAGGCAATAATGTGTTCAAGGGAACAGAGTAAAGAATTGCCAAGTATACTGCAAAAGCAAGAGAAGTCAGTTGATTGGATAAGAAAGGACAAGGTTTGAAAATAAGGTGAGGTAATACTAAAGAAGATTAAGGACTGTGGTGAGTAGGGGCTGGAATGGAGTCTGGGATGCTGATGAGGCTGAAGAAATAGGTTTGACAGCTGGGCTCTAGTGAGGGTCTGCAGCTTGTCTAGGATATAGGTGGAAACCCAAAGGTTCTAAAGTCTCTTACGTGGTCTCACAACTTAACAGGAGGCCAGTTCTTCCAGGTCACTGTCCTGGGATAGTGCAGAACTATAAAAATCACTGAAGTAACACTGCTAGACAGAATGCCCAACAGGTAACAAAGATACAGAGTACCCATAGAGATCTGATCAGATACAAGAATGTTATGGAAGAGACAGGGCTTGAAATGCATCTAGCAATGTATTTTATATTTTACTTGGTGATGGGGCTGCTGACAATTGTTGCCTTTCTGAGTGTTCCAAAGGGTTCAAGGACTTAAATATAAACCATCCATAGAATGTGCCCACACAGGCATGTGTCAGGGTATGGAGGTCCATGACTATGGATTTGTTTGAGAACTGTGGTTTCACAAGGGCTCATCAGTGTGTCCCTGCCTGTTCCATAGCAAATTAGTCCCTTCCACAGCCATTGAACTCTTGGCCTTTCTGCTGAGCCTGCCAGCAAAGATGTTAATTAGTGCGAACTATAACAGTAGATTTTCCCCTTGTGTTTGGTGATGTGCACACCTGTTCTCTAGAAGCTGGAATGAGACCAACTCTGTTCATTTGGGCCACTGAACACCTGTCAGATGGTAATGACAGTCAGTCTCCAGCAGCCTCAGCCAGATGTGATTGGCTGACCTATATTATTCTCCTGAATCTCTTTAAAATGAATCCTCTACTGTACTCTTAACCTGGGCCTCCCTGATTCTTGGTCCCTCTGTGTGTAGCTCAGTGCTTTTAGGATGGAGCTGTCTGAAATCCCTGCCTCTTCTGCCTTTGTCATATTAATTTTCTAAATCTATGTAAGGGAAGACAGCTTCTAGGAGGGATGCAGTTTCATTGCACAGCTCTGATCATTGGCTCAGAAAAGGACATCTCAAAATCTGTGTTAAACAGTGACCTTTTCCCCTAGTAATTCAGGGCTGTTTTTGTTGGAGGAGTGAACAATGGAAGATGCTGTTACCTTGATTTTCTTTTCTGTATTTGGGCTTCAGACTGATGAGTGACAGAAGACTTTATCCTAAGTCTTTGAAATTATTAAAGTATGTTTTTAATAGTATGAAGTAACATGGAACAATGTTTATAAAGTGAGATTAAGTGGAAAAGCCAAATTAAAGTAGCACATAATATATAATTATAGTTTTGTGTAACTACAAATTCAGGCGTTAAAAAATATTACAAGTAAAACACACCAAAATATCAACAATGCTTTATTTGGATGGAGTAACTGTGGCTTCTTTTTCATTGGCTTATTTTTTTACTTCTTTTTATTTTTTAGATTGAATTTAAAGAAGTATGTTCTACTCTAACAATAACATAAAATGTATTATAAAAAATGAACTTGGCATCAGACCTTTCTATCTCAAGCCAAATAATTAGAAAAAGTTTCAAAAGATATTTCAAGTTATTAAATGAAACCCTTATCAGTTCAATCATTCTCTGTCATTGATTCTGTCAGTAAAGAAGCTTGATAATTTGTCATTTTTATGGTTTTAAAATAGTTTTTAAAATGAAAGTTGGAAGGTTTATTATTCAGCAGCCTGGTGCCCAAAGTGTGAATAACATCTTTTGTCTAAAGCAAAGTAAAATGGTGCTCATGTCTTCACCTGGGAGGAGGGAGGATATGGATGTGGGAAGAGCACCAGAAATCTGGGTTCAGGTCGGGCGTGGTGGCTCGCACTTATAATCCTAGCACTTTGGGAGGCTGAGGTGGCTGGATCACTTGACGTCAGGAGTTTGAGAACAGCATGGCCAACATGGTGAAATCTCATCTCTACTAAAAATACAAAAAAAAAAAAAAAATCAGCCAGGCATGGCATGTGTCTATAGTCCCAGGTAGTCCAGAGGCTGAGGCAGGAAAATCGCTTGAACCCAAGATGTAGAGGTTGCAGCGAGATTGCTGGGGTACAGGTAAAGAAGGGGAAGGACAGATAAAAGACTGGGGAGAGGGTGTTCCAGAAAAAAAACAGGCATTTCAGAACTTTGACTAAAGCCTGCTCCAGAGTGGGCAGGTCACTGGAGGCACCTCCCTAAACATATCTGACCTCATCCTAATTGAGAAGCTGATCAGGGTAAAGCTTGGCCAGGATTTAAGAGAATACAGGGTCACGTTCTCCTGTAACAGTCGCTAGACTTGTGAGTATAGAGCTCAGTACAAAAAATAGGCAAGTATAATGTCAAAGAATTTGAAAGCAACAAGAGGTCAACTTAAGACTGTCTTGGTTGGCTCTGAATGTGCAAGTGAGAAAAACATTTGGCCACTCTCTGGCCACAGAAAGATAATATCTGGGTCTGAACCCAGATTTCTTTTTTTTCTTTTCTTTTTCTTTTTTTTTTTTGAAACAGAGTCTCGTTGTTGTCCCTGTCTCTTATCATGGGTTCAGAGTGTTGCTTGGGTCACGTAGATCTCAGTATAAATCCTGACTCTGCTACTATCTAGCACTGTGATCTTGGGCAAGTTGCTTAATCCCCTGAGGCTCAGTCTCCTACCTCATCTGGAACTGGAGTGATGGTGCTGCCTCTCCTTCCAGGGTTGTGAGGAGGAAGTGAGGTGATAGACTCAAAGCACAGCCCAGGCCTGGCAATGAGCTGTGATTACCTCCTCCCCTCTGTGAGACTCTTCTGCCTCCCAAAGTGCTTCATCCAACCTGTCCTTGAGCCTTTGCTGTATGGAGGGCCTGGCATTAGTTATGGGGGTCCAGCTCCATTTAGGTGCAGCTCTCATTATTCAGAATTCTTTTCTGTGGAGCTAAAATCTTGTGACTTGCCCATTAGTTCATTTTGCCACTGACATTATATACAGCTAAAGCAAAAGGAGATTAAAGCTCATTTCATTTCTCTTGGAAACCAATAGTCTCTTAGTCTTCTATGAGTAGCTGAATAAAAAGATGTTGTCTTCAGTTAACTGTAGTAAATTGAAAGAGCACCAAACAGAAAAAGAGTGGGGCTAGGTGTTAGTTCTGGCCTTGCCATTAAGTGGTTTTGCATGGAACAAGCCAAGTCAACTTTGTGGGCCTCGTTTACCTCATCTGCAAGATTACATAGCAGTGATGACAAGTCAGTGTTGTCTCATGTCTGATTGATTGGTAATGATTTCCCATGTGCAGGGTTGAAAGAGAATCTATGGTGGCTGCTTTCTGAACTAAATTTTTGATGTCTGCCAAGAATATGGAGGATGTTTGGGACAATAAATGTACTGGCAGCATTTGAGTCACATATTCACCATTCCTATACTGAGTAGTCTAAGGCTACCCTCAGTTTCAAATCCTCTTTACGTGATTGATTATGCCAACAAATATTTACTTAGTATCTTCTACAGACTCAACATTATGCCCAAGTAAACATCAGGTGGTCTCCCTGTAAGAGCCAAATATTGTAGCTGGGGCTGTACAGTAGGAATTTGGAGAAAGGAGGAGCACTGGAATTCAGAGCAGTCGAGTGAAAAGTTCATGGAGGGCTGCAGAGAGGATTTGGATAAAAATAAAGGAGGGGAGAGTGTTTTCAAGATGAGGGGAACAAAATGAAGAGAGCCCAAGACAACAGAAAGCACAGTTTAGTCTACTGCGTGGTAGGTACTAATACCTTAAGGGTAGCAGATAGGCTATAGTCGGATGAGGGAGCTCAATGAGAGGCAGAGACTTTTCATCTGACATCAACGCCTGCTGAATAACTTGTTAGCAATCCTCCCAGCAAGCCTGAGTTCAGGTATCATAGTTATTATCGCCATCTGATAGAGGAGAAAGCTGAGGCTTACAAAGGTTAGTGAGTGGCTTCTGTCTCGTGGTTGCAGAAGGGGAAAGGGAGGTTGCAGTGCATGTTTGTGAGTCCAATCATCATATTCTTTTTAGGGAATTAAAGGTCTGGGATAACTGGGAGCATGGCATCATTGACAGAGACAGGGAAATTGGAAGGAGAGGAGAGCATAATTTGTGGGCAGAAATTTGGAAATGCTGACATTGGACTCCTAGGGAAAATGTCAGTAGCAGCAGGCATTGAAGGGGAGATCGGGCCTGGAGAGTGGTGAGAGTAGATAGCTTTCCAAGGAAGAGGTTGTCAAAGACACGGCTCAGAAACCCCCACAGGAGAAGCAATGCCCATGTTTCCAAGGTGTTTTCAACAAGTCTGGTGGTTTATTTAGCTAAAAAACGTCTTAATATTTGAACCCTTCAAAGAGAATGTTATAAAAACAAAATCTGCTTCCAGGTGGTGGAATTTGAGAAGGAAAGGGTCTAAAGAAAAGAATCTTGAGAAGTTGCAGTCTGTATTCTTGGCCAAAGACCCTCACGTTTTTATTGGAGAAATGAAGATGTTTTTGAATTACAGGATCACTTAAAAGCATCACAAAGCAGTAAAATTCCTTGTTAATTCCCTCCTATCCCTTAGTGAGCTTAATTGTTTTTGCATTTATGAATGATTTTAAATGGAAATGCATTTTAAAATCCTCAGCATTTTCCATCCCAGGCATTCATTCCTGCTAATGTTTCTAAAGCAAAGAGATAATCTTAGTGAACGTTTCTAAAGTTCCCTATAAAATCATGTTCTTTAATCAGTATTGCCATTTGTCTCCTGCCAAGTAAAACAGTCTTTCATACCAGGGAAGTGGTCTAGGAAAAAAAAGCAGGAAGAGGCCATGTGCTTCAAAATGGTTATTTTTTAAAAATGGAAATTTATCAGGGATGTAAGGTCAGAGTGAGTGAGTGCATGGATAATTTCCTTTCCAAGGGACTAGAAAAACTGAGTGTGTGGAAAGAGGGCATAGGGGGCCACAGATTGGCCCCTCCCTGCGACCAGGACAGACTTGCCTGAAGACCCAGGCTCTTCCTGCCTGTATCCCTAGACCGGAAGATTGGAGCCCAGCTCAGTGTTTAACAGGGATAGCAAAGCCTACAGGGAATGCAAAGTCTTTTTCTTGGTTTGACTTAATATATTCTTTAATTAATCAGTCTCCTCCCTGTCCCTCTTTCCCCCCTCAAATAGCCTATTTTTATCTTTCAGACACATTTTAGAGAGATATAATTATTTTTCCTCAGATTTTCCTATTTTCCCCCAGTGCCTCCCCTCTTCTAAAATATCCAGATTTGATCATTTCTTCTAAGGGATGCCAAAACAATTAAATATGACATAAATTTAAATTTCCTCTATTAATTCTATTTGCCACCACTCTAAGCCCAACATTTATTTACTTATACACATAGATACATAGATGTACACACAGTACAGGCCAGTTTTTTTTCTGTCTCTCCATTGTCTTAAAATGTCTGGAAACCTGATTTTAGTTAGGTTTCCCCAGAGCTTCTCTGGAACTATTTGAAACTCAGCCAATTTTGTGAAATCAACTAACTGAAGGGTTCTCAGGTCTCCAGGGACGTCCTACAACCCCCTGCATTTTTGTTCCTTAAGTTGGTGTCTTTGGGCTTCTTCTAGAGATATGTAACCAAGCCTTTGGGATTTTAAGGTAAAGTGATGGACGTAGGATGGACAATGGCCAGTCTACATTCTTCAAAGCATATTCTGAGACCTTCTGTGAGTGTCAGACACTCTCCTTACGTTTTCTCATTTAGTCCTGGTAAGAACCCCGTGAAGTAAGCATTATCAGATCTTTATACCAACAAGGAAACAGGCTGAGTGGGGTTGTGCCAGTTTGGATAGAGTCAGAGTTTCACAATTAAAGGAGGAACACCCCTTACAGGGCCTTTGCACAGAGTGCCTAGACTCGGAAGGCACCAACAAAGCAAAAGCTTGACTACTGTGTCTCTCAGACCTGCCTAGGTTCAACAGGGATGAAAGGGAAAGCTCCATGGTCCCACAGGGACAAAAAGGGTTTCAGATTTGTACCATTCCAGGCAAGATGCAGTGCACATTTAAGTTGGGGTGGGGTGCACAACTTTTCTAATAGCCTGCAGGTTCTCGGAGAAACTGAGTCTTGCCTCATCTGGTTAGGGGAGGCACGGCATTTGGTGAGGGGTGTCTCAGTGATGCAACAGCCACCACACAGACAGCACATGTGTGCTGTTGCTTCAAGCTGCCCCAGAGAGGCCACTGGGTCCTCTTTATCTCTGGGGCCAATCTGTGGCTCCCTGCTCCCTCTTCTCTAGATCGTTCTTTGGGTGGAGTCCTGGCCTTTCCTGAAAGTTTGCAGGCACCCAGGAGTTGGACTGCTGGACCCATATCTCCTCTAAATATATAGACCTTTAAAAACCCAGTCATGCTCTTCCATGCCAAATACAGTATTTGCACTTGAATTCAAATCATGAGTTATAACCTAGATGGAGCATCTTGCCTTATGTTTAAGGCCCAAGGGATTGAACTTAATTAGGAGATAAACTGGTGAGCAAAGACAACAATTCTCATTACAAAGTAGCATTTGTTTGGGGGATTCAGGTCTCCCCAAATATTGTCCTAGAGACCCCTACTAATAAAGATATTAAGTAACATCCTAGTGTCAGGTGACAAACTCCTCACCTGTATAGGATTCGCCATTCTTCCTTAGTGTGTAACCAATGATCATTGCATTCTATCTGGAGAGGCAAATGGCCTCTCTGTTAAGGTAAATAGCCTTGTACTAAAGAGTAGAAAACATGGATTGCAGGAACACGAAATTGAGGACACGGACCTTGGATATGGGTCAAAGATGTCTTTTGTCTATCTCTTTGGTGGCCACAGTTGCTTGCAAGTTGCCCTCTTGCATGCTATTGCTATGATTTTAGTTATTTTAGGTTCTTAATTTTGGTATTTTGTTTTCGCCACACAGGCTAGACTTACTCAGCTGACCTGCATGGAAGCTGAAGGCACTTTGTGTTTGAACATTCTATTTAAGGCTGAAGCAGGGGAAAAGAATTAAGGTAGAAATTGATTGTTGAAGGGCCTTTTGCAATTTCTGCTTTCCTAAAACAGAACATCCTTCTTCCTCAGCTACCATTAACCTTTATTTAGAACAGAATAAATCACTGGACTCAAAATTTATGTTATACACTAAAGTCAGCTGGAAAACGACTTGTCTTTTCACTAAATGTCATTATTCAAACTATAAATTCAGTACCCTAGAATAGTTTCACATCTTCTTGACGGCCTTTCACTGACCCAAAGTCCTCTGTGGGTTTTATGGTGTAAGCATTGTTTGTGGTTACTCAACTCCCTTCTGCCCAACTTTCACAGAAGCTGACTCACCACTTGCTGAAAGCATCCCATCAGCTTTGCTATGAGTCAAATAAATTAATAAATTAGAGTGAAGGTTTTGTTGTTGTTATTGTTGTTTCCCCCACTTTTTGTACTTAGAAAAGATTCAGGGTTTTTTGTTTTGTTTTGTTTTGTTTTTTAGTGTTTCACAAATTCAGCTTTTGGATTCTCATGATTCTGGCATTGTCAATTATAATTCAATGCCTTTTTTAGAGCTGGGGTAGAGGAAGAAGATATTTAGATGTTTGACATTGAATATCTGCCATTCAGACCTTTTCTGCTCTCCCCCTGTGCTGAAATGAAGTGGGGCATGCAGAAGTGACTCTGAAATTGAGGGACAGAAGGTGGGGTCCTGGAAATGAAGGTTGGGGAACTTTTTTCTCACCTCGCCTCCTGGCCCACCTGGCAAACTCCTGCATTTAAATGCTCCCAGTACTCTGAAACCCTCAGGGCACCTCTGGGAGCCTCAGACTTGATCTGATCCATCGAAGAGTCAACCTGGGGAAGAAGTGATTATGAACTGACAGTTTCTTCTTATCTAGAGCTGGAGAGAAGTTGGATCTGACTCTAGTCTGTTCCTCATCTGAGGTATGTCAGGATAGTCAACAGTTCTCCAAATGAGAAAGTAAAAGAGTGGATGAGGAGTGACAGATGGGGCTGTGTGAAACCCGGGCTGGCTTTAGCAGCTTCTGGGTTCTCCAGGGAGAAAGGAGAAGGCAAGGGGAGAAATGACAGCTGTGCTCATTGATGTGAGCCTTGGGAACTGAGCCTCTTTGACTTTCCTTCCATAAATGCTGAGAACACACAGCCGATAAGAGGCCCTAGAGCCCATAAGGTGGGCTCTTTGGATTTTACAATTCCCTTGCCACCCTTAGCAAAAGAAGGAGTGAAATAAAGTTTAAAATGTGTCTTTCTGTATCCTCAAAAGACCACAGGAAGTCCCTTTGTTTTTCTATAGTCAATTCAGTCCTAGACATGGTCTAGACTAGAATCTTTGAGGCCTTAGCTTCATGCATTGGACTGTTTCCCCCAAAGTCTCTAAATTAAAGTAGGACTCAGTCCTCTGAACAGTAAGAACACCTGCAGTTCTGACCTGTGGAACTAGGGCATGCCTGTTGACCTGCTTGTATAGGGATAGCAGAAACTTCTGGAGCTTTTGTAAGATCCAAAGTTCGTTCAGAATTAAGAACTTCTTGATATTCCATAGCTGTTGCTGTAGCACTTTTAGTAACAGCATGTCGTACTGCAAATATACTTCTTGGCATTTTGGATGGGCAGGTCTACTCTTAGACACTTTGGTTTCAGGGGATAAATAGCAAATTCTGAAGAGCCCTAAGCAAAGCCAAGAAGTACTTGACTTTCTCTTGGTTGCCCCACCTCCTTCTCAATGTCTGTCTGCTCTCTTAGAATTGATTACTAATCTTTCTCCTACCTGCCATTTTCTGAGCATTATCAACTGCTGGGGAGGATGCTATGCACTTTGTTTTCCCCCTGCCAGAGTTCTTTTCTCATTTTACATGGGAGGAGAGAAGGCACTGAGGCTTACACGGTGAAGGACCCTGTGGGTGGTAATGGAGCCAGGGAAAGGCAGAGCTCCTGGCTGTACGTTGTGGGAAATGGAGCTCTCTCTTGGCTTATCCTTTCCCATCCCTGCTTTGACAGCCCTTTGAAGGTAAAAGTCATCCAATGCCTACCCTCAGCCAAAATGTGAGATGATACTTAAGGTTTTAATGTGACAACTGCTTAAATTGACTATAAGCACTTTGCCTTTGTCTCTGCAAGCATTTGCATTTTAAATAAGACTCAAAAACCAAAAAAATCATAGAGTTGAAACCATGGGATAGGGCGGTCATGAGGGCCAAGATTCCTGAAATCATTCCAAGTTAGTGGCTCTATGCTCATATGCCAAGCATTTCACAGCACAGCTCTTGCACATAACAGACACATAATCAGCTGACTAAAACTCAGTTCATGTTCTCCTTAAGTGTAAGGAAAGCTGTTTTGGTTAACTTCAGTTTTTCTTAGTGAGAAAGCATCAGCTTTATCCAGCAACTTCGCATATGTATCTTTAAGTTTGAAATACCCACTCTTCCTAGGTCAGGTTTTTATTCTAGGTTGCAGAAAATAATTGGATTTATACATTAGGAAAAATGAATGAATGTTCGGTAGTTCATGGAAATTTGTTTGGCTTTATTTTGACAGTGTTTAGAATTAACCAGAAATTAAAAGGGTGAGCTTAGCCTGTTTACACTGAAGTGCCTTTATGATATTTTGTCTTGTTTGTCCCTAATCACAATTTTAGTGCAAACATCCTTTTGGATGATCAGTTTCAACCCAAACTAACTGATTTTGCCATGGCACACTTCCGGCCCCACCTAGAACATCAGAGTTCTACCATAAATACGACCAGCAGCAGCAGTAAACATCTGTGGTACATGCCGGAAGAGTACATCAGACAGGGGAAACTTTCCATTAAAACAGACGTCTACAGCTTTGGAATTGTGAGTACCAACTACCAGTTAACAAAGGAGGAGAGTTTATTGCTAAAAATGTTCCAGATTCTAAGAATTTTTAAAAGAGTTTTAACTTTTAGACTCATTGATTTCCTGTTAGCCCATCTTATACTTTAATTTTGTATAATCAAGCAATTAATAAAATATAAAGTCATTAATTAAAATGAACTATATTCATAGTCATGGTTAATAGTTGCAACAAATTGTGTGTACATTTTTAAGATATATAGCTGACTTTCTATATATTCCTTGTAGGTAATAATGGAAGTTCTGACAGGATGTAGAGTAGTGTTAGATGATCCAAAACATATCCAGCTGGTAAGAGTTGTCTTCATTCTGGCACCTATCTCTTGATCATTTTCTGATCAAGTTCTCTGTGATAAAATTGTCTCCTTCTCTTCCAAGCGGGATCTCCTTATAGAATTGATGGAGAAGAGAGGCCTAGATTCATGTCTCTCATTTCTCGATAAGAAAGTGCCTCCCTGCCCTCGGAATTTCTCTGCCAAGCTATTCCGTTTGGCAGGGCAATGTGCTGCAACACGGGCAAAATTAAGACCGTCAATGGATGAAGTGAGTATGTACATGGTTTTATTCAAAACTGAGCCCACAGAACCATGGGAAATCTAAACTAGATAAATTGTGTGTCTAAGTGAATTCTTTGTCAATGAGACAAATCCAGCCTCTAACAGAAAATTCCAACCTAATAGTTTTAGCATTTCCAGGTCAAAAAGTCACATTATTTGTTACTCTGGTAGAGGTCATTTCTAGGTGGAACCAAGATCACACCAAAAAAAAATTCAATGTAAAGACATAAGTGAGCAGTTACAGGGAACATTTTATTCAATTTTTTTTTTTTTTTTTTGAGACAGAGTCTTGCTCTGTCACCCAGGCTGGAGTGCAGTGACACTATCTCAGCCCACTGCAACCTCTGCTTCCCCTGTTCAAGTGATTCTCCTGCCTCAGCCGCCTAAATAGCTGGGATTATAGGCATGAGTCACCATGCCTGGCTAACTTTTTTATTTTTAGTAGAGACAGGGTTTCACCATGTTGGTCAGGCTGGTCTCAAACACTGACCTCAAGTGATCAGCCCAACTCGGCCTCCCAAAGTGTTCTGTTTTCATCAAGAGATCCAGCTCATTATAAATTCAGCATATATTTTGCTTATCCATTTTTTAAAAATTATTAATCTGTCCATAGACTTAATAACCCATTTATTTATGTGTTTATTTACACAAACAAACAAATACTTATTTAATGCCCACTCTGTGTGTGCCAGACTTTGTATTGGGTGCTGGGAATACAACAGTGATCAAGATGCAATGACTACCATCAAGCTCACTGTTCAGAGGAGTCAGATCAGTAAACATAGAATGTTGGTCCAGAAAAAGAAACATAATGATATACAGAAGGCCAGGTTGCTGTGGAACATGGACTCAGAATACATTAGCCTGTGGAAGTTAAGGAAGCTTCTTGATAGATACAACAGCTTAGCTATGATCTGAAGAACAGGTTGGATTTAGGCAGCAGTAAGGATGGAAAGACATTCTAGGCAGAGAGAGTGAACACCTGCAAAAGCTCCAAGGTGGCAGAGCCCATGGTGCTAAGACCATGGAGGGGGGCCGTGAGAGAAAGACTGGAGTGGTTAAAATAATAGAAGCTTCCATGGCAGAGGGATATGAACTCCATTCTAGGAATTTAGATTTTATCCTGAGTCTATCGTAGAGCCATGCAAAGGTTTTAAACTAGGAGTTGACATAATGAGAATATAAAGAGCACTGGCCTGGGAGTCGGGAGAGCTGTATTTCAGGCCTGACACCACCAGTAAGTGTGTGCAGCCAAGAACTCAGGAAGAAGCTATGAGATGTATCATGCAGGGACAGGGAACTGGAAGCCTGGCGCTCTGGTGTCAAACAACAGGTCTGTACCTTACTGACTGACAATACTGATTCCCCTTTCTGAGCCTCAGCTTTATCATCTATCAAATGAGAAGATTAATGTTGTTTGTAAAGGTTAAATGAGATAATATATGTGGAAGCACTTTGTAAATGTTAAAGCTCTCTCCATGTGAATATGAAGGCATGTTGTATGGTCTATTCATTAGATCAAGGATTATCATATCTGGCTGTACACCAAGTCATCTGAGGCTTCTAAAATACAGATTCCTGGACCCTGGTCACCTTATTTTTTGAATGACAGTCTCTAGGTTGGGACCAAGGGATGTACGCTTTAAAAGAGCTCCCTAAAACTTCTGGCATTTAAGAATTACAGATCGGGCCCCCCATTTCCTCCTTCCCTTCCAATCCTCCACATATTACGGTTGAAGTAAAAAATGTAGACTTGCCCAAGCTCACAAAGCTAGTTGATGGCAAACCTGAGGCTTAAGTCAGGTTTCTTGGTATTTACTTCAGTGTAGTTTCTTTTATGCCTTGTTTTAAGTCACTTAATTTACTCCTCAAAATAAAGAGTTTTAGCTAATATTTAAGATCCATTCTAATTTGAAATTCTATAGTTGAGCTAATTTCATGAAAATGAAAGAATATTCTTTATAGGTAGAGAGAAAAAGGGTAAAAGGAGAGGTTTTTCAAACTTAATTCAATGTCTGTTTGCTTCTTTGTTAATTAGGTTCTAAACACTCTTGAAAGTACTCAAGCCAGCTTATATTTTGCTGAAGATCCTCCCACGTCACTGAAGTCCTTCAGGTGTCCATCCCCTCTATTTCTGGAGAATGTACCAAGTATTCCAGTGGAAGATGATGAAAGCCATTTACTGCCTTATAATGAAAGCCTGAGGATAGACGAAATGACTCCGAAAACTCCTTTCGAATGCAGCCAGTCTGAGGTTATGTTTCTGAGCTTGGACCAAAAGCCAGGGAGCAAGAGAAATGAGGAAGCTTGCAACATGCCGAGTTCTTCTCGTGAAGAAAGTTGGTTCCCAAAGCATATAGTTCCATCCCAGGACTTAAGGGCCTATCAGGTAAATATGGATCCTTCTTCAGAAGCTCCGGGCCATTTTCGCAGGAGCTGGCCAGTGGAGACCAGCCATTTCTCCAAATTTTCCTGGGATGAATATGAACAGAACAAAAAGGAATAAATTCCATCATAAAATAAAGAAAAAAGCAAGTGTCGTGTAAGCACCTGAGTATAGGAATGACCTTGGGAAGACATTGGCTCTATAAACAATGCCAAGACAATGATCAGTGGTGAGTTTGGGTGATGCAGATAAACAATCTGGACAATTCCATTTCTTGTTTCCCAAACCCTCAAACAGAGTGCCTTAAAAAGTTGTTTTATCAGGATAATTGCCTCATGACCAAACCCACGCTCAATTAGAGGCTTTCAGAATTCCTTAAGGTCATTGGTTCTGACTTTAGCCAAACAAAACAATCAAAACCTCCCAGAAAGGGACTGGATTCTAATGTCTTCTCCATTGACCTCAGTGTGAGTCCTCAGAGCCTCCATCTGCCAAGAACATTCAGTTTGATTTCATCGTTTGGTTTAGCTCGCTTACAAGGGTTATAGGAAATGTCTAATTTGTAAATGTTAGTAGATACCTTTGGAAAGAATCACCTTGCTGTTCTGATTGACCCCTCATGTTTTCCCATTAATCCCTGACTAGCCTGCTTATCTGAAAATGAGCCAGGTTCACCCTTGGCTGTGGCATGTTCTGTGTAGAGAGGGGATTTCTTCCCAAGATCCATCCTAAACTCTTAGGACAGTTTATCATGTATACTATATATAATGTAAGCATTGACTATTATTACAGCTTTTTGAAAACATGCTTAGTAACCTATTATAGCCTAAGTGGATTAGATGAAATTTCCATCAAGTAATTTTTGTTCCTGAGAAAATGGCTGGTCAAGGGCTTAGGTCAGCTTTTTGTTTGGTCTATACCTTCCAACTCTGGGCCTTCACTCCTGCTGTTTCCTGGATCTCCCTCTTTTGAAATCCTACCCAATCATCAGAGCTCTACAAAACAGGCAGCCTCCAGGAAGCTTTCCTAATCTCTACAACCAGAAGTACTCCCTTGATCAGTATTTCAAGAGCACTTTTTTTGTATTTCTATTTTATACTTGTCATTTTCAGAATGATATCAAAACTGCTTGTCTCATCTCTTTTACTAGGTTGTAAACTCCCTATATTATTTTCTATAGTTTTTGTAACAAATTATCACAAATTTTGTGACTTAAAGTAACATAAATTAATTATTTTGCAGTTCTGGAGGTCCTTCCTTCTGGAGGCTATCGGGGAGAACTCACTGTCTTGCCTTTTCCAGCTTCTAGAGGCCACCTGCATTCTTTGGCTCATGGCCTATTCCTCCATCTTCAAAGCCAGCAATGTGGCATTTCAGATCTCTCTCTCTCTCTCTCTCTCTCTGTCTGTCTCACCGCATCTTCACTACCCTCTTTCTCTCATTCTGACCCCCCTGCCTGTCTTTCATAAAAAACTTGTGATTTCACTGGGCTCACTCAGATAAGCCAGAAAGATCTGTGTCTCAGACCCTTAATTTAATTAGACCTGCAAAGTCCGTTTTCTCGTATAATGTATTCACAGGTTTCTGGAATTGGGACATGGACTTTTTTGGGGGACCATTACTCTGTCTGTCATACTCCCTGAGTGTGTAAGGGCTGTCTCTTCAAAGCCTAATGTGTCATCCTACAAAGGCAGGTGTTTCCTTATAAATTAAGTTGAATTAAGTTACTCCTACGAACCCACATAATCAATAATTCAGCCATAATAAACATTGTTGAGTAAATTTAAAAGGGAGGATAATGACTATGATGATGGATAGAAACACTGAAGAAAACCATTTTCAGAGGATTTACTGAAACTTCCTCTCCAGGAGGCTTGTAGCAGAAGGGTAAACCTCCAGCTTCTCATCCAGCAGAGGCTCATCATGTCTTTTGTTTTATTTTTTTGGTGAGTCAGTGTGGTTGGGTTAATTGTACTCACGTTCAATTCCATGTTCAAGAACAATTAATCAAAGCAGAAAATCATCAGGAATCAGTCAGGTTAACAGATGAAGGTCAGAAATATGGAGTTACAATTCTCCAGAAAGGCACAAAGTGAGACTAAAAACATGATAAGTCTTAGTCTGTTTGACATGCTTTATACAGGCCCTGCATAAGCAGTTGGGAGAGCCCGTGCCCACCGCTGCTTTGTGGGGTATCTGGCTGCCCAGCGCTCTCTGCCCTCCTCTGATCACCAGACATGTGAAAAGGTTGGACTAAACTTCATGTAACTTTTATTCCTGTAACCTATCCTAGTTTGGCAACTCCTGATTCCGCACGTTAATGAAAGGAAGCAGCAAAAGTCTTTGACATTTGGCCTATATATTGCAAACCATTCTGAGGCTGATTTAGCTTAATTTACAGATATAATCTGAGATTATATTGGCTGAACTGGGAAAATTAATTCACAAAAGAGATCAACAAGAATTGGCTCTGTGTTAAACTGTTTTTCACTTAGAATATGGACCCCCACCAATACATTCAATGAAGGGTCACTAAGGAAGCTCTGATTAACACCAGGCCCATGCAGTTACTCAGCACATATAATCTATTGGTATTATGTTGATTTGAACTTGCTGAGCCAACTTAAAGCAGGGTTCCTCAAACTGCAGTGTGCATCAAAATGACTTGGAAAGCTGGTAAAAAACATGGATTGCTGGGTCCACCAAGTTTCTGATGTAATAGGTTTGGGGTTAGAAATTTTGCTTTCTAGTAAGTTCCCAGGTGATGCTGATGCCACTGATGTGAAGCCCACTCTTCACATCAGTGAAAACCACTTCCTTAAAGTGCTCTCAAATTGTTATAGATTGGAAGATCCTACCTTGCCCTCTACTGGTATGTTTTTTGAGAAAAGGATCATTTCTTTTCATTCTATTAAATTCATCCTATTACCTGGGATGTTCGTTAGCACAGAGTAGAAGCTCTAGAAAGATTGTTAACCAATGATCTTATTGACTAGATCATCTTTCTAGAGTATGACTATTTTGGACATCTTAAAGATGAAGTCAGATAAGCTGGCAGTGACCTGATTAATGTTGTGGTAAGATGCCACTGTGGTTGGGAAATATCTTCTGTTGAATGATCCAGTCCTCCTGACTAGACTTCCCTTCTAATGGGTGTATTAATAAGGGTTAGATATGAATTAAATGTTGCACCTTTCTTGGGTAATAAGAGGATAGTTTTATGGTTTCATGATGTGGAGACTAAGATACATAAGAAACCAAGAATGAGCCTCTGGGTGTTCCCTCTCATCAACAAACATGAATTCATAATTTTACTTATTCTCATCTTTGTAATGCACATGGGTAATCCTCCAGGCAGATCCTATTTACTAAGCTTCTTCAGGCTTTTATCCTATTTTTTAATGCCCAAACACACGGAGAAAATATTTTGTTGTTTTTGAAATTAGGTATGGGATTTCTGACATGATCAATTTTATTGACTTCTTGAGAGTTGTAATGATCTGTGATTCACTGCATAATATTGTAGTTTTACAGGGTGGTACATCACCCTGTGTAAAACAACTTTTATGACCTGAGTACTGATGAGTACAGGAAGTGAGGTTTACATGAGTAGCATTTATTAAGCATCTGCTAGAATCAAAGCACTGCATTAGCTACTAAGTTACCAAGTAAGATGCAAACAGTTTGGTAAGAAAGACAGGGCATCTACCCAAGTCAACTGTTCAGTGGCATCTGCTATTTGAATCACACACCAATGGAGCCGAAAGTACATGCTGAAAGGGTGAGAAGAAGGTGAAGAAGGCTTCCTGGGGAAAGAGATAAGGAATTAAGAGAAATAGAAAAGAGCACTGAAGAAGTACTCAGGATGGTTATTCAAGAAATTTGGGGGTCCACAGCAGCTCTGCAGAACATCCTTGGGGCCAGAAAAATGGGGTAAGGGTGAAGGGAACTGGGTCTGGAGCTTCTCATGTTTTTTCCTGGTTAACCCTCAGAATCACCCTGAAGGTGTGAATCCTATCTTATAGGTGAGGACACTGAGTCAGGAAATTAACTTGCTGAAATCAAGTCCTCCCAGTCCTTCCATCAGGTCCTCCCAGATCTGGAGGAGCCAGGATTTGAACTCACATTTGTCTGACTTCAAAGCCAATGCTTTTTCTTGTGTTCCACATTACACAATGGAGCCACTGCCAGTTCAAGCTCCTATGAAAAGGGATGGATGAGAAAAGTCATTTGTTGATTCCACAGACTTTAAGTAGGTACCATGTCTCCTGCCTTTTTCATGAGCCTACTCCTCTGCTACAACTTCTCTGCTACAGGTACCCACCTCTGCAGTTACTTGATATAAGTTAAATAAATCCATCCATCCAAGCTTCCATTCATTGAATATATATTTATCAATGGCTTCCTTTGTATCAGGCACTATTCTAGGAGCTGGGGCTACAGTGCAGATCAAAACAAGCAAAGCTCACCACCCTCATGGAGCTTACATGTGAGTGAATAAATCTCAGAGGATTCTCCTGTTATAGGTCCTGGCTCCTCTGCCAGCTCTTCCAAATGGGTTCAGAGAGATTTTCTCCTTGTCCTCTTGTGTAACTGATAATCTCATGGTGGCCCTCACTTTGCTATTCATATGCACTAAGTAGTCTGTGGTGTGCTTTGTGGCCGGCAATCATGACAGATTCTTTTCTTCTATTGGTATATGGTTTCTTCAGGGCATGTGTTTGGCTGCTGATGGCATCTTCCAGGGGGTCTGAGGCACCTAACAAACCTCAGCTCACTAGCACATGATACTGGAGTTGCCTGTTAAATTATCTTACCTTTCTTCTTCCACAGAACTGCAGCTTTTCTGAGGGCGTGGTCTATGTATGTCCTGCTCATTTTTTGGATCTCTAATGGCTGGCACAGTACCTGGTGCATAATATGGTTAAACAAATATTTGTAAAAGGGTTAAATCAAATAGTCCCTCAAAAATCTTCAGAATCAAGAATGTCATCTAGATTGCACCCACAGTTTATCTTTCTAGTATTCGGAGTGTAATCAATCATTGCTGAAATTGTTCCATTTCACCATCCTTGAATAAAAACTATTAATTTTAAATACTAGTATCTGAGATACCTTTGAAAAGAAAATTAGTCATTGTATGTATTGCTTATAAATTTTCTCTAAGGTGGAAAATATTCCCAAACCATGTCTAAGCAATGATAAACCAGTGTTCTGGCAGAGAATAGACTGATGTTTGTGGTGTTTTATATCTGTCTTCCTGTTCCAAATCATTTGTATATATTTGATGGTCATGAACTTGGCTTGCAAGTATTTTCCTGGGAAGCATTTTTATTCCAAAGACCTGTATTTCCTGCCAGACCTTCATTTAAGAGACTCATTATGGATGTCATCTGCATTATTGCAAACTTTTCTGGCCATCTCTATAAATAGCAAGATAATATTTCCATTGAGTTTTTACATTGGCTCTTGAATTTTAAAATACTCTCATAGACCAACATAATTGAAATGGGGGGTAAGGAAGTAAGAACTGCTTACTTGCAAGAAATGCAGGCTCGTTGTTGTGTCTAGTGACTGCTAGGTGCATTCACACATCTCTTAAGCTTTAAACAACCTATTGAGCAGGTTTCCATTTCCTTGATCTATTAGATCAAAGAAAATGAGGCTTAAAGGAGTTGGCTCTTGCCCTAAGTCACACTACTGATGGAATGAGAATACAGAGCAAGCTGCTTTATCCAAGTCCAGGAAATATCTGCCTTGAAAAAGTGTAACTTAAAAATTGAAAGTATTGCCTATTTAAACATGAAAACAGCTAATAAAGATATGTGTGTTTTTTAATTATTATTAATTTTGTCCTCCCATATTGGCAAAAATTAAAGCAACTGACAAAAATGGCATTCTTGTTCACTACTGGCAAGAGTGAAAATTGGTAGAATCTTTCTAGAAGGCAATTTGGCAACATGCATCAAAAACCTAAATGTTGATACCCCTTTACCCAGTAGTTTGTTTTGGAATTTATCCTAATGAATATCATAAACATAATGAAGCATACTTTTGGGCTCTGTAAACTCCTAGAAGCCCAAAAGTATGCTTCATTATGTTTGTGATATTAAAATATTGGAAATAAATATTCTTCAGTAGAAGATGGATTAAATAAATTCCATGCAGTTGTCATTAAAAAAAATATTTAGATGTATGTTTATTGCTATGGAAATGTGTTCCCAAATTATTATTGAATCAAAAAGCAGGTAACAGAATATATGTTTAATGTGAGCTCATTTATAACATTGAATATTTTAAGATAATACATGTTTCATAGAGAGATCTTCACCAAATGTTAAAGACTTTTTTTATGGGCTGGTATGTGGGTGATCTTTACATTCTTCAGACTGTTATGTATTTGAAACTTTTATAATGAGCATATTTAATTTTTATTAGAAAAGAATAAAATTTTTGGAAAAAAATAGTCATTCTCTATATTTCTACATTTACCTAGCTCTTTGCTTAGTTGTGCCTTGGTGGCAACTAGTAACTAGTAATAATGTTTCTGTTCCATTGCTCATTATTATTTTTATCTTCCTACCTTAGTAACTGAAGCTACGAAATGGATTTGTCTGGTATCCCTTAAGTAACAAGTTTTGAGAGGGCATGTAACAAAGCAATGCAAGAGGCAAAAATCAGATAAGCTGAAATACAGAAGAGCAGGGTACGGATCACAGTATACAACTGCAAGTGTTTTGTAATTAAATATTAGTTGATTTTGCTAAAATCTTTTTTCAAATTACCCGTAAGATTCATACTTACAAATCCCAACTTCAAGGAGTTATCAACAGTTAAGTGAGAAGACCTTTGGGAAGATAAATTTTCCACAACAGAATGTTCATTCTCCAGACTTTGCCCCACTATCCATTTTCAGTTTACATGAAATTTTTACCTTGCTGTAGTTATTAGTTGGAAATGAAACTTGCAACAGTGCAGAGGAAATTTGAATGAATACAGTGTTTTTCTGTAGCAGGTAGAGCTGGATCTTATCTAATAAAGCTAATGGGATTTACAATGCATTAATTATAAAGGGAAATAGCAAAGTATACTCCAGGGTAAAATAGAAGTCTAATGAGTTCTAGCTGGGGGGACTGTTTTGTGCACATAACTAAGTTTCAAAACTGTGTAAATATGATTTTAAAACAGTTCCTAGGCAGATCCAGCTAAAAGATAAATGAGTGCTGGGTTTTTAAGAGCATAAAACAGCCACAGCATTTTTTTATGATACCAAATGAATGTTTTGATGCTACTTTGTGTTTTCTGGAAGGAAAATGCCAACTAATACTAACTGTATCTTCACTGCAAAGAGTTCAGCAATTTAGGAAATCTCATACATGCAGTGTAAAATGGGATAATTTCTAAACAACACATTGCAGTGAGGTTACTCTAGTGATCTTCTTAATGTTCTTAACCCCATTATTCACTAATTATATTTTCATGTCATTCTAAATACGTACAGGCTAATTATAGCACAGTTTCTGGACCATTAAACATTGGGTATTATGATATTTTTCTTATGATTATAACCCAGGATTTTTAAAAAAGAGCTACAATGACTTCAGCCAAGGGTAAATACAAATCTATGACCTTTTATTGTTTTTATTTTGTATGTCCTAGAGGAAAATTTAAGATTCTAACATGCTTACAAAGCCAAATATGAATGTTTATATTAACTCACTGCTGGCAGCTCTAAGGTTATTACTTGAGACAGCAGGCAGAGCAATCTCTGACATTTTCATTATGCATTTGTCTAGCAGCTTGAAGAGGGGAAATAATTCATGTGATTATGAATAGCCTATCTTGGCTATTAAAATGTATTTCCCTAGTAAGAAATGATCACTGTATTTTAGAAGACATATTCTGACATGTCTCCATCTTTCCCCCATCTCATATCCTAGTATTGTCGTTCCTAATTTCAAAAGCAGTTGAATGAACCAAGTAGCATCACTGCCTCCTGTTTAAAAGGTCTCATCAATTACAGTGAAACTACACCTTCATTTCACTTTAGCCTCTATTTCCAAGGCCACACTCTAGACCCTATCACCACCTGCAACTGCTACACATTAGAAATCATAATATTTTCCATAAACAAAAATAGTATGTTTTATGACCTCATGAAGATCCTATTATCTGATCTGTACATTTTTTTTCCTGGCCTATCAACTATCGTCCTCTTCCTCCCCATCTAGTCCATGTTTTCCTTTGCCTCGGCTGGGCCATGGGTTTGTCTGTATCATGGGTTGTACTTACGGAGAAGTAGAAGCCCTACTAAGTATCTGAGGCAGAGGGAATTTAATATTGAAAACTGGTTATCAAATTGTTGAAAAGTCTAGAAGAGAAAAAAAAAAGGAAAATATGATGTTATCCCGAGACACTACAGGAAGACATTCTTATTCTTACGAATGAAAGAGAAAAATAAGGCAAAATGTTATACAAGAACTCATGACCACCATGCCACTGGGGCTGTTGAGAACATGCTGCTGATGCTCCTGGAAGGCTGCTGGCAAGAAGGAAAGCAGGGACTGATATGTGGCCTGTGCAGCGGCAGCTGCTGCTGCTGTCACTGCCAGCAACCCAGTTAAAAGCAGAGAAGGAAAACCTGCTCAAGTCTTTCCATATTCCATAACGACAAGTGGGCTGGCAAGGTCATCTAGGAACTATAGTTTTACCTGAATTACAGAGGAAAGCACAGAAGGGCAAAGTTGGAGCTAAGATGCAACAGACAAATTCTACCCTTGGCTATCTAGCATCTATTCTCACCCTTCTACCAGATATTTCAACTTCCAGTAACAATAACAGTGTTGTGGGCCTTAAATAATGGGAGATACTGTCACTCTCCTGAAACATGTGACACACATTCTCATTTATTTCTGTCTCTTAATGATCTTAATTTTTCTTCCAGTTTAGTTATACTCCACCTGACTTTTATAAAATAAAGGTAATCATCAACATTTCTTATATAATACAGGGAAAAGAAGAGAGAAAAATAACTGGTTAATATATTCAAAATATATGGAAAACAAAAATATGTATGGCTGCTAGAGCCTCTGTTTCTGTGATTTCTACTAAAACTGCAATTTATATTTATAATGTGCTTCTTCCACTATTTTCCCATGTTTCTGTTGCTCTCAAATGGCATATTGGTTATCATATTAGTCAGCGTTTTCTCTAGAGAAACAGAGTTAGTAGGATATATACAGATGCGTAAGAGGAGAAAATTATTATGGGAATTGACTCCCACAGTTAGAAAGGCTATGAAATTTCACAGTCTGCCATCTTCACACTGAAGAACCAGGAAGGCCAGTGGGGCACTTCTGTCCAGTCCAAAGACCTGAGAAGTGGGTATTGGGGCCCTGGTTTCAGAGGCCTGAGAATCAAGTGCTCTGATGTCCAAGGGCAGGAGAAGACGGATGTTCCAGCTCAAGGAGAGAAAGTGAATCCTCCCTTCCTCTGCCTTTTTGTCTACCTGGGCCCTCAAGAGCTTGGGTGATGGCCACCTGCAAGACCAGGGCTTCTTTACTCTGTGTACCAATTCAAATGCTAATCTCTTCCAGGAGCACCCTCATGGAAACACCCAGAAATCATGGTTTACCCACTGCCCAAGTCAAGTTGACATATAAAACTAACCGTCCGTGTTGTTTAGGCTTCCTTCCCTGATGGCAGGCACCTCCATTCCTGAAGGGTCTAAGTCCTTAGTGATCCTGCCTTTTCTGGAGTGTTACGATTTTACATCAACTTTCACTCCCGGATGCAGAACGATTAGCACCCAGAAGTGCCTGGATTCCAGACCTAAGCCTCCCTGCTGTCATTGTGTTCATGAATCTGATTTCCCCTTGATAGCTTCAATCAGTACCCAGAGCCATGGAAATACTTCTTTCTTTCTTCTTAGTTCAGTGGCATGACGAACCCAAAATGACAGTGTCTCAATTCCCTGGTACATAAACCCTGTTGGGTCCACATGAAATCCTTTCTCACTTGAGATCCAAAACCTTTAGCAGAACTCAGAGCTGAAGAGATAAAAAACCAAAACCAGAAAACAAAAATAAAACATGAGTGGGTACCTAGAAGTAAAAGTGAGAAGAGCCATTTTGACTTGACCCTTTGGTTGCCAGACCTCTGAATTCTGGCTGTGAATAAAATACAATCATGTATTGGTCTTTGGTTCAAAGCCTGTGTTCATCCAGCCTCACAGTGTTGCCCCCCAGCTGACACATAGCTGAGCTCTCAGCAGGCCATTTCAAAGTTCTCTAAAGCCAACTGCTTTATGAAGTATGCAGTAAGACCAGCAAAATTCTACAGGTGTGAGCCCCATTGCCTTATTATTTTACTTTATATCTTATATTTTATTTTATTTTTGAGACAGGGTTTCACTCCGTCACCCAGGCTAGAGTGCAGTGGTGTAATTTCAGCTCACTGCAACCTCTGCCTTGGTTCAAGTGATCTTCCCACCTTGGCCTCCTGAGTAGCTGAGACTACAGGCACATGCCACCATGGCCAGCTAATTTTTAATTTTTTAGTTTTTCCAGAGGCGAGTGTCTCAATATGTTGCTCAGGCTGGTCTCAAACTCCTGGGCTCAAGCAATCTGCCTGCTTCGGCCTCCCAAAATGCTGGGATTACAGGCGTGAGCCACCATGCCCAACTGCCTCACTTATTTTATTATAAAATGGGTTCTCCATCCAATTTGTGTTTAAAGAAATATTATAAATCTACCAACCAAAGTCCTGACAGAGGCACTGTGGGCAGGAAAGGCAGATCCATATCCAGACTAAGAATCAAATCTGGTGAAGACAAATCACTGTTCCCTCCATGCTAGAAGGACCCACTGCAGTCAACCTGTCACCAAATAATTAGTAGGCTGGTTCCCCTGAGGAATGGTGCCAAGTTACAAGCTCAGCATTGACTTCTGCTGTTGGCAGCTCAGGCACTTGGCCACAGTGATAACCACATCAGCTTTGATGCAGAGACGCCCACACATAATTTTCATCCCTGTTGCCATGGCCACCTAGTACCCACTACACCAGACGTAATGGTTCTGGCAATTAATCTGGCACCGAGTTGTTGTGAAAAGTATTGTCTTGCACATTTTCGTATTTCTTACTGCTCTTGGGAGGAGTCTATGAACAAAAAGCATTCAATAGGTATTATGCTGTTGGCATAAAGGATGGAAAGGCAAGGGAAATTCCAAGTAGGCTTTGGCAGAATGGAACAGTGTAAAAACCACAGACAGGCATGTAAATGAGCCTGAACTGAGGGAGAGCAATTAGAAAATAGTAGAGAATAATTTGGAGAAGTAAGATCTGGTATTTCACAGAGCCCTTTGAATAACAGGTTGAATAATTTGCACTTTATCTGAGAGGAAGTCCTTAATCATTTTAATCAATTAAATAAAATATTAGGAATGATAGGCACATAAAAGTAACCTTGTACACCTTTTGATTAAAGCAGATATCCTCTACAGAATGACTTTTGAAGAATTCTCATCCAGATATGCTGGAAAAAGTCCCAGGGAGAGCATTATTTGGAGAAGAGAGGAAGAAATCATTTTCCCATTTTCCTGCAGTTTCTTTCCTACTTTTGTGAGGAGGGATGCCGTGTCCTCATGGTGAGAAGGTGAAGGCCTGCTGTTTCAGGGGCTGGATTAGTACCAGGATACTGGAGAGGCAGGGCTAGGGCATAGGTCTCTGAGTCTCTCTCCTGGGGATTACTTGCCCCTCACTTCCTGCTGCCTTCTCGCCTGCATAGAAAACACAGGCTGGACAGAAGGGGAGGTTTTCAGGCGCACCCATTTAGATATGGGTCCCAGCTGAGGTCATCATTCTCCTTTATCAGCAGCATGGTAGACTTTTTTTCCTGGCTCCCGTGTCTAATTCTCTTTCACTTTGAAAGCTAAGCAGGTGGATGGGAAGTGATTACCTTTCCCAGGCAGCCCACTGCATTAACAGCTATTTCTACCTGGCTGAGAGTTCTCTCAGACTGGACTTAGTCTGCTTCCACTCCAAGGCAGTCAGAATACGCCTAATTTTCCTCCTGGGTATATTCCTACATTGATTTTAAAGGGTTATTATTTCTATTTTTTCTCTCATCCTGAGAAAATGGGAAAAATTTTAATTCATCAGTAACCCTCTTAACATTTGTCATCCTAAATCCAATGTTATACATTAACTATGCTAGGTGAAAGGAATCCTTGTTTATTATGTTATTTAATCTGGTGGGGTTCTGTTAATTTAGTCTAAGGTTGTGTAAGTGTAGATGCATGCATGCATGCACATGTGTGCGTATGTGTGTTGAAATCACCATTCCGTACCAGTTCTGAGCTTGTGGATCTACCAAGGCCTTGGGGTCTTTTTCACATAAACTGCTAGTAACATCTCCTTCAACCTTTCCTCGTGCAATTGATTTTTATAAACTAAAACAGCGCTCTTATATTTTTATTATCTCGATACCACTCAATGATTTTTAAATGATTTTATCTGTATCATAGTTCAACGCTATCTCATTTGTTTTCACTCACTGATCCAACTTGAGTTGGGTAACTCTCCATTTCCTATCACTTTCTCCTTGACCAGTCTGCTCCATCCACGCTTACCTTCTTGAGGGCCAAGCTTGTTCCCATATCAGGACGTTTGTGCTTTCTGGTCCCCTGCCTGGAATTCTCTTCCCGCTGAATGTCTCCCTCTGCTATTACTCTCTATTGTCGTTTCCATTTTAGCGATTTCCTTGCCTTCTTTTGTCACGACATGACATTATATTATCTATTTATTTACTTATTTTTCATCAGTCTTCTTCCTTAAAATACAAAATCTTTGACGCCAAGGACTTTAACTTTTCACCACTGGATCCCCAGAACTTGGAAAGTTTCCTGAAACATAATGGACGCTTAATAATCATTGTTTGAATACATGAATTATATAGTCTTTTAAATTCTTAATTTGATCAGCCAACCTATTTTTAGCTCTTCTTTCCAGATTTGTATCATTGACCACTTTGGTAAAGCTGCTTTCACCATCCATGAAATTGTTGATTAAAAAGTGCTCAACAGGATAAAGGCGATTTCAGAACCACATGGTCCTCCACCAAATATTCTCTATCAGGTTTAATCTTTTCCATTATTAAAAAATATTTGGAAATAAATTCAAGCAATTCTGATTTCATCTCATTTACCAACATGTATTTCTCTATCTTTAATACAGAATATTATCAAAATTCCCTAAAATCACATAAAGGACTGACCTTGAAAAACTGGCTCCAAACAATCTTTCCAACATTTATATTTCATCACTACCTCCTATTTCCTTACCACAGACTTTGTGTTTTTGGTTCTAGTCTCACTGAATGTGTTGTGATTCTTAAAGCATGCCATCCTTCTCATCTCCATGCCTTATACAGGAGTCCCCAGCCCCAGCTCCCCAGCTGTGGCCCAGTACCAGTCCATTGGAACTGGGCTGCACAGCAGGAGGTAAGCAGCTGGCAAGTGGGCATTGCCACTTGAGCCCTGCCTCCTATCAGACCAGTGGCTGCATTAGATTCTCGTAGGAGTGCAAATCCTATTGTGAGCTGCACAGTCGAGGGATCTAGGCTGTGTGCTCCTTATGAGAATCTAATGCCTGATGATCTGAGGTGGAATAGTTTCATCCCATAACCATCTCCTTACTTCCCGTTCTGTTGAAGAATTGTCTTCCACAAAACCCGTCCCTGATGTGAAAAAGTTTGGGGACTACTGCCTTAGCACACACTGTTCTGGTTACTTAGAATGCCTCCTCTCCCCACCCACACCTCCAGACAGATGGATCTATTTTTGATGTAGCATAAATGACACTTCCTCCATAAATCCTTCACAAACTTCTTCAAGTGATTAGTCATACCCTCTCATGGTCTCCCTCAGTAATTTCGATGTTTCTTTAGTATTTTGGCTATTCTTTTGTTATCATTACCATATGATTTATGGGTCTCTTTCCAGTGATGAAATTTTTATCTCCTCCAGGCTGTGAACTTAGATACCCCTTAATAACTATTGAATAAAAGAAAAACATGATGAAATATTTTGTTCATTGTTTGCTGTAGTTTAATGAAAGCAGGCCACACCCCAATGGTACTGAGTGACATCCCAGACTGGCTTCTATCAAGGTGGCATTCACCTTGATGAGTATTGTGGGGTCCATCTTACACTTGCTATCTCAGAAGTCAGAATTCCTCCATTTCATTGGAATGGGCTTACCTCTCAATGGTAGTTTGCATTGACCAGGTTCATGTAGATGAATAAAAACCAGAATACCTATTTTCTATTGCTATGGTTTGAATGTTTGTATCCCCTCAAAAATTCATGTTGAGACCCTACTACGAAAGTGTTAAGAGGTGGGGCCTTTAGGACATGATTAAGTATGATGGCTCCAATCTCATGAATGGGATGAGGTGCCCTTATCAAAGGGCTCCAGGAAGCTAGCTAGCCTTTTTGCTCTTCCACGTTCTACCATGTGAGGACACAGCAACAAGATGCCATCTTGGAAGCAGACAATAGTTCTCACCAGACACTGAATCTGCTGGTTCCTTGACTGTGGACTTTGCAACCTCCAAAACTGTGAGAAATGGGTTGTTATTGTTTATATATTACCCAGTCTGTGGTACTTTGTTGTAGCAGCACAAATGGACTAAGACCTCTCCTTTCTAATGGTGAATTTAACTATTCAGACAACTGAAATTCTCAAGTCAATCTATTAGTGCATTATTTCCCTGTAGGAAAGCTATATATCAAGTGATATGATATGGGACAGAAGAATTACTTGATTGTAAGTATTTCTCAATAAAGGAGCTTGAGACTACCTCCTGCATTAGAGAAATAAGCTCTACAAGGAAACCATAATGTTTGAGGTTGCTTAGTCAAGACTGCCACTCCATGGACAGGTCCTAGAGGATCACCTTCAACTTGGTTGCTAACACTCTCTTTCCTGTGCAGTTGTGGTCAACCAACATCTCTCTGCCCAAGCAGGATCCAAAGGAATGTCACTAAATATCTGGTGATTGTTATACTCCTATTCAAGTTCCCATTATTCCCATTCATATATTCATGGATACTCTCCTGGTTTGTTCCTAGTCACATTTATTGTGTAAGAATTTAATTAAACTCCAAGAACAATTATATTTACACCTCATTGTCAATCCTATTTAATGACAACAAGGCTTAAAGGGGCTGAGGGACTAACCAACTTGTCAATGGAAGAGGCAGGAATTCAACCCTGGTCTTATTTCCATTATACTATTCTACATGGAAATGCTTAATAATTATTCAAACTAGTTCTTCACTTTTTCTGTCTGTGTAATTTTTTTTCAAAAGGCTTAAAAATATGCACATACTTTTATACCTTAATGACATGTCTATGAATCTATCCTATGAAAATTATCATAGAGGTATAAAAGTTTACAGCTAGACAGATGTTCATTGTTGCATTGTTTATGACAGTAAATAGTTTTTTCTTTAAAAAACCCAAATGTCTAGTAACAGGAAACGTGTTAAATAAATTTAACTAAAATCAGTCACTAACATGATGTTACACAGCACTGTTATTAAGTGGTAAAAGGCAGATTACTAAACACTGTAAAATAGGATTCTCCTTTTTGCAGACAAAGATTATGGATATATAATCATAGAAAAAAGACTAGAAAAAACAAAAATATCTAAAGGAAAGTGGTGTTAGGACTATAGTGGTGTCCTCCTTTTTTTCTTTTCTTTGTTTCTTTTCTTTTTTAAAGACTAGTTTTTTCTCTGTCACCCAGGCTGGAGAGCAGTCGTGCGATCGTGGCTTACTGCAGCCGCGATACGCTGAGGTCAAGGGATCCTCTCACCTCAGCCTCTCAAGTAGCTGGGACTACAGGCATGCACCACCATGCCAGGCTATCTTTAAAATATTTTTTGTAGAGACAGGGTCTCTCTATTTTGCACTGGCTGGTTTTGAATTCCTGGGCTCAAGTGATCCTCCTGCCCCAGCCTCCCGAAGTGCTGGGATTCTTTTTTGTTTTTCTATACAGGTTATGTATCCCTTATCTGAAAACCCAAATTCTGAGATACTTCAATGAGCATGTCACCACTCTAAAGGTTTTGGGTTTTCGAGCATTTCACATCTTTGGACTGGTGATGCTCAACTGGTATTTTCTAAAGTTTCTGCAATGAACATGTATTTATTTGTTTAATGATTGCTATTATTTGTATGATGAGAAATCAATTTTTGTAATCTTAATGATAGCTTAATAGGAAACAAAAACTATATGCAACAATATATCAGTATTTTCATTATGTAGCTCTGTATAAGAAGGTCATTTTATCTCTACTTTCATGTTATTAATTTACTATATTAATATTCTACTGCTGTAGTTCTTTAAACTTACTAATCACCTGTATTTCTATTCATATAGATGCAACAAGCCTTTTGTTGTTGTTTTCTGGAAGAGATGTTTATAAGATATTGAAGAGAACATCCCCCAAGCAAATGTTCAAGGGACTAAGCTTAATTTGTACTACCATAATGTGATATCCAGTATGATTTTGTTTCCCGTGTGGAAGAATAGGCAGTACACTAAAGCTACAGAAGGTACCTCTTCATAGACCGTCCTCTCCTAATGTTATATTGATTGGAATGAGACCACAGGAGAACAAGGGTAGATCAGCATGAAATGTCCTTCTAGCGGTCAGTCAGTAACACCATGCTTGTATGTGAAGTGCAGGAGCAGTTAGATCAAGGAATGTTAACATTCAATTAAAGTTCCATTAAGTGTTAATTTAATTTCCAAGTTCACTGAATTTAGAAATTAAAGTGTCATTAAAAGTAATGAAATGTAAAGTTCATTGGTTCTGTGTATGCTCTCCTATTCTCATCCTCATAGACCTCTCTTCCCTTTGGAGTTCATTCACTCACTGCTGACCTTTCTCCTAGACACTTTTACTCTGTTCAGGGGAATGTTCTCCTTGCAAAGAAACTTCATATCATTCTCAAGCTGTTTAAGGGCATTTTTCTGACAAAGCACAGTGGCTCATGCCTGTAATCCCAGCACTTTGGAAGACCAAGGAGGTGGATGACCTGAGGTCAGGAGTTCGAGACCAGTCTGGCCAACACGGCTAAACCCTATCTCTAGTAAAAGTACAAAAATTGGCCAGGTCATGGTGGTGCCTGCCTGCTACATGGGAGAATGAGGCAGGAGAATCATTTGAACCTGAGAGGAGGAGATTGCAGTAAGCAGAGATCGCACCATTGCACTCCAGCCTTGGAGATAGAATGAGACTCCATCTCAAAAAAAAAGAAAAAATAAAAGGCATTTACCCTCTCTGTTGCCTTAACAAAATCTGGCTTTCATCCAAGGACACTGCTTGGCTTCCTTTACCACTCTGCCCAGCAAAGAGTGCTCATTCTTCCATGAGCCCAATACCTCTAGGTCTGGGAGGAGGGGGCCAGATCCTCCCAGCTCCACACGGTTGCTCCTGCACCACTGACCTCACAGTGCCAGCCTCATGGGCATGTATCTAGTGCATTTACACAGGACCTCGTGCACAGATGCCCCATTCTTGGGGTTTCATACTTTGCAGTTGCCATCTTGAAACTCTTAACAATTTTTATAGGCCGATTCATGTCTCCTCCAAAATTCTTATAAGGTCCTAACCCTCAGGACCTCAAAATACAGTGACTTAATTTGAAGATTGGGCCTTTAAGAGGCGATTAAAGTTAAATAAGGTCATTGGGGGTGGGCTCCAATCCAAAAGGATCGATATCCTCATAATAAAAGGTTAAGATACAGACAGACGAGGGGTAAGACTATGTAAAGACAGATAGGGATGGCCATTTACAACCCAAAGAGAGAGGCCTCAGGAGAAACAAAACCTTGACCTTGGACGTCTAGCCTCCAGAAATAGATTTCTGCTGTTTAAGCCACCCAAGTACTTTGTTGTGATGGCCCTTGAAAATGAATACAACAATTTTACTTTTTATTTTGTTTTATCGGTGAAGTCTGATGGGACTCTGGAGCATGCACCAGGGACTCGAAGCCTTGGCTCACGTGAGGTCCTTTCCGGGTCAGGTTCTTGGCCTCCTGTTCCCTGCTCCCTGGGTGCTGCCAGCCTTCTTCTTTCTGCCAGATCCCCAGGCAGTGACCAGGTCATGTGGGTGGAACAAGCCCACCTATGTTCCACCATTGCCCTCTGTTCCTGGTGGGAGACTGGATGCAGGTTAAGTCAGGGCAGAGGGCAGAGGTTTAGTGAGCATCCCTGGTGACATCTTCAGGTGGGGCATGGCAGCACCATCTCCCCTCCAATATGGCAGTGCCACAGTGTGCTTGTAACTCCATTGTTAAATACAAGTTTAACTTTTTCATTCCAGAAGCAGAGCTCAGTCAAGCTTGACACAGTTCTCGATACTATTTTTTACCCAAATGGTTTCCAGCTGCTGGCCAGATAAGAACTTGGCAGAATCTCTCCCATCCAGCAGGCTGGGCTCCTAGCTTTCCCACTGCTTCCTTTAAACGAAACATTCATTCTCCTTTTTACTGATACATAATATTATACATTTTTATGAAATGCGTGTAATATTTTAATACACGTATACAATTTAATACAATACAGTACAGTGAATCATCACTGTATACATGTAGTTCAAATATTCATGCGTCGTATACATGTATTTCAAATATTCCACATTCTTTATTTTCTTGATATTTTGAAATATACAATATATTGTTGTTACCCTACTGTGATATGGAACACCAGAACTCATTCCTTCCATCTAAATGCATGTTTTCACCCATTAACCAATCTCTCTTTATTCCCCTACCCTGTTCCCCACATGCACACCCTTCCCAGCCTCTGGGAACTAACATTCTACTGTCTACCTCCATGAGATCAACTATTTTAGCTCCCACATATAAGCGACAACATGCAATATTCGTCATTCTGCGCCTGACTTATTTCACTTAACATAATGACTTCCACTTTCATCCATGTTCCTGCAAATGACAGACCATTCAGACACTGACCCTCAAACTCAAAGTGACCACCTCTCAATCACAGCATGTCCTCCTGGAACTAGTACCTGCTTGCTTTAAACCCATCAATTCAAACTCCTTGCAGGAAATCTGTTTGGATAATACCCTGGACCCAGTAAAGTTGTTGGCCCCTGGTTCCCTTCTCTCTCAGCCTGAGCTTGCTGACTGTGTGTGTGTGTGTGTGTGTGTGTGTTTGTGTGTGTGTGTCCTCCAGGCATGCTGTGTATCCCTTAGGGGCTGCATGCACTAAAAACTCTTAACCTTTCACATGGTGGTTGTGTTGTTGAAGCTTGCCTGCAACCCCTGATGGTGACCCCGAGATGTGTGTAGGTGTGCTTCTGTGTGCTACTGTCTGGGCCACTGATGACTACTAGAAACAGTAGCTACCAGCCAAGTTGCTAGAAAAACTCAAAACACTTCACACAAAACAGACAGACTCTTGCCACCCCTGATCCAGGTCCCGAGGGCATCCTGATGTGGAGGTTGCCATTCCTTTGTTCTTCCCCGTCTGCTGTGGGTAGGGGTGGCAGGCTGTGGGAATGGGGAGATGAATTTCCCTGTCTCCAGCCAGGGTGCAGCACTTCAGGGGAGGTAGAACTCAGAAGCCAGTGGGCCATGCGCTAAGTCAGGGGACAGAGGCCCCACTGGGCATCTCTGGGAGTCTGTACACCCTCTGGATGTATCCCCATGTCTGATGGAACAAGACATGAAATATCAAAAACACAATGACAGGTCAAGAGAGAGAAAGACTGCAGAAGAAAACAGCTTCATATTTCAGTACCTTTAACAGCACTATATTTAGGCCCCCACATTTTTGTTTTGCACTGGGCCCATCAAATTACATAGGCAGTCCCGTCCAGCCCCATAGAAAAAGGTCACCACTTTTAGGGCTCACTCTCTCTGGCAATTTCACCCTATCTCTGCTCAGTACTCTTGCTTCTGGACACACAATCTAATCCCTTGGCGAGAGTCTTTATTCCCACTCTCAGCTACTGTAGTTTACTCATCCATTAGCAATGTGCCAGAGCATGTACAAAACTAGCTCTCTAAAAACAAAACAAAGCAAAACAAGCAAACAATCAAACAAACAAACTACCTCTCTGTTTTACTGACCTTGCAATCCACTCTGGAAGAACAGTCCCCTCCTGTAAGCCGCCCTTAACCTTTTTATCGCCCAACAGCTCCACCTCTCACCCTTAGCACTGAGAGGAAATGTGAAGGTTTTGGGCAAATCAATCAGCTGTGTGATATCACACAAGCTCGCTGAGGTATTGGAGCTTCAATTCCTTCATCTGTAAAGTAAGAAACATAATCATATTGACTTTATATGTTTTCTGTAAGGATTAAATAAAATTATATGGACGATGTGCTTTGCATAGTGCCAGGCACTTAAGATGTTCTCAATAAATGGCTAGCACTTTCCTCTTCAATCAGAAACTCCTGTCTCTGGGCTCAGTCTCTTGCTCCCATCAGAACTGACCTCCAACACCAAGACCCCTGGCCCCTCCCTGTCTCCATTATCTGTTGGTTTATCATGACACCATCCTCATCTCCACCCCCAGGCTTTACAACCCCAAATGTTGTTGTTGTTTTAATCTTAGCAGCATTCTATTTCTTTTCTGCCTTATCTGATCTGCAAAATGCTGGCCCTGGGATCTGCTTCTTCTGTTCCTGTGCCTGAGCTCTATTAAAGTCACCGCAGCACTCAGCAGACACATGCCACTACATATTCATAGGCTCCCCTTGGGTCAGTTTCTTTCTGCTGCTTAGGGTTTTTTTTTGTTTGTCCCAAGTCATTCATCACCCTTTAGTCCACAGCAGTTGTTAGAAGGCTTCTCTTCAAGCCTCCTTGCCTTTTCTATCCCTCTGGCTCTCAGACATTGCCTCTGCTTTCAAATGCAGAGAAAAAAATAGCAGGTATTGGGCTGAACTCTTCATTCCTGCTCTTGTTAATAGACAGATCCACAGAGCATGCAATCCTCCCTCCTGCCTCCCTTCCTTATCTTCTTGGCCAATCCAAATGTTTTCTCCTATGCTCTTGATCCCTTTTCTGTCCTTTACTCAACAATCATCTTTCCTACTTTATCTTCAGTCACCTCTTTTTCATGTCTGCTTCTCCTGAACCCGTAAACATAGCTTTTTCAATGTTTAGGAGGAAAACCTCTTTTTTCATCATGTATTGTCTAACTTCCGCTTCTTCTTAGCCAGGTTCTTTGATAAAGCAAGTGCTGGGTTGCTCCTTCTTTCACTTCCTTTTTGTTTCTCAGCTCCTAAAAAAAAAGGGTTTGCCCTCCACTCCATTACAATTTCTCTCTCTCAGAGAATCGATGGCCTCCTGGCTGCCAATCATAATGATCAATATTTAGGCTTCACCTCACTCAATTTCACTGCAGCATCTGACATTTTTGAATACTTTCTGGAAAGTCTCAATCTCTCTCTCTCTTTCTCTCTCTCTCTCTCTCTCTCTCTCTCTCTCTCTCTCCCTCTCTCTCTCTCTCTCTCTCTCTCCCTCCCCTTCCAGGAGATGGCTCTCCCTTGGTTCTGTTTCTACCACTTTGTCCCTTTCCCCTCTGTCTCCTTCAGTTCCCCCTCCTCTGTTTCCTCAGAGGCTGCCATTATCTTGGCTTCTTCTAGGTTGAAGTAATTGCAATTTTTGTCATTAAAGTCATAGGTTTTACCCCATTACCTAAAAGGAAAGGTAGTAACAAAAACTGCAATTACTTTTGCACCAACCCAATACCTCCGACCCTCCTCTTCTTATCTTTGTGGTTTCCCTTGATGAACTCATTGACTCTCGTGCCTTTAACCGCCCTCTCTTTCCTTATGACTCCCTAAAGGCTGGGCTCCTGGCCCACAGAACTGGAGTCACATATTGTGTTCAGCCTGGATCAGCCACACCACCTGACAGCCAAGTGAACTTTGGAAACTCTGTGAAATTTTGTAAGTCTGTTTCCTCTCCTGTACAGTGGGACTAATACTGATGGGCTTTGGGGGAAGATGAAAACAGTATGGAGAAAGCACCATCCAGGCACATACAGATGACTCAATATGCTGCCGCGGCTGAGAACAGAGGTGCTGTTTAAAGATCACCGCCACTCCAGCCCTGCTGGGTATTCATAAGATCTCAGCCACACATGCTGCATCCCATCAGCGGGGAGTATTTCCAGTAGAACTGTTTGGGCGCACTGGCACCTCTTTCCATCCACAATCACAGCATTTTAAAACTGTTGCTTATTCTCTAGTTCCTCTCATGCTTAAGCCACTTTCCAGTTCTGCCTTTGCTCCCTGACTTAAAAACTCTTCTAGTCTATCTGACATGGTCTTTGGGAGGGCTGCAAATAGTTAAAGAAGCCCATTTTTAAACAGTCTCTCAGATCTATGTGAGCCCTGGTTCATACTAGCATTCTGAATATGGTTTGGGCAGTGTTAGTTACTTCTGTTAATATCCCGGGAACAGTATTTGGGGGACATCATCCAATAGAAAAAAGGCCAGACCCTGTTGTGTGTCATGGCGTGGTTCCTGCCTACTTTTCTAAGCCAGTCCATTCTCCTACAAGTGCTCATTCCTCACAAATGAAACCACTGGCAAGTTCCAGGAGGCACCAAGCTGCTCAGGCTCTCTGCGTGAATGGCCTTTCTCCCTTCTACCCTCCGTCCCGCCACCCCAACTACCTCTCCTCCAGCCCATTGCCAAATTAACTACTTCCACTCTCTCTCGTGGCTCTGATCAGTCTTTCCTACAAATGCCCACTTCTCAACTACCGTCCTGAATTTCACATTCAATCATGATTTTGGCCCCAGAGCCCAGCATCTGTTGATTGACTAAGTAAGTGAACAACACTGGAGAAATGCTTCATCAGAATTCCACTAGGGGTCACTTTCTCTACATTCCAGGAAGAAATAGCACAGGCACTTAGCAAATCAACTCTGAAAAATTCAGCTTTGTTTAATTTTTAAAGTCATTTGTTGTTTATTTAATGGGAACTGAAATTCTGCCATGTCATACAAGCCTTGAAGCACCGTATGATTGCTAGCTCTTTCTGGTTTTATGGATAATGTCAATATTCATGTTTGTGTAAAAAACTGAAATTGAACATGGCATTTAATTTTGCATATTAATAATTCAGATCATTGAATTTATATGAAAGGTACTTTCCTATTTTTAGCTTAATAACTTTAGATAAGGTTAATATTTAATTAGTTTATTTCAAACATGTTTCTAAATTATCCCAAACATCTGTTCTAAACCTTTATTTCTTTTCTACTTATTTTCATTTAATTTCAGTTGCAAAATTAATGATGTATTCTTACTGATCATCTTGCTCTCTGCCTAATATCACAGAGATTTTAATAAGGTGAGCTGAAGAGAGAGAAAGTGATTTTACTAGCAATTAGTAGCCGCTAAAATACAATACAAAGTCATTTATCACAGACATAATGTTCTAATATTTCAGTTACTTCCTTAAATGCAAGATTCTTGACTGGCCTCCAAAGCAGCCAAGGTATTAAGTTTCTGTTTTTAAGGAAAAATATTGTTCTAGCAACATTGAATATACAATAGCATAGTAAATGGTTGAACACTAAGCTACATTCCCTGTCAAACTTTTAAGACACCCGGAGATATCAACAAATGATGAAATACCATGAGGCAAGTGCATGGAAAGAAGATGCAACAGGTGCTACAGGAGCACAGGAGGAATTACGTAAGGATGGTTTCCTGGCCCAATAGGCTGCAAAGATTCCTATAAGATTTAGGCAAACAGAAGCCTCCCTTTGGGCCATTTCTCCACAGTATGTCAGGGAAACTCCATCTACATTAGGTAAACACAGTGTGTGTGAGCATACTGCATAGAGATTTTGGTATTAAAGATGCTCTTACTACTTTGGCACAACCTCAGTATTCACTAAGCTGGAAGAAGGCTTTGCTTCCTCACCTTGGTTTTATTTTATTTTATTTTATTTTCGAGATGGAGTTTCACTCTGTCACTCAGGCTGGAGTGCAGTGGCTTGATCTTGGCTCATGGAAACCTCTGCCTCCCAGGTTCAAGTGATTCTCCTGCCTCAGCCTCACAAGTAGCTAGGATTATATGTACCTACTGCCACACCCAACTAATTTTTGTATTTTTAGCAGAGACGGGGTTTCACCATGTTGGCAAGGCTGGTCTCAAACTCCTGACCCAAGGTGATCTGCCCACCTTAGCCTCCCAAAACGCTGGGATTACAAGTAGCCACAGTACCTGTTTTTCACCTTGGTTTTCTGTCCATATCTGTGCCAAGTTTGGAAATAATTCTTGGAGCAATCATGATCTGCATGGGCTCTGTGATGACCCCCTAAAGCACGAATTTTCTCACATAGTTGGAAGCCATTTCTGTGACCTCTATCTGGATGCTCTACCTGCCCACAATGCCATAAACTCTTCCACTTTTCTGGGTATTAACAGAAGGGTGACTACAGGTTTGGGCGCTATGCTTGCCTCTGAGAAAACCTTCTCTGACCTCTCAGATTAGGTTGAAGCTCTGTTTTAGGTGCTCTTTTACCTCTAGACACTTCTCCTTTGTAGCACTTATCACTGTTGCACTTCGCATTGTGTTTCCGGTAATGATTGAATATCTGTGCCCCAGACTCAGTTGAAAGCTCCAAGAGAGCTCTAGGTGTGTCTCTGCTCACCTCTACCTAGCAGAGTATCTAACATGAAATAAGCATTCAAGAAAGATTTGTTGAATAAATCCATGCAGATATGATATGAATGTCCTAAAGGATGAGTAGAAAATTATTTAAGCTGCCACACTGATGAATTGTTTGGGCAAAAGAGAGAACAAATGTATGCCAACTTTTCTTCTCCATGAAACTTGAGAAAGGTGAGCAGAGGTCCTCTGACTTTGAGTTCTGCTTAGAGAAAAAAACTCTATCTTCAGTTTCTATTAAATCCCCCCACCTTTTTTTTTTTTTTTTTTTTTTTTTTTTTGAGACAGAGTTTCACTCTTACTGCCCAGGCCGGAGTGCAGTGACACGATCTCGGCTCACTGCAACCTCCGCCTCCTGGGTTCAAGCGATTCTCCTCCCTCAATCTCCTAAGTAGCTGGGATTACAGGCTCGCACCACCACACCCAGGTAGTTTTTTTTGTATTTTTAGTAGAGACGGGGTTTCACCATGTTGGCCAGGCTGGCCAGGCTGGTCTCGAACTCCTGACCTCAGGTGATCCACCTGCCCTGGCCTCCCAAAGTACTGGGATTACAGGCATGAGCCACCACTCCAATCAGTTTCTACTAAATCTTTCAAGGCAGAGCTCTAGGGCCTAGAGTCTAGGATTTGTTTGTTTTTGAGACAGGGTCTCACTCCCGTCCTCAGGCTGGAGCACAGTGGCATGATTTTGGCTCACTGCAACCTTGACCTCCCCGATTCAGGGGATCCTCGACCTCAGCCTCCCAAGCAGCTGAGATGACAGGTATATGCCACCACACCTGGCTAATTTTCTGTATTTTTAGTAGAGATGGGGTTTTTCCATGTTGCCCAGGCTGGTCTTGAACTCCTGAACTCAAGTGATCCATCTGCCTCAGACTCCCAAGGTTCCGGGATTACAGGTGTGAGTCACTGTGCCTGACCTAGGGTTCTGTATTTAGGAAAGTTTTAGAATGGGAAGAAAAGGTCTTGGATTATGCTGGATAGATGGGATTGAGCAAAAGGTAGCCAAAATGTTCTACATAATAAAGAAACAGAAATGTTAGCTATTTTCTTTTGTAGCCCTAGAAACTTGTGATTTGGAATTCTAGATGCAGGGAAGAGAACAGACGTGAAAAGGGACTCTGTGGGGAGCAATGGGCCTCTAAAATATATTACCAAGTGAGAGATCTAACACTATTACTCATTTTCCTTCTTCTACTACTACTGGAATCATTTACTATGTCAAGAGCTATTCTGTCTTGAAATATACTATCTATGTGATCCTCAGATGAACCCTAGGAAGCAAATTTAGGATTATCCCCATTTTACAGATGAGGAAACCAAGACTGGTGAGTTAAGTAACTCATTCAAGGAGGCACAGTCAGTAAGAGGCTACTCATATACTATCCTGCATTGAGGAAGGAAAAGATATTGTAATGATAGTGTTGCCTGATGGTAATTTAAATAGTTTCTTGCTTTGCGCTTCTTTGACCCCTTATCTCCAAGTCTTTGATAAAGCCTTAGGTACCACCAGATGGAGCAGGTTTATATTATCAGTGCTTTGGGAAAGACGGACAGCTGTGCCTTAGCTTAGGTTAAAGAGAAAAGACAGCAGCAGACAAGAAAAAAGACAGCTGCAGGGATGGCGAACTGAGCACAGTAAGAGGTAATAAGCACGAACAACAAAGCTTCCCCTCTCCCTCTACCCTGATGAACATTGTAGATACTGGACTTTCTGCAGTTATATGAGAGGGAGGACTGAGTTACTTTGTTTGGATCTTAACAGATAGGTCAATCCCCGAAGGCCTGAGGATTTGGAAACTCATATTTCTTCTGTTGTCTCAGAGGTAGATGCATGCCCATTGGTGTTTGACTGTCAGTCCTAATCTGCTTTCTCTTTGGTCTCAGCTGAGAAGCCTGTACCCACCAGAGAGCATTCTTCCCTATCCCCATTTTGCTGCCTTTCTGCCCGTGTCCTAACTCACCTAGACTTGATTTTTCTCCCACTCCTCCGTGCTACTGAGCCTTTCTTTGTGCCACACAGACCAGGTAGGTTCACCTTGTGGCCCAAAAATGGGCATTTTCTCAGATAACTTTTCATGTTTTTAGATGATGTCAAAAGCCTATACTGTTCTGGGCAAAAAGGAAGGTGGTTTCTAACAGTTACAGGTTCAGCCTGTTGTACAGACATAATAGGGTCCCCTTTTAATGGGAGAAAAAACTGAGGCTTCTAGAGGTTGGCTGCCTTGCCAAGTTCACACCACTGGTAAATGGTAGACATGTAAAGACAAAATAAAATCATTAATCCATTCCATTAGACTTATTTTAAATTTAAATTTGTTTAAAATCAATATTTTGGAGTACTTTCATAAACTTTTCCTGGTGAAATAAACATATGTACAGAAGCTGCATGAATAGCATGAGGGTACAGCTTAAATTATCACACACAAAAAAAACCACTCATGTAACTACCATTCAGACCCCAAAATAGCATGTTGTTAACATCTGAGAGTCCCACAAGTCCCTTTTTAATCAAAATCCTCATGTTCACCCCAAAGGAAAACATTACATGACTTATTATAACCTATTCCTTTTTTTATTAAAAAAACTCAATTTTTAGCAGCTTTATCGAGATATAATTCACACACTAGACAATTCACTAAAGTTTACAATTCAATGTTTTCTAGTATATTAACAGAGTTGTGCAATCTTCACCATAATCAATTTTCTTTGTTTTTTTGTTTATTTGTTTGTTTTTTGAGATGGAGTCTTGCTCTGTCACCCATGCTGGAGTACAGTGGCACATTCTTGGCTCTCTGCAGCCTCTACCTCCCACCAGTGAATTATCCTGCCTCAGCCTCCAGAGCAGCTGATATTACAGGTGCACACCACCCACCACACCTGGCTAATTTTTGTATTTTTAGTAGAGATGGGGTTTCACCATGTTGGCCAGGCTGGTCTCGGACTCCTGACCTCAAGTTATCCACCTGCCTCGGCCTCCCAAAGTGGTAGGATTACAGTCATGAGCCACCATGCCCAGCCATCAATTTTTATTTTTATTTGTATTACCCCTAAAGGTAACTCTATACCCATTAACTCCTCATTTCCCCCAAATCATACCTACTTCTCAGCCCTAGTCAACTACTAACCTGTCTCTAGAGATTTGCCTATTCTGGGTGTTTCATATAAATGTTTAATACAATATGTGGTCTTTTGTGACTGTCTTCTTTCACATAATATGTTTTCAAGGTTCATCCATGTGGTAGCATGTATCAATACTTCATTCCTTTTTATTGCTGAATAATATTATGTTGAATGGATATAATACTTTATCCACTTATCTCTTGATGGGTATTTGGGGTGTTTCCAGCTTTTGGCGATTGTAAATAATACTGCTATGAACATTTGTGTACAGAGTTTTGTGTGAATATATTTCCAATTATCTTGGGTATATAACTCGGAGTGAAATTGCTGAGTCATATGATAACTCTAAGTTTAACATTTGAGAAATTGCTGAACCGTTTTCAAAGCAGTTGCACCCTTTTGCAAGCCCATCAACAACATATGAGGGTTCCAATATTTCTACTTCCTTGCCAATAGTAGTTATTTTCTGTGTTTCTTTTTAAAGTATAATCAACCTTTGGGTGTGAAATGGTATCTTATAGTTTTGATTTGCATTTCCCTGATTAATGACATTGAACATTGTTTTATGTGATTGTTGTTCATTTGTATGTCATCTTTGGAAAAATGGCTATTCAAATCCTTTGCCATTTAAATATTGGGTTGTATGTCTTTTTATTGTTTAGTTGTAATAGTTCTTTATATATTCTGAATACTAGTCCCTTATTTGACATATGATTTGCAAAAGTTTTTTTTGAGTTTTTTTCATTTTCTTTCTTTCTTTTTTTTTTTCTATACCAATAGCTGGTTTTAATTTTTCTAAAGGAATTACTATAATTTTATAAAAGTTCCAAAAAATTTAACAGAATTTCTAGCAATGATTATTTCTGAAATATAAAGATCTGAAACATAATTTATACAAAACTAAAAACCTTCCTTTTTGCTTTTTCCCCTTTTTAAAAAAATCCAGACAATTTGTCACAAAAAAAGTTCTGCAAGTTACAGCAGTTGCAGCCTCAGTCACACTGGGAATCGCTGTGCCTCCTCCTGAGGACAGAGTGCCACACTGAGGACAGCAACACATCTTCAGTTTCTTAGGGTTTTACTCTGGGTCTCTTAATTGCTCCAGATTCAGTTTCCACTCTAACTCATCTCTCATCAGGTTCATGCCACCAAACACCGGAGGACCGACAAGCTGAGCCTTGATATCTCCTTCCAGGTAAACAAATATGAGCAGATTCCTGTCAGAATAATTGGGTATGCAGGTTGTTGAAATGGCTTTGATAAATTTGACATCAGGAAACTTCCTGGCAAGTCCACTGAGGTGCTGATTTATTAGGGCACAGAGAGGAAATTCCTTGTTTGTAAAGGTGCAGAATTACCCACAAACCCTCACCAGTTTTGGTAACTTCTTGAACGTAATTCTTTCCTGAGATCTCCAAAACTTCTCCAAATGTATTCTTCAGTTTAGTTAGTTTCCACTCAGTTAGTCTCTGCTGTCTGTATATTTCAATAGCACGTTCATCCTATTTTCTACTCTGTTCCTTTCCTATGGCCTCCCATTTTCTAATCCAGTGGTTTTTAATTTTTTGTAGAGCCTTGATCCCCTAACAAACGCTGCAGACCTCAGAAAAATCCATACCTAATTCTTATAAATTTTATATGCAGTATCTGGGGGAACCATAGACCTACATGAAGCTCTTCCATGGTCTCAAAGGTCCATGGATCCTGAGTTTAAAATCCACTGGTCTATAGTAGAAAGTTAATACCCCTTAGTATGGCATTTGAAAGCCTCCATAATCCAGGTGCACCTGACTCTCTAACTTCGTCTCCCCAACTACTTGTAGCTGCTAAAATCGTGCTCACTTGTTCTTTCACTGTATTTGCTAATCCCTCTATTTGGAAAGCTCTTTACTCTATTTGGAAAGCCCTTTCCTCTACCTTGTCAGCTGACTCAGTTTCTACAGATTCAGCTAATGAAAAGCATTGTCTATCTGTAACCTAACCTAGTGCCACTAACACTTCCTTGCATTTGTTGTTTATAAGGCTGCTCCCTTATTAGACTGTGAGCTCCTTCTTAAGGTCAAGGACCATGCTTTGTCCATCTGTAGCTACATCTAGCACAGTGCCTGAAACACAGCAGGTCATCAGCAAATACTCGAATGAATGAAAGTGGACTGACGAAGTCGTAGGAAGCAAGATAGATGTCAAGGTCAGAAGGGCTAAATGTGTATGGACATAGGGAAGAATAATATGAGAAGTTTTAACCAGTGAGCTTTCTGCACTTTCCAATTCATTGACTTCCTTCACTCATTCAGTGCCCTGAGAACTACTCGCTTTCCACAGACCAGGAAGCTGGTATTAAATATCAGATTCTTAGCTTTTGTTTGAAAAAAATCAGTGCAGAAAGAGATGAGAAAGCCTGCTGACTGGGCTCCCCCACAACTCTGCAGTGTCCCTTACACAATGTTCCAACACTAGAAAATAGCCTTTTTAGTAGCCGAGTAGGGTGGAAGAAGAGAAGGAAAGGAAGCAAGTGAGTTAGGCATTGGTGGGACTTCCTAGAAGGAAGGCAGGGCTCACCTCCTTGATCTTAGCTCCAAGACAGGGTGGGATGGTGGCCCTCAGAAAAGTGTGAGGATTTGAGAAGGGAAGACTTGTAGCCTGCTTTCTGTCTGAGACGTTGCAAGGCAACAGCCTCAGGAAAGTTCCCTGTAGTGCTGTGGTGCAAGAGAACTGAGGCTGTGGATGGCTGGATGACATGCCAATGGCAAGACGCCTTGAGGCGGTCCTATCACATTTCCTGCTGCCTTGAGAATGGGTGAATTTCCCTGGGTCCCCAAGCAAAGCACAATGTTTGTTTGAGACAAGGATATGGGCCCTGAAGTTGGCATGCAGTTGACACAGAAGCACCATAGTGAAAAATGGTGTGGACTCTGCAGCCCCAGACCAGATAGGGCCATGGAGCCTTCAGTGGGCACCAGAGGGGAGACAACCATGCTCAGGGTTGGATAAGACTTGTACACCTCAGCAAATGCTGGCACAGGGGAAAGAACAACGCAGATATTTCCTCAGGACCACGCATTCCCTAGAACATGGATGCTACCCCAGAATAAATGAGTAGGAATAAGAAAATTCTGATAGACATTTAACCTAACAGGAAAAAAAAAACCCCACTTTGAACTTACTGAGTTATTTGAATTGACTAGATGTGTTATTTTATTCTTTTTTTTTTTTTTTAATAAAGAACGGGTTTCCCTATGTTGGTCAGGCTAGTCTTGAACCTCCGACCTCATGATCTGCTCACCTCAGCCTTCCAAAGTGCTATTATTACAGGTGTGAGCCACTGTGCCCAACTTAATTTTTGTATTTTTTTTTTTTAAAGACGGGGTTTCACCATGTTGGTCAGGCTGGTCTTGGACTCACAACCTCGGTGATCCACCCGCCTTGGTCTCCAAAGTGCTTGGACTACAGGCATGAGCCACCATGCCCAGCCTAGATGTGTTATTTTAATCAGGAAGAATAGGAGCTTGAGATAAAATCAAGTTCAGCTTTAGCAAAGTAAAGAAAATCATATTTTTGCATGCTGAGTGTGTGCAGCCTATAAAATATTACCTCTATAACAGAAACAGTTCTGTCTAGAGCTGAGGAATGGGGGTGAGGAGTAAAGGATGGAGCCAGCAGGGATAAGGAAGGAAGATTAGATGATTGTCTTCAATATAAGCTGAAGAGGAATGTTTTCTTGAGTTTCCAAAAGACCTGATTCCTATAGTAGGTGAGCACTAAGCTACAAATATTTGTAGATACAACCAGAGTTTAATAAAGATAAATATACTAGAATGGTAGCCTGATTCTCGTTTATCAGGTAGGGTTCTTCTCAGCAACCACTGGTGAAAAGACAAAAAAAAAAAAAAAAAAAAAAGAAAGGTCTGATATGTTATCAAAATATGTTAAAATCATTATTTAAACTAAAAATTAATTAATAGTAATTACTGAATTGTGTGTAGATGTTAATGAAAAAAACAACAAAAAGTATTTCATGAAAAAGTTATTTCCTGCTCTATTCTATTCTCATATCATCTTGGTGACCGATATTGGCAGCTTAGTGTGTATCCAGTTACACTTTCACCATGGTCTTAACACAATTATGCAGACTTTTGTTTTGCTATTGATTTTCAAAAAGGTAATAATACTTCACACATTCCTCCGCAATGTGTCATTTTACTTGATTAGACAGCACTGATATGCTTAAGCTTTGAACTTGATTCTCTTTAATCACTAGTGTTTTTAAATATGATTTGCCATAATAAATTCAATCATTTTCCTATTGATGAGCAATCAGATTGTTTTCAGTTGCTTTTTGACTATAAAAATGATATGATAAATATTCTTATATATTTATACTTGCACAGTGGTACTCTCATTTCTATAGGAGAGATTCTCCAAAATGGAAGTGCCGTATTAAAGGATGTATTGATAGATTTTAAAGGACTTTACACAATTACTTTCAAACGTTTCTAGCAATTCACAGTGCCACAAAGGGCCTTTGGTCCAGTGGACAGAATAAGCCCCACTGAGAAGATGATAATCTTTTATCTTAAGCAAAGATACGAAGATGGTGAGGGAGTTTGCCACACAGTTCACTGGGAAAACTATTCTAGGCAAAGAGAACAGCAGTACAAAGACCCTTTGGCAGGAGCACATCTGATGTGCTCGAGGAACAACAAGGGGGCTGGGCCAGTGTACCTGAAGCAAAATGAGCAAAGGAAGAGTAGGAAGTGGGAAGGCCAGGGAGATTGATGGGAGGGTAGAGCATGTCGGGCCTAACAGGCTTTGCTTTTACTGTGAGTGTGATGTGGAGCTCTTGCAGGGTTTTGAACAAAGGAGTAATACAATCTGACCGGTTGTAAAAGAATCACTATAGCAGCTCCATTGGGAAAAAAATGCTGTAGGAAGCAAAATTGGAACCAGGAGATCAGTTAGGAGATTATTGCAATAAGCCAGAACAGAAAGGGAAGCAGCTGAGACCAGGGTGGGAGCAGCAGATGTGGTGAGAAGTGGTTGGATTCCAGGTATGTTTTGAAGGTAGAGCCAATGAGATTTGGTGATGGATTGCACATGGGATGTAGGAAATAGAGAAGAGTCAGGATTGACTCCAAAGACTTTGGCTGGAGCAACAAAAGGATGAAGTTACCATTAACTGAGATGGGGAAGACTGTAGGTAGAGCAGATTTGGGGAGGCAGAATGGTCAGGAATTCCTGTTTGGCCATGTCAAGTTTTAAAAGAGATCTGACTGGTGATATCAAGCAGGGAGTTAGAAATACAAGTTTGTAGTTTAAAAGTGTTGTATAAGGCCAGGCTCAGTGACTCACGTCTGTCATCCCAGCACTTTGGGAGGCTGAGGCAGGTGGATCACTTGAGGTCAGGAGTTCAAGACCAGTCTGGACAACATGGTGAAACCCTGTCTCTAATAAAAATACAAAAATTAGCTCTGCACAGTGGCATGTGCCTATAATCCCAGCTATTCAGGAGGCTGAAGCAGGAGAATTGCCTGAACCCAGGAGGCAGAGACTGCGGTGAGCCAAGATTGTGCCACTGCACTCTAGCCTGGGTGACAAAGCGAGACTCCATCTAAAAAAGGAGAGGAGGCTGGGCACAGTGTTTCACGCCTGAAATCCCAGCACTTTGGGAGGCTGAGGCGGGTGGATCACGAGGTCAAGAGATCGAGACCATTCTGGTGAACATGGTGAAACCCCGTCTCTACTAAAAATGCAAAAAATTAGTTGGGCACGGTGGCACGTGCCTGTAATCCCAGCTACTCAGGACGCTGAGGCAGGAGAATTGCCTGAACCCAGGAGGCGGAGGTTGCGGTGAGCTGAGATCACGCCATTGCACTCCAGCCTGGGTAACAAGAGCGAAACTCCATCTCAAAAAAAAAAAAAAAGAGGAAAAAGTGATGTATAGTCAGTGATACAAATTTAAGGACCACAGAATATAGGTAATACTCAAGGCCATAAGAATAAATGGAGTCTGGACAGAGAAGACTGAGGACTGAGTGGTCATGGAAAGTAAGGAAGTCCACGGAGGCTACACAGACAGAGCAGCCATGAGGGAGGGAGACAACCAAGAGACCGCGGCATGCCTGAAACCAAGAGATACAAATGTATTAAAGCAGAAGGACAGATCGGGGATGTCAAATACTGCTGACAGGTCAATAAGAGAACGACTGAGAACTGTGGTAGGCTGAGTAATGTCCTCCCACCTCCAGAAAGATGCCCACATCCCAATCTCCAGAACCTGTGACTTTATCTTACGCAGCAAGAAGAACTTTGGAGGTGTGGTCAATGTGGATCTGGAGATGGGGAGATTATTCCAGATTGTCCACGTGGGCCACTGTAATCACGAGGGTCCTTATAAGAGGGAAGCAAGAGATTCAGAGTGGAAGTCAGAGAAAGCAATGTGACCGTGGACACAGAGGTCTGAGGGATGTAGCAAGGGATGATTGTCCCCTGGAGCCTCCAGAAGGAAAGCAGCCCTGCTGCCCCATTTTAAACTCCTGACCGTAAGAACTGTGGGATAATAAATTTGTGTTGTTTTAAACCACTGGGTTTGGGGTAATCTGTTACAGCAGCAACAGGAAACTAATGTACTAACCACTGCATTTAGCCATGTGGAGGTCGATGGTGACCTTGCACCAGAGGAATTTCAGGGATGTGTGGGTTGGAAGCCTCACTGATACGGGCTGACAAAGACCAGGAGACCAAGTCTATCCTAAACACATGCAGGACCTTTTCTAGAATCAAAAATGGTGGGCCTGCTTCAGGCTGACCAATGAAAAAAGGTGGTGCTTCTGGATAGACCAAGTTCCAAATGTTTCTTCTCCAAAGATGACAGTCTTGTGTCAAGCTTTCTGCCTGGCAAGCAGAGAATGGAGTGGATATTAGTCTGTACCTGTGCCCTTTCTCTCTGCCAAATGCCTCTCTGCAGAGTACAACCAGAACTCAAGCCAAGTCAGCACTGAACGAGAGGAGTAGCAGATAATATGTAAAGACTGCTCTTTCAAGTGGTTTTGCTGCAGGAGCAAGGAAATAAGGTGGCTGATGGGGAGGGGAAGACAAAGAAAGGATATTTTTTTTTCAGACAGGGTCTTATTTTGTCACTCAGGCTGGAGTGCAGTGGCAGCTCAGTTCACTGCAAACTCTGCTCCTGAGTTTGACTGATTCTCCAGCCTTAGCCTCCCAAGTAGCTGGGACTAGAGGTGTGTGCCACCACGTCTGGCTAATTTTTGTGTATTTATGTATTTATTTATTTTTATTGATTTATGGTTTTGAGACGGAGTCTCACCCTGTCACCCAGGCTGGCTTGCAGTGGTGCAAGCTCAGCTCACTGCAACCTCTGTCTCCTGGGTTCAAGCAATTCTCCTGCCTCAGCATCCCAAGTAGCTGGGACTACAGGCCCATGCCACCATGCCTGCCTAATTTTTTGTATCTTTAGTAGAAATGGGATTTCACTATGTTGGCCAGGCTGGTCTCAAACTTCTGAATTCGGGTGATCTGCCTGCCTCGGCCTCCCAAGTACTGTGATTACAGGCATGAGCCACTGAGCCTGGCCTAATTTTTGTGTTTTTAGTAGAGATGGGGTTTCACCATGTTCACCAGGCTGGTCTTGAACTCCTAACCTCAAGTGATCTGGCTGTCTCAGCCTGCCAAAGAAAGGATTTTTTGAGATGGGGAATGCAACTGTATTTTTGTGTGCTGATGGAAATAATTCAAAAGAGAAAAGTAAATTATATAAGAAAGAAGGGAGAATTGCTGAAGTGATGTCCGTGAGTAGATGAGAGGGGATTGGGTCTAGACCATATCTAAATGAGGACTACAACAGAGGAGGTTATGTTTGATAAAATCAATAAGAAGGAACATGGTGCAATGTAAGATAGTGATATGTTAATAATATTAATGATACATTTATACTATGAAGTTGATTGATACAAAAAGAAAGAATGTAGAAGTTGTGTGGCCAATCAGGAGGAAGTCATAGTAAGTCAGGGAAGAAAGGTGTAGAGTCGAGTGTTGGTATGACTCTCACACTGGGGTAAGCAGAGTTCTTAACCTGGCCTCAGGGAACCCCATTCTTTGAAGTGCTTTCCTCAAATCTTCTAAGACCTCCTCCAGTACTTGGGACCAGCTGAGATTGGCAGCACTATCTGAGTGGGGTGTCTCGAACTTGGATTGGAACCCTTTGTAGGCCCCCATACCTGTTCGTCTTCCATTTGGGGTGCTCTCTAACCCTCTGTCCCATGGATAAGGTCCACCAGATACCCTGAGGAGTTCCATGACTCCTGCCTATGCAGTCATTCTAATGTTCTCTGGCCTGGCCTAGGTTTTGGAAGAGTGACCTGGCAAGGGTTACCTCACTTCTACTGAGTAATACAATATCTATCTATCTATCTATCTATCTATCTATCTATCTATCTATCTATCTTCTATCTATCTATCTATCTATCTATCTATCTATCTATCTATCTATCTATCTATCTAATTTATTTATAGGCTTGTGTGCACTTGAGCTATTGAAATGATAGTGACATGTAGATCTGGAGTGGCTTAAGCTGTTTATATGATAGGGACCCTGCAAAATAGCCCCAGGGATGGCCCTGAATGTAACATTGTAATGAAAGGGCACACAAAGGGAGATATTTCATTCTTTTTTTTTTTTATTTGAGACAGAGCCTTGCTCTGTTGCCCAGGCTGCAATGCCTTGGTACGATCTCAGCTCACTGCAACCTCCGCCTCCTGGGTTCAAGCAATTCTCCTGCCTCACCCTCCTGAGTAGCTGGGATTACAGGCACCTGCCACCACACCTGGCTGATTTTTGTATTTTTTATATTTTTAGTAGAGACAGGGTTTTACCATGTTGGCCAGTCAGCTTGAACACCTGACTTTAGGTGATCCACCCACCTCAGCCTCCCAAAATACTGGGATTATAGACATGAGTCAGTGTGCCTGGCCCTCAAAGAGATATTTCACAAAAATAGGAAAAGTAAACACAATTCAGGGAGTAGTGCTTAAATCAGAAATACTTGAATCTTGTGCTTACCGTCATACTCCAACAATGATTTTACGTAGAAAAGCGATCATAGGTGGAGCTTTTTGAAGACTTGGACAAAAGTAGTTTCTCTCAAAATATAAACTTATGGCCAAATATTATGGAAAAGATGTCATCCAACAATAACCTCTCTAAAACCGAGCCACCCAGGAAAGAGGTAAAGAGCATTCATTTCTCCTGTCTCACCCTGTTGCCTACGCTGGAGTATAGTGGTACCATCTCAGCTCACTGCAACCTCCACCTCCTGGCTTCAAACAATTCTCCTGCCTCAGCCTCCTGAGTCACTGAGATTACAGGCACACACCACCACACCTGGCTAATTTTTTTGTATTTTTAGTAGAGATGGGGTTTCACCATGTTGGTCAGGCTGGTCTTGAACTCCTGACTTCAGGTGATTCACATGCCTCAGCCTCCCAAAGTTCTGGGATTACAGGCATGAGCCACCATACTCAGTCTGTGTTTTCTTTCTTCAAAAATAAAATTTCAGAGACTTTTGAATTCTGCCATTGTGTAACATGAGTTATTACTGCATTATGGCTTTGTTTTTTAAAGGAGAATTTTTCAATTATTTTGAAACTCCCCTGCATCTGCTTCCCATATCTTCATCACATCATCTTTCTGCATTCTCATTCCTGCCTCTCTTTCAGTCATTCTTTCCCTTTTTGCTCATGATCATTCCAACCTAGTTCTTCATATCTTGCTTTTCTCCATTGCCAGACGATTTTCTCCCTTCTTGGCCAGAAGCGGATGTTGCATTTGAAATCTTGTCACAAATGGAGGAAATTTTCAGCCATTTAAAATAAATCCAGTAAAACAGGCTTGCTGACCTGAATGCAGTCTCTCTTTTGCAACAAGAATAACTCTGTGGAATGCTCAAATATATTTCTATTCCAGAAAGTCAGTCTTCATCTATTGATGATTAGAGATTGCATCAGCATAGGCCTTTTCACATGTTCCCTGATTTGCATTCCTTCTATTCAATAATTCATTATATAGCCAGTATAACACAATATCTCATCATTGTCAATTTTTAATATCTCTGCCTTGGTTTCAATCCATCATTCTATCTGAAATGGCAAAACCTTACTACAGTCAGACTCTGTGTTAGTTCATTTTCTGCTGCTTGTAGCAGAATACTTAAAACTGGATACTTTATAGAGAAAAGGAGTTTGTTTATAACTTACACTTATGGAGGTTGGAAAGTCTGAAGTAGAGAGGCCGTATCTGGTGAAAGCCTTCTTGCTGGTGGAGCAGCACGGGGCATCGCATGGTGAGGGGGCTGAACATGTTAGTTCAGGTCTCTTCCTCTTCTTATAAAGTCACCACTCCTGGATATGAGGGCGATCTGTCTGCAACATCTATCATCCCATTGATTCCCCAAGCTGATTCTGCTGATCTGGCTGGCTAGGCGGGTGTCTGCTTCCTCCCTTACCACTCTATGTATGTCCCTCCTAAAGATGTGTGCTCAGTCGAAGAGGACAACCATCCCCAATAGAGGACAGCTGGTCTTGGTTAAGGGTATACAGGTAGCTGCACTCCCCTGCTAGAACCTCCAAACAAGCTCTCAAGGTCCACCAGTTCCACTCCCATGATAACCCATTAATCCATTGACCCACTAATCCATGAATGGATTAATCTAGTCATGAGGGAAGATACCTCATGACCCAATCACCTCTTAAAGTCTTCACCTTTCAATGCTGCCACATTGGGGATTAAGTTTCAACATAATTTTTTTTCTTGAGATACAGTCTTGCTCTGTCACCCAAGCTAGAGTGCAGTGGCACCATCTTGGCTCACTGCCACCTCCACCTCCTGGGTTCAAGCAATTTTCATGCCTCAGTTTCCCCAAAGCTGGGATTACAGGTGTGTGCCACCACATCTGGCTAACTTTTTTATATTTCTAGTAGAGATGAGGTTTCACTATGTTGGCCAGGCTGACCTGGAACTCCTAACCTCAAGTGATCCGCCCATCTCAGCCTCTCAAAGTGCTGGGATTACAGGCACGAACCACACTGCCTAGCCCTCAACATGAATTTTGGAGGGGACAAATATTCCAACCATAGCACACTCTAACCTGTTTCTCTCTTTTATCTTTGCTTCTAGTCCTCAGCATCACTTGATATTTATATTTACTTGCTCCCTGCTATCTCCACTTCTTAGGATGTACAAGGACTTGGTCTATTTTGTTTACTGTTATTCTCCAGTGCCCAGAACAGTAATTATTCTAAAATATGTATTGATTGAATAAATGAATTATAGTTATCTACTTCTTAGTAATACTCTCCAAATGTTTGCTTTTTAAAAAATTGTTCTTATCATAAAAGATGAGATAAATAATTTTCATTAAATGCCTAATAAAGACCAACATGATCAACTAGAAAGTGATCGCCAGCTCCATCTCTTTGTGGTAGCAGAGTTGGTGTGTTTTTGTTTTAGTGCTCACTTTAACCATGGCACGTTTGTTAGGAAAGGAGCTTCCAGAAAATGTATTTAGAAAGGCAGTGCTTTTTTTACCTTTCTTTTCTTTCTTTCATTTACTTTTTGAATTAGGGTCTCACTGTGTCACTCAGGCTGGAGTGCAGTGACACAATCCCAGCTCAATAAAGCCTTATACTTCTGGGCTCAAGCAACCCTGCTGCCTCAGCCTCCAAAGTAGCTGGGAATATAGATTTGCACCACCACACCCAGCTTATTAATTGTGTGTGTGTGTGTCTGTGTGTGTGTGTGTGTGTGTGTGTGTGTGTGTGTGTGGTGATGGGGGTCTCGCTATGTTGCTCAGGGTGGTCTCAAACTCCTGGCCTCAAGCAATCCTTCCACCTCAGCCTCCTGAAGCTCTGGAATTACTATTGTGAGCCACCATGTTCATTAGGAGGCAGTAATTTATTTTTATTTTTTGAGACAGAGTGTCACTGTGTCACCCAGCCTGGAGTGCAGTGTCATGATCTCAGCTCACTGTTGACAAGGCTGGAGTGCAGTGGCGTGATCTCAGCTCACTGCAACCTCTGCCTCCAAGCGATTCTCCTGCCACAGCCTCCCTAGTAGCTGGGATTACAGGCATGAGCCACTGCACCCAGTCAAGGTAGTAATTTTTAATGAACATACTCTCCTACAACTTAAAACTCATATGCTGAAACAGAACTATAAAGACATGAATTTAGCCCTACAAATATTCTAGCATGGATAAAAACATACATAATAATGTAAAATGAAGTATAATTGAGAGGATTGGGGTCATTACTTTGTAACATTTAAAGAACATTTAAAGGCAAAGACTTAACATCCGTGCTGATTAATTATATCAACATTTCCACAGAAACATACATATGTCCAAGAAGAAGTCGTGAATGCCCTACGGAATCTTGAAGTATTGCCCAACCAACCTGTCTTCTCAAAGGTGGGCTTACTTTTAAGTTTTATTTTTTACCTTAATATTCATGTCAATTTTTCATTTTTCACAATATATTCTTGTTTTAATATAAACACAATGTATTGGCAGGGCATGGTGGCTCATGCCTGTAATCCCAGCACGTTGGAAGGCTGAGGTGAGTGGATCACCTGAGGTCAAGAGTTCCACACCAGTTTGGCCAACATGGAGAAACCCCATATCCACTGAAAAAAATACTTAAAGTAGCAGGTGTGGTGGCAGGCACCTGTAATCCCAGCTACTCAGAAGGCTGAGGCAGGAGAATTTCCTGAACCCCAGAGGCAGAGGTTGCAGTGAGCTGAGATCGCACCATTGCACTCCAGCCTGGGTGAAAAGAGTGAAACTCCATCTCAAAAAAACAACAACAATGTATTGAATAATACAATATGAGTCAACTGGACACCAGAAAGTTTTTATCTTGAGTCTTTTTGTTCCTTCAGGCATGTCACCACTTACTGCTAGGAATCTGTATGCCCAGTTAGAGAATCTTGGAAGGTTATGCACCACATATAACAATGTTTGGTCAATGATGGACCGCATTAATAGGGGTTTTCATAAGATTATAATACTATATTTTTACTGTACCTTTTTCGCATCTGGATACACAAATACCATTGACCTACAAGATTGCCTACAGGATTCAGTACAGTAACATGCTGTATAGGTTTATAGCCCAGGAATGATAGGCTACCCATATGACCTAGGGGTGTAGCAGGTTATAGAGCTATGTTTGTGTAAGTACACTCTATGGTGTTTGCACAATGATGAAATCACCTAAGGATACGTTTCTGAGAATGTATCCCTATCTTTAAGTGACACATGACTGTATTGTTTTGTTTTGTTGAGACAGGTTCTTATTCTCTCTCCCAGGCTGGAGTGCAATCATGTGATCTCAGCTCACTGCAATCTCTACCACCTGGGCTCAAGCAGTGCTTTGACTTCCCACCTTTCACCTCCCAGTAGCTGGGACCACAGGTGCGCACCACCATGCCTGGCTAATTTTTGTAGAGACAGAGTTTTGCCATGTTCCCTAGGCTGATCTTGAGCTCCTGGACTCCTGGGCTCAAGCCATCCTCCCTCTTCAGCCTCCCAAAGTGCTGGGATTATAGACATGAGCCACTGCACTCAGCCACACATGACTGTAGATGTCAGCTTTTTGTGACTAGGGCTTTCTGCCTCCTTATATCCCTTTTAGTACTACACAATACTGTCACAGTGTTTTAGCAATCAAACCTCCTCTGAATCAACACAGTTATCCAGTTTAATTAACTTTCATTATACATAGCTTCTCAATTAAATTAGAGAAACTTTTTGGTAAAGGCCATTACTGTTTCCTTATGTCTTTCAACTGTATCCACCAAACACAACTATTACATGATCAGTATTATGTCAGGAAGCATAGGCTAGGTTCTGATGACATAGGAAACAATTCCACAACCTTTGTGGACTAAGTGCATTAATACAACAAAGACTTATTCTCAGTTTTTTCGAAATCTACTGTGGTTCACATAACTCTTCAGGGCAATTGTCCATTATATAATGACTCACCGCTGGCCAAAGCAAGTCAGATGGTCATAATGAATTTCAAATAGATGGGGAAGTCCAGCCCTACTGGGTGCCTAGAAAGAACACAGTGGATACTAGTACTACATGCCGTTCAGTATCAGTGGACACTAGCACTGCATGCTGTTTGTATGCACATGTATTGACTTAATGAAATCTAACATGTCTTTATTGTAATTTCTACTCTGTATATAATTGTGTCTCTATGGTACCGTATTATTGACTCATTTATTGTCTTAACTCTATCATACCCCTTTGGACCCCACTTTTACAAACAAAACAGACAAAATACTAGTTTAAACATTTATCAGGATAAATTAATTTGTAGTGCTTTCAACATAACTGTGAAACTGTCATTATCACGACTGCACCTTAATTGCATCCTTTGCCTCATCACAGTAATTAAACAGATCACTAAACCTTATTCCCTCCCTATTCTCCCAAAACAATGTTTAGGTTTCACTAATGATCACTTCACAGTGTGTTACTTGCCTTGATGCCAGCCAGGCACATTAAAACAAATGTATTTCAGACATGACTAGAAAACACGTTATATAACAAAAGAAAAAAAAATCTTCCAAGTGAGAAGGATTATATATGAGATACTGAAAGATACTGCTTCATGATTCAGATTAATTGATTTATTTAATAACTGTTTCCTAGGATAACTTTCATGGGGGCATTGCAGTGAGAGTTTAGTTTATGTGAGATGAATAGTCATGTTTTCAGGAAAAAATGGTTAAGCTTCTGTTTAAAACCTCTAGTGGCATCTTGCCGATGTTGTCATGGCCTCCTGAAACACTGCTAGTTCTGGCTGTCACCCACTTCCTACTAGCCTCATCTCACACATTCCTTATACCTTCAGCTTCACTTACTGGCCACCAGCAATCCTGGAATCTAATTATTTTCCTAACTTTTTTCTCTATGACCTTGACTTTTTGGAATGTCCAGGTCAGTTGCCTTGTAGAATGTCCCATATTCTAGATCAGGAGTGGGCAAACTACAGCCTGTTTTTGTACAGCTGTAGAGCTAAGAATAGGCTTTACATATCTAAAGGATTATTAAAAAAGAAGAGGAAGAGAAGGAAGGAGGAGGTGGAGGAGTGATGGAGACCATATATGGCATGCAAAGCCTGAAATATTTACTATCTGTCCCTTTGCAAAAGAAAGTTTTCTCACCTTTGTTCTAGATCTTTCTGTTTCCTTATGGTATCATTTAGTTGGTACCTTACTTCCTTGGATTTGAAATAGGAAATTAGGTCTACAACTGTGCTTTCCAAAATAGTAGTCACTAGACACATGGATTTTGAGCACTTGAAATGTGACTAGTTCGAATCGAAGTGTGCTATAGGGTAACATACAGACCAGATTTTATAGACTTAGGATGAAAAAAATATTAAATATTTTGTTAATAATTTTTATATTGATTACCATCTTGAAATAATATTTTGAATATCTTTGATTAAATAAAATGTATCATTAAAATGTCACCCGTTTCTTTTTTCAATGTGGCCACTAGATACTTTTAAATTACATACATGGTTCATATTATATCTCTATCAGACTACTGATCTAGAGCCTTGATTAAAATCAGGTTAAATACTTTTGGAAAGAATACTTAATAGCTACTCTCATGTATATCTTATTGCATCATAGCATGAAATATGTATCAGCTGTGTCCCATTATTGATACTGTGTTTGATAACTTGATTAAGGGGTGAGTGATAAGTACCTTTATTGTATAGGTACATTTTTCCCTTTGCAATTCATAATCTACTACTGCCATGAGACTATCAGTTTCCCAGTGGTGCTCATATTTTTTGGTGATACTTGCTTGAATCAGTTATTACACTGGGGTGCAAAATGCTGGTTTTTGAAAATGCTGGTTTCTATTTTTAGAATTTCTTTTTAAAAATTTCTATTAACTGGCATTTCATTCTTTTTTTTAACTATCACAATTAACACATCAATTTTATTTACTCAGTCTGTTATAATCAAGTGCAATCATTATTCCTTTTGATACTAAAATTTTCCTCACATTTATTTATTTATTTATTTTTGCTGGAGTGTAGTGGTACAATCTCAGCTCACTGCAACCTCCATATCCGCGGTTCAAGCAATTCTCCTGCCCTAGCCTCCAAAGTAGCTGGAATTACAGGCTCACACCACCACACCCGGCTAATTTTTATATTTTTAGTAGAGACGGAGTTTCGCCATGTTAGTCATGCTGGTTTCAAACTCCTGACCTCAAATGATCTGCCCACCTCAGCCTCCCAAAGTGCTGGGATTAAAGGCATGAGCCATGATGCCTGGCTGGTCCTTGCTTTAGAAAACACAAAATCACCCAGATTCCAAAACCAAAAGTAGACTGAGTGCAGTGAGCTATAATCCCAACACTTTGGGAAGGGGGAGGCAGAAAGATCACTTGAGGCCAGGAGTTCAAGGCCACAGTGAGCTATGATTGTGACATTGAATTCCAGCACAACTCTGTCTAATAAACAAACAAACAAAATTGAGATGGTGAGTGTGATCAGAGTTCTTGCGGTGACATTGCTTTTAGGTCCTTTTAGTACACAGAACTAGAAAATATATTTTAAGAAATCACAAGCCCATATTGATATTTTCAATTCCAGTTTAATGTTGTAGGAGGTTTTTTCCAACTTATTTTATTTTATATTTGTGTTTCTTTCCATGTATATTTAAAACCTTTGATAAAATATGATATATTTACTTATTTTCTTTATCCTACAATATATAATTTCAAAATTACAATAACAGTATTACAACAAACATTAATCATAATGAATGAAGTTTAAGATCATTTTGTAGATCTTTTGTCTTCAGAGTAGAACTACTAGGGGTGCATAGTCAGAGTAACTTAAAATATCTATCCAAAGTATTTAAACATAACTTGAAATAATCATTGTCTTTTAGTATGCAATTCACTTGATAGATTTGTTTCTGTTTGTGTTCAATTTTCTGTGTTGCTTTTGTTTCTTTTATTTGTTTTTTGAATGTGTAAGACACATGATTCAGAAGTCAAACTATATGATAAGCTAATCTCAGAGATCTCATTCCTATCCCCTGTCTGTCCTATCCTGTTTTCATCCCTTCTGTGGGTAACCATTTCCATCAATTTCTTCTTCTTCTTATGATGGGTCACGGCAGTCTCAGCCTCCTGGGCTCACACAATTCTCTCATATCAGCCTCAAGGGTGGCTGGACTACAAGCACATGCCACTGTGCCTGGCTAATTTATTATTATTTTTTGAGACAAAGTCTTGCGATGTTGCTCAACCTGGTCTGAAACTCCTGGGCTCAAGCAATCCTCCTACCTCAGCCTCTCAAAGTGCTAGAATTAGAGACACAAATCACCATTCCTGACTATTTTCATTAACTTCTGGTTTATATTTCCTGTGCTTCTTTTTCGCCAAACACTAGCACATACAAATAAAATGATATGCATTGTTTTACATCTTACTTTTTCTTATTTAATACAGTGTCTTGGAAACTATTCCCTACCAATTTGTAGAAATCTTTCTTTTTATATATATATATATAAATTAGCTGAAGAATACTCCCCTATATGGATGTACTACAATTTATTTCATTAGTCTCTTGCTGTTGAACATCTTTGCTATTTCAAGTCATTGGCTATTACTAAAACCAGACAGTAGATAACCTATGTCTATGTTGTTTTGTGTTTTGGGAATTATAGCTTCAGGATAGATCCAGGGATCTCAATTTTAGAACACATCCCAAGTGATTCTGATGCACAGCCAGGTTTGAGCACCAGTGCTTACCATGTATGGTAAAAATGGTATCCAGAAAGCCAGAATTGTTAACTTTTTTTAAAGAATGAGAAAACAGTAAGTGAAGAAGTAAGATTCTTACCATCCTAAACTTCTACCTACACTAGCCAATAAAACGCAATTGAACTATATGAATAGAAGCTGAACATCTAGTGGCTGGGTGCAGTGGCTAATTCCTGTAATCTAAGCACTTTGGGAGGCCAAGGCCAGCAGGTCACTTGAGTTCAGGAGTTCTAGACCAGCCTGGACAATATGGTGAAGACCTGTTGCTACAAAAAAACACACAAAAAATTAGCCAGATACAGTGGTGCAGGCCTGTGGTCCCAGCTACTTGAGAGGCTGATGTGGGAGGATCACTTGAGCCTGCTGGGAGTTGAGACTTCAGTGAGCTGCGATGGCACCACTAGAGACCTGTCTTGAAAAAAAAGTAGTGGGAGTTCAACACCTGTGCTGTGTGTGGTGGTTCATGCCTGTAATCCTAGCACTTTGGTAGGCCGAGGCAGGAGGATCACTTGAGTTTAGGAGTTCAAGAGCTGCTTGAGTAACAGTGAAACTTTGTCTTCAAAAAAAAAAAGAAGAAACATCTAGAGATGTAGAGTCGAGTCTTATGTCCAAGTCAACATGTTGGTAGCAAGAATATCCCATGTATATACACATAAGTGACCCAGATTTGGGAAGCTGATAAGTTGCAGTTTAGATATGCTGAGTCAGAGGCATCCAGCAGTGACTGGCAATGTTTTAGGCAGTTACTTGAATGGTTTGGAGATCAGATTAGCATGTAGGGGAAGGATGATTGAGGAAAGGATTATAGAGCAAGAAGATGCTTAGGATGGAGCCTTGGAGAATACCAGTACTTAGGAGGCAAGCAGAGGAGTCCAAGACTGTAAATAGAGAAGAAGGAGAAAAATCTGAGAAGGCAAGTCACAAAAGCCCAGGCAACAGAATGCTACAAGAAGAAAATAGTTATAATATCAAATCCTGCTGAGAGGTCAGGTAAAACAGACTGAAAAGTATCTACTGGGTTTTGAAACAAAGAGGAGAGTAAGTGTGACATTTGTCACACAGTTAAGCTGAGGTTTGTAGTAAATGTAGTAAGGGGAAGATTCAATGTTGCAGTGGAAACAGTAGTCATGTGAATGTCAAAGGAATTCAACCTCATATAGCCAATCCTTGGAAACGCTGGTGTTTTTCAGCAGCAGCAGTATTTCTTTTAAGAGCAACAAAAGTGGGCATTTGTCAATTGTTACTTAAAGGGGAAAAAAAAAATCAATTTTTGTATTTTCTCCTATACATTTTTCTTAAATATTTGGTATGGCTGTCTTTAACCTATATTTAAATATAGTGTAAGATGCTTTTGGATTTAGTAAATAGTGTATGGTTAGTTATTTCAGGATTATTATTAAGAGAATAATCACAAAATAAACAGTAACAATACTGTAATTTAGTAATCTATTTATGGTATTTCTTAAAGAGTATCAAGACTTTCAAGTACTATCCCATAAAGTAATAGAATTATAGCTCCAGAATAGTTTTTAAAATCACGTTCTTTTCTCTTCTAGTTCCCTTCCCCTATTCCTGTCTATCATCTGGGTTGCAAAGAAATACTTTTGCTCCAGTGTCAGCAGCAGGTAGCAGGCCAGCTTAAGTAAGTTTGGGAGACCAGCTTAAGTAAGTTTGGGAAAGGATGAAAAGAACTTTGAATGTCATGTAATCCAGTGGTGTCCAAATCTAGCTGAGCATCAAAATGGACAGCCTGGAACGTACATTAAAAAGACAGAATCCTGGGTCGCTGCCCTCGATCCGACTCCAGAAGGACATCTGCTATACTTTCGTTTTGGGGAGGTTGGGGTGGGGCTTGCTATTCCGGGTCCTTGAGACTCAGCAGAAATGGACTTTCTCCGTGTTCTCTCTTCGCAGGAGATGCCTTGCACTGGCGGTTCTGCAGGTGCCACGCCTGTCACTCCCCAGCTCAGATCTCGTCCCAGCACCTCCCTGATCTTCACCGCCAGGCACCAGGAATCCCAGCGAAGCAACAGCCCCGCCCATCTCTCCGCCCCGCGCTCTCCCTTTCCCGCGCCTAGCCCGTCTGGCTCCGCCCCTTCCACACCCTCCTCCCCCAATTTCTGGAAACGTGAGGCGGAGCTTTGCTGCCGCCTCGCCCCGCGCCCGCAGGCGACCGCCTTGGCGTTCCCGGAAGTTGAAGGCCTTATAGGCGTGGAGCTGATTGGGAGATCTTGGCGGTGCACTTAGCCAGGGTTTTCTCCAGGTGTTTTAGTTGAGTTCGGGGGCACTATGGCCAGGTCGAGTCAGTACCTTCGCCAACTGCAGGGACCTCTGCTCCCACCCAAGGACCTGGTGGAGGAGGAGGACGACGACTACCTAAGGGACGACGTGGAGGAGGATGAAGACTCGGTGTTCGTGGACGCCGAGGAGCTTTGCAGTGGGGGCGTAAAGGCTGGGAGCCTCCCCGGGTGCATCCGCGGTGAGGAAGCCCCCTGCCCCGGGGATAGGGCGGGCTGAAGGGTCCAACGAAGCGTTTCCCATTCTGGCTTTGCCCTGAGCAAGACACCAGTCGCTGCTAACAAACTTAGCTTCTCAATTCCCTAGCTGCTTCATCCTTTTTAGGGTAAAATTATAACTATAATAATAGCAGTGACTTTAACTGGACACGCACTTTGTGTTAAGCTTGCACTTGTCCTGTATTAATAAATCTCATTTTAATATTCGCCTTTCTTCGAAGTAGTTTTACACTTGAGGAAACGGTGGATGTTGAGCCTCTATTTCCACCCAGAATCAGAACTTTTATTTTTCTTTCTAACCACTTATCCTCAAGTTCTATAGAATCAGAACTTGTAACTATTATCCTGTATTACATGGAGTCAAATACGTGGTTCTTTTTCAGCTTCTTGGAAAAACAAAACAGGCCGGGCGTGGTGTCGCACCCCTGTAATCCCAGCTACTTGGGAGGCCGAGGCAGAATTGCTTGAACCCAGGAGGCGGAGGTTGCTGTGAGCCGAGATGGCGCCATTGCACTTCAGCCTGGGCAGCAAGAACGAAACTCCGTCTCAAAAAAAGAAAAGGAAAAAAAAAGAAAGAAAAAGAAACAAAACAAAACAAAAAGAACACCTCAGTGCACAGATGATTGCACAGATAATTATTAACTGGTGTAAATAACCTTGTGGTTGTGGTTAACGTTGAAAAAGTAGTTTCCTGTGCTATGTTATATGTGTTATGTGTACTTTGTGATTGATACTTAGAATATTTCAATGTGCAGACCAGTGCTGTTCAGTAGAACTTTCCATGATGATGGCAGTGTTTTATATCCGCATTGTCTGATACAATAGCCACTAGCCATATGTAGCTGTTTAAAACTTAAATACAGCTGATGTAACTGAGGAGACAAATTTTAAGTTTTATTACATTTTAATTTAAATAGATACATGTAGGTAGACAGTACAGATTTAGGCAGAACTTTTTCTGTTTTTGTTTTTTTTTTTTTTTTCCCTTTAAATACATCTCTTTAACATAGCTGCTTGGATTTTTTTTCTTTAGAAAATTTTCAAGTATTTGTGGAGAGCTTAGTCATTCATCCACTGGTTAGCATATTCGGTGCTTGGAAAACCCAGAGAAATAAAATAACAGGTTGCAGTCTTAATGAAGCTTACTCTCTAGTGTATTAAATAGACATTCTTTAAATAATTACAGAAGTAACTGTAATGTTACTAAATGCTTAGAAGGAATGCTAAAAAGTGCTTTGAGAGGTTTCGTACATGAGATTCATTGAAGACTTTTCTAAGTAAGTGACAGTTAAGCTGAGGCCTGTAGTAAATGTACTAAACAGTAAGGGGGATATCAGTTAAGGCAGATGGAATAACTTGGGTGAAGGGCCATGGCATTTGAAAGAAACTGCAGGAAGGCCGGTATTGGCTGAAGTCAGAGTAGCAGAGAGGGGACTGGTTTTAGAAGAGGAACAGTGGACACCAGCTGTGTACTGTGGTTGCCTTTTGGAATACAAAGTCCTGTTCCAGTATTTATTGTGTAGTAGAGGGAAACAGAAAAAGAGGTAGGCGGAGTGCAGTGTTACAGGCATCCTAACAGACATCTTTCTAGAGTGCTGTAGGGAGATAAAAGACAGTGGCAAGTTTGATAAAACATGGAGGAAACAGTTTTAAAATAATTTCCAGAGTTAACTTCTATGAGTTTTTCTTTCTTTCTTTTTTTTTTCAGTTTTGATTCATGATGAAAACACACAAGAGAAATGTAAAGTGTTTGGACGTTTTCCTGTAACAGGTGCTTGGTGGAGAGTGAGGGTACAAGTAAAGCCTGTGGTGGGATCAAAGAGCTATCAATATCAAGTTCAAGGATTTCCATCTTACTTTTTGCAGTCTGATATGTCACCACCAAATCAAAAACATATCTGTGCCCTCTTTCTTAAAGAGTGTAGTGTCCCCAGTGATTATATTAATCAGTTTTTAACATGGGTAAATAAAGTTTCAAACTACAGAAACCTAAACTTTGAAAATCTTAGGGAAACACTAAGAACTTTCCAAAAGGAAACTATAAGGAAAAATCGAAAGCAGCCTGCACGGAATGGCCAGCAAGAGTTGTTCCCAGACAATGAGATGAGTCTTCCTCTGGAAAGCACAGGTAAGTGTGATTTTTATCGTCAAATTTCAGTGTAATTGACGGATTAATGACTACTGTGTTTAAAATATTACCACCAGCATAGTAGTCTTTTTAAAAATCCATTTGATGAAAAATGTATTTATGTTGCTTTTGGAGTATGCCATTGGCATTTCAGATTTCTCGTGTGTAACATAAAGGGATTATATAAACTGATCTTTAAAATCCTTTCCACCTCTAAAATCATGATTTCATCTCTCTAACTTTTGTACTCATAGAGATTACCTTGAATCATTAATTAAAAAAAAATTCAGTTGCTGGTCATGATGGCTGCTCATGCCTGTAATCCCAGCACTTTGGACAGGAGGATGACTTGAGCTCAGGAGATTGAGACCAGCCTAGGCAATATAGTGAGACCTTGTCTCTACTAAAAATTTAAAAATACATTAGTCAGTTGTGACACATACCTGTAGACCCAGCTACTTGGGAGGCTGAGGCAGGAGGATCACTTGAACCCAGAAAATGGAGACTGCAGTGAGCTACGTACTATACTCCAGCCTGAGTGAAAGAGTGAGACCCTGCCTCAGTTTAAAAAAAATTCAGTTGTAAATTACTCTGTTTAAGGAGGCAGAGGAGAACAACAAGGATATGAGTAATACATTTAGGAACTACTTCAGTCCAAAATGGTTTCAAATTATTATTTTTTTTTTTTTTTTTTCTTTTTTAATTTTTTATTGGATTATAGGTTTTGGGGTACATGAGCAGAGCATGCAAGACAGTTGCGTAGGTACACACATGGCAGTGTGCTTTGCTTTTCTTCTCCCCTTCACCCACATTTGGCATTTCTCCCCAGGCTACCCCTCCCCACCTCCCCCTCCCACTGGCCCTCCCCTTTTCCCCCCAATAGACCCCAGTGTTTAGTACTCCCCTTTCTGTGTCCATGTGTTCTCATTTTTCATCACCCACCTATGAGTGAGAATATGCGGTGTTTCATTTTCTGTTCTTGTGTCAGTTTGCTGAGGATGATGTTTTCCAGATTCATCCATGTCCCTACAAACGACACGAACTCATCATTTCTGATTGCTGCATAATATTCCATGGTGTATATGTGCCACATTTTTCCAATCCAGTCTATTATCAATGGGCATTTGGGTTGATTCCAGGTCTTTGCTATTGTAAACAGTGCTGCAATGAACATTCGTGTACATGTGTCCTTATAGTAGAACGATTTATAGTCTTTTGGATATATACCCAGTAATGGGATTGCTGGGTCAAATGGAATTTCTATTTCTAAGGCCTTGAGGAATCGCCACACTGTCTTCCACAATGCTTGAACTAATTTACACTCTCACCAACAGTGTAAAAGTGTTCCTTTTTCTCCACATCCTCTCCAGCATCTGTTGTCTCCAGATTTTTTAATGATCGCCATTCTAACTGGCGTGAGATGGTATCTCAATGTGGTTTTGATTTGCATCTCTCTGATGACCAGTGACGATGAGCATTTTTTCATATGATTGTTGGCCTCATATATGTCTTCTTTCGTAAAGTGTCTGTTCATATCCTTTGCCCACTTTTGAATGGGCTTGTTTGTTTTTTTCCTGTAAATCTGCTTGAGTTGTTTGTAAATTCTGGATATCAGCCCTTTGTCAGATGGGTAGACTGCGAAAATTTTTTCCCATTCTGTTGGTTGCCGATCCACTCTAGTGACTGTTTCTTTTGCCGTGCAGAAGCTGTGGAGTTTCATTAGGTCCCATTTGTCTATTTTGGCTTTTGTTGCCAATGCTTTTGGTGTTTTTTTCATGAAGTCCTTGCCTACTCCTATGTCCTGGATAGTTTTGCCTAGATTTTCTTCTAGGGTTTTTATGGTGCCAGGTCTTATGTTTAAGTCTTTAATCCATCTGGAGTTAATTTTAGTGTAAGGTGTCAGGAAGGGGTCCAGTTTCTGCTTTCTGCACATGGCTAGCCAGTTTTCCCAACACCATTTGTTAAAAATGGAATCCTTGCCCCATTGCTTGTTTTTGTCAGGTTTATCAAAGATTGTATAGTTGTATGTATGTTGTGTTGCCTCCGGTGCCTCTGTTTTGTTCCATTGGTCTATATCTCTGTTTTGGTACCAGTACCATGCTGTTTTGATTACTGTAGCCTTGTAGTATAGTTTGAAATCCGGTAGTGTGATGCCCCCCGCTGTGTTCTTTTTGCTTAGAATTGACTTGGCTATGCGGGCTCTCTTTTGGTTCCATATGAAGTTCATGGTGGTTTTTTCCAGTTCTGTGAAGAAAGTCAATGGTAGCTTGATGGGGATAGCGTTGATTCTGTAAATTACTTTGGGCAGTATAGCCATTTTCACGATATTAATTTTTCCTAACCATGAACATGGAATGTTTCTCCATCTGTTTGTGTCCTCTCTGATTTCGTTGAGCAGTGATTTGTAGTTCTCCTTGAAGAGGTCCCTTACGTTCCTTGTGAGTTGTATTCCAAGGTATTTTATTCTTTTTGTAGCAATTGCGAATGGCAGTTCGCTCTTGATTTGGCTTTCTTTAAGTCTGTTATTGGTGTAGACGAATGCTTGTGATTTTTGCACATTGATTTTATATCCTGAGACTTTGCTGAAGTTGTTTATCAGTTTCAGGAGTTTTTGGGCTGAGGCGATGGGGTCTTCTAGGTATACTATCATGTCGTCTGCAAATAGAGACAATTTGGCTTCCACCTTTCCTATTTGAATACCCTTTATTTCTTTTTCTTGCCTGATTGCTCTGGCTAGAACTTCCAGTACTATATTGAATAGGAGTGGTGAGAGAGGGCATCCTTGTCTAGTACCAGATTTCAAAGGGAATGCTTCCAGTTTTTGCCCATTCAGTATGATATTGGCTGTTGGTTTGTCATAAATAGCTTTTATTACTTTGAGATACATTCCATCGATACCGAGTTTATTGAGGGTTTTTAGCATAAAGGGCTGTTGAATTTTGTCAAATGCCTTCTCTGCGTCAATTGAGATAATCATGTGGTTTTTGTTTTTGGTTCTGTTTATGTGGTGAATTACGTTGATAGACTTGCGTATGTTGAACCAGCCTTGCATCCCTGGGATGAATCCTACTTGATCATGATGAATAAGTTTTTTGATTTGCTGTTGCAATCGGCTTGCCAATATTTTATTGAAGATTTTTGCATCTATGTTCATCATGGATATTGGCCTGAAGTTTTCTTTTCTCGTTGGGTCTCTGCCGGGTTTTGGTATCAGGATGATGTTGGTCTCATAAAATGATTTGGGAAGGATTCCCTCTTTTTGGATTGTTTGAAATAGTTTTAGAAGGAATGGTACCAGCTCCTCCTTGTGTGTCTGGTAGAATTCGGCTGTGAACCCATCTGGACCTGGGCTTTTTTTGTGAGGTAGGCTCTTAATTGCTGCCTCAACTTCAGACCTTGTTATTGGTCTATTCATAGTTTCAGCTTCCTCCTGGTTTAGGCTTGGGAGGACACAGGAGTCCAGGAATTTATCCATTTCTTCCAGGTTTACTAGTTTATGTGCATAGAGTTGTTTGTAATATTCTCTGATGATGGTTTGAATTTCTGTGGAATCTGTGGTGATTTCCCCTTTATCATTTTTTATTGCATCTATTTGGTTGTTCTCTCTTTTCTTTTTAATCAATCTGGCTAGTGGTCTGTCTATTTTGTTGATCTTTTCAAAAAACCAGCTCTTGGATTTATTGATTTTTTGAAGGGTTTTTCGTGTCTCAATCTCCTTCAGCTCAGCTCTGATCTTAGTAGTTTCTTGTCTTCTGCTGGGTTTTGAGTTTTTTTGATCTTGCTCCTCTAGCTCTTTCAATTTTGACGATAGGGTGTCAATTTTGGATCTCTCCATTCTCCTCATATGGGCACTTATTGCTATATACTTTCCTCTAGAGACTGCTTTAAATGTGTCCCAGAGGTTCTGGCATGTTGTGTCTTCGTTCTCATTGGTTTCGAAGAACTTCTTTATTTCTGCCTTCATTTCGTTGTTTACCCAGTCAACATTCAAGAGCCAGTTGTTCAGTTTCCATGAAGCTGTGCGGTTCTGGGTCGGTTTCTGAATTCTGAGTTCTAACTTGATTGCACTATGGTCGGAGAGGCTGTTTGTTATGATTTCAGTTGTTTTGCATTTGTTGAGTAGTGCTTTACTTCCAATTATGTGGTCAATTTTAGAGTAGGTGTGATGTGGTGCTGAGAAGAATGTGTATTCTGTGGATTTGGGGTGGAGAGTTCTGTAAATGTCCACCAGGTTTGCTTGCTCCAGGTCTGAGTTCAAGCCCTGGGTATCCTTGTTGATTTTCTGTCTGGTTGATCTGTCTAGTATTGACAGTGGAGTGTTAAAGTCTCCCACTATTATTGTGTGGGAGTCTAAGTCCTTCTGTAAGTCATCAAGAACTTGCCTTATGTATCTGGGTGCTCCTGTGTTGGGTCCATATATGTTTAGGATCGTTAGCTCTTCTTGTTGTATCGATCCTTTTACCATTATGTAATGGCCTTCTTTGTCTCTTTTGATCTTTGTTGCTTTAAAGTCTATTTTATCAGAGATGAGAATTGCAACTCCTGCTTTTTTTTGCTTTCCATTAGCTTGGTAAATCTTCCTCCATCCCTTTATTTTGAGCCTTTGTGTATCCTTGCATGTGAGATGGGTTTCCTGGATACAGCACACTGATGGGTTTTGGATTTTTATCCAATTTGCCAGTCTGTGTCTTTTGATTGGTGCATTTAGTCCATTTACATTTAGGGTTAATATTGTTATGTGTGAATTTGATACTGCCATTTTGATTCTAAGTGGCTGTTTTGCCTGTTAGTTGTGGTAGATTCTTCATTATGTTGAAGCTCTTTAGCATTCAGTGTGATTTTGGAATGGCTGGTACTGATTGATCCTTTCTATGTGTAGTGCCTCTTTTAGGAGCTCTTGTAAAGCAGGCCTGGTGGTGACAAAATCTCTGAGTACTTGCTTGTTCGCAAAGGATTTTATTCTTCCTTCACTTCTGAAGCTCAGTTTGGCTGGATATGAAATTCTGGGTTGAAAGTTCTTTTCTTTAAGAATGTTGAATATTGGTCCCCACTCTCTTCTGGCTTGTAGTGTTTCTGCCGAGAGATCTGCTGTGAGTCTGATGGGCTTCCCTTTGTGGGTGACCCGACCTTTCTCTCTGGCTGCCCTTAGTATTCTCTCCTTTATTTCAACCCTGTTGAATCTGACGATTATGTGCCTTGGGGTTGCTCTTCTTGCGGAATATCTTTGTGGTGTTCTCTGTATTTCCTGCAATTGAGTGTTGGCTTGTCTTGCTAGGTGGGGGAAATTTTCCTGGATGATGTCCTGAAGAGTATTTTCCAGCTGGGATTCATTCTCTTCGTCCCCTTCTGGTACACCTATCAAACGTAGGTTAGGTCTTTTCACATAGTCCCACATTTCTTGGAGACTTTGTTCATTCCTTTTTGCGCTTTTTTCTCGGATCTTGGTTTCTCGTTTTATTTCATTGAGTTGGTCTTCGACTTCAGATATTCTTTCTTCTGCTTGGTCAATTCGGCTATTGAAACTTGCGTTTGCTTCGCGAAGTTCTCGTATTGTGTTTTTCAGCTCCTTTAATTCATTCATATTCCTCTCTAAGGTATCCATTCTTGTTATCATTTCCTCGAATCTTTTTTCAAATCTTTTTTCAAGGTTCTTAGTTTCTTTGCATTGATTTAATACATGATCTTTTAGCTCACAAAAGTTTCTCATTATCCATCTTCTGAAGTCTAATTCCGTCATTTCGTCACAGTCATTCTCCGTCCAGCTTTGTTCCCTTGCTGGTGAGGAGTTTTGGTCCTTTCTAGGAGGCGATGTGTTCTGGTTTCGGGTGTTTTCTTCCTTTTTGCGCTGGTTTCTTCCCATCTTTGTGGATTTGTCCGCTGGTCGTCTGCGTAGTTGCTGACTTTTCGTTTGGGTCTCTGAGTGGACACCCAGAATGTTGATGATGAAGTATTTCTGTTGCTTGGTTTTCCTTCTACCAGTCTAGCCCCTTCGCTGTACGACTGTTGGGGTCCGCTCCAGACCCTGCTTGTCTGGGGTGCACCTCTAGTAGCCGTGGCACAGCGAGGGATGCTATCAGTTTCTTTTTCTGCTCTCTTTGTCCCAGGATGATGCCTGCCTAATGACAGTCTTTTGGATATAGAGGGGTCAGGGAGCTGCTTGAGGAGACAGTTTGTACTTTATAGGGGTTTAATTGCTGAGCTGTGCACTCTGTTGTTCATTCAGGGCTGTTAGGCTGCTATGTTTGATTCTGCTGCAACACAGCTCATTAAACAACCCTTTTTTTTTTTTTTCTCAAATGCTCTGTGTTGAGGGGTTTGGGCTTTATTTTTGGATGTCCGATCAGGTGTCCTGCCCAGCTCAAAGGCAGACTAGCCACTGTTTGGCTGCCGAGGCTCCGCCCTGCTGTTGTGTGATTCGCGCTGTTCCTGCCGGCTCTGCTGTGGTCTCCGCCACGCCCTGCGGCGGAGTCTCTTCGTTGTAGCGTGTTGCCTCAGCAACGGCAGGCTGCGTCAGCAGTGGGCGTGTATCTCAGTTGGGGCGGGTTGCCTCGGCAACGGCTGGCTGCCTCAGCAGTGGGCGTGTATATCAGTTGGGGCAGGTTGCCTCCGTAGTGGTGGACGCCCCTCCCCCACAGAGCGTCTCGGACCGTCTGCCCGGGATAGTTTGAAATCGCGGTTTTGTTCGTCCCACTGGGTATCCCAATCCCTGCAATCCCCTGGGCTGGGCTACTGTGCAAGTCTCGTTCAGTCTCAAGTCCAGCCCTCTCAAGTCTCAGGTTGCCGGTTCAACAAGGCACCCGGACAAGCACGCCCTGTGGGGATTGCTGGGTAGGGCCGGCCACCGCCGCCCCGGCTGCCGGCTTCGCCAGGCAGACCTACTGCCTGGCGTCCCGTGTCTTTTTATACTTGGGAGTTTCCCCGTTCTGTGGGCAACAAAGATCAGTCTGGAAATGCAGCACTGACTCACCGTTTGCGAATTCAACGCGGGCTCCAATCCTGGGTTGTTCTCACAGCGCCATCTTGAGTCCCCTCAACCCAAATTATTTTTAATATGGTTTGTTATCCGGGCATTCATATATATGGAATATTTCATTTCCTAATTGTACCAAATAAATTTGATGGTACCTCAGTGAATGACTTCAATGACAAAAGATTATGACTATAGAAAATGATTATAAAGGTTACTATGTAAATTGTTTATTTTATATCCTTAGCTTTAAATTTATATAATTAAGAATTTTTGTTCTGATTATAGTGCAGACAGTAGGAAACAAAAGGCTAAGAAGTCATTATAGAAGCATTTAATGAACATAAAGTTTGGTGTTAAACACAATGAAACCATCTCAGTACAAAAGCAGTTGTCATAATATGATCAAATTTTCTTTCTGGTTAAAGCAAATGTACTAATCTGTCTTTGACTTAGATTTCTTGAATTGGTTGTGCAAAATGAGAAAGTACTTCAAATTAGTCATTCTTTGGGTTCATTTGTGTATTTTTTTGTTCTTTTCTGGTATCTTGTAGTTCCATTTAAAAATGTAATGACAGCTTTGCAGTTTCCGAAAATAATGGAATTCCTACCAGTTCTTCTGCCTCGACACTTTAAATGGCTCATAAGTTCAGGTTCTAAACAGGTGTTGAAAGAGATAGAAGAGATTTTAGGTACGCATCCATGGAAACTTGGATTTAGTAAAGTAAGTAAAACATTTGCTCAGCATGTAGTAATTATGTGTAAGGCAGGTTTCAAATTTGACAGTTTTTTCTTTCTCTTTCAAAGGAAAAAAAAAATTTGTGTGGACCCCAATATTGATTTATTTTTATTCAAATGTTGCAACTGTACATAAACTGCTTATGGCTGTAGCATAAGAAGCTATAGTTTAAGAACATTTTAAAAGTTGTCATGCAACTTATAAAGTTGCATAAATTTGTAAATGAAAAACAAAACAAATGTAATTGAATGTGACAAATATCCTGTAACTAGATTGTCATTTGCAACTTGAATATAGATCTCATCGAAGTCAAAAGCTCTTACTAGTTTGGCAAGTCCATTCTGCTGTGCAACTCAACTTCCCACGTCCGGTTTGAACTATTGACAACTTTGATTATTCATCTGGTGCATCAGGATATCATTTACAAATGAATCCACTTCTGTTCTTATTATTAGAGACTATGAGTAGTAAAGTGACACCCTGAGGCTCCAGTGGTATTGGACACCAAATGTGGTACTTAATCTTGGTAGTTCTTGGTTATAAGGTGGTTTTCCGAAGAAAAATACAGTTGAGAAACTCTGAGAAAACTCTTGGAACCTCAATGTTTGCAGATGCTGAATTTGAGCAATACAGGGATGAGGACTTTTTCCCTTAGATAAAATGTCTATAAATTCAGTATGTTTTTAAAGATGAGATTCTGGAATATGAGATTATTATATATATTTATTCAGTGGAAAAGAGTGGAAGAGCAATGATATGTGAGATAATAATAGATAATAATAGTTTGCCTTTTTGTTTAAAAAAAAAACCCTATAAAGTCCAATAAGTTCTATAAAGTCCAATAAGTTCAATAAACACCCTGTAAAGTCCAATAAGCATAGAAATTCTTTATACACTTACTGAGAAGGGAGGATAATTTTTTTAGATCTTTAGAGATCTTTAGAGCCTGTTCACATTTCAAGAATAAATTATATAACATTTTATTATTAGCAGTATACATTGTGTTAGGCTAATACAATTGATTAAACATTTGTTGAGACCTAGGCAGTGTAGAAAAGAGATGTGATCAGGCCCTTACTCTCGCCCTTGCTAGGCTCAGCATAGTCCTGGTGAAGCACAGAAACTTTTGTTTTTCTTTGTGGTCAAATGAGTTTGAGGCTATGTCTATCAAGATTATAGGGTCAGCCTTCTTCTCTCCCTGCAGTCTCTGCCTCCCAGGTTCAAGTGATTCTCCGGCCTCAGCGCTCTAATAGCTGGGATTACAGGCATGTGCCACCACACTCAGCTAATTTTTGTATTTTAGTAGAGACAGGGTTTCACCATGTTGGCCAGGCTGGTCTTGAACTGCTGTCCTCAAGTGATCTGCCCACCTTGACCTCCCAGAATTCTGGGATTATAGGCATGAGCCACTGCACCTGGCTTTCCACCTACTCTTAAAAAGCAAATATTTTTAAGCATTACATGTCATCTACTGTATTATCTGCCTCCTAGATTAAGTGAACTCCTGTTTAAGAAGCTGTTGAAGTCCCAGATTCTCTCCCCGGTGTGGGCATGAAGTGATTACTGCTTCCCACCCCAGCAAAAGGAAAGAGATTCCTCTTGCCTGATGCCATTCACCTGAGAGTTTCTAGGCTTGTGGATACCAGGGGAGGATAAGGCAGAGATTATCTGGTGGTGACTCAGGTTTTTCATTAGGGAACAGTCTCCTCCCTCCCTGCTGTGTTGTCAGGATCTGAAAGTATTTTCTCCTGTTTAGTCACTCTTCTCAGAGAAGAATCTACATGGAGAGTTTAAGCCTGGTTGCAGCATTCTGGAACTCATGGGAAAAGGAGGTTTGATATCCCACCATTCAGCATGTAAACCACTATCCAAGTATTGTATTAGTTTGCTGGGGCTTCCAGAGCAAGTACTGCTGACTGGATAGCTTACACAACAGAAATTTATTGTCTTACAGTTCTGGAGGCTACAAGTCTGAGATCAAGGTGTGGACAGGATTGATTTCTTCTGAGGCTTCTCTCCTTGGCTTGTAGATGGTCATTTTTTCTCTATGTCTTCATGTGGTCTTCCTTCTTTACCAGTCTGTGTCCTAATCTCTTTTTCTTGTAAGAATACAAGTCATATTAGAGGAGGGCGCATCCAGAGGACCTCATTAATGAGGTATATAGTCTCATTTAACCTTAATTACTTACTTGAAACCCTGTCTCCAAATATAGTCACATTCTGAGGATACTGTGGGTTAGGACATCAAAATATGAATTTTGTGGGGACACAGTTCAGTCCATAAAAGGTATGAAGAGCTCAGGAGTGATGAATCCATTAAGAAAAAATGGAGCCAATAGATGATGTGCTCAGTGGATTGTGGTGAAGGGAGTTCTGTATCTCTTCTGTAGAGTTTAGGCAGAATTGTTGATAAGTATACATAGAAAACTAAACAAGCCAAGAAAATGAGGCAGATGTTAACTTCATGATACACACAGAGTTCAACAAAAAACTTAATGTAACAGAGTACATTTGTCACTCAGCCATGAATCCTATTTGCATAAGCATAATAAATACCTATTTAACCAAAATTTAACACAATGTGTACTGCAACATTTTTCAAATATAGGAACCAAAGAAGCACCTGTGGAGGTAACGGTATAAAATAGAATGAACTTCCATAGAGACAGACTAGCCATAGTAAGGAGTTAATAATGAATATCTGAAATCATTTAAAAATCAAGGAAAAATATCTATAGTACTTAGAACTATGGAGGTAAATTCTGGAAGAAATAACTAAAGTGTTGGAGATGTTGCATTTAGAAGCCATGAGAAAGGATAAGGAAAGGATTCATATTTTTTTGTGATAAGCCTTATGATATTTCACTTTTAAAACTGTATTCGTATTAGTTTGACATAATTTTAATTAAAAAATTATATAGATCTCTACAGTATAGCCAATTTAAAAAAATTAGTGATGTTCTACAGTATTTTTCTCCAAATTTTGTTGAAGTTCATGTCTTCTGGGTTTTAAAAAATTATTAATAAAGAACATATTCATAAGCTATTATGATGTTTATAAACCAACCTGAACTTTTGTTCTTAAAGATAACCTACAGAGAATGGAACCTGTTGCGATGTGAGGCAAGTTGGATAGCGTTTTGTCAGTGCCAGCCTCTTCTCCAGTTGATGGCTGACTTGGAGAAGAATGCATTAATAATATATTCAAAACTGAAGGAGATGTGTAGAGAACATGGGCACACATACGTTGAAGTAAATGACTTAACTTTGGCATTGTCACGTCACATGTCATTTCCTGATGCTTCGGAGTCTCTGAAGTTTTTGAAGGATATTGGTGTGGTAACATATGAGAAGGCCTGTGTCTTCCTTTACGACCTTTACCAGGCTGAAAGAGCCATCGCCTTTTCAATTTGTGACCTGATGAAGAGCCCTCCGTGGCATTTATGTGTTGATGTCAAAAAGGTGCTTGCCTCTATTCACACCACAGTACCTGAGAATTCAGGAAGGGATGATGAACTGAATGAGAGCAAACCTGATGAAGCAAGATTAGAAAATCCTGTGGATACACAGGACGGTGATGACCGTATTTTGACGAATGGTGAAAGTGAAATTAATGCAGAAATAAGTGAAGTTCAGCTGGATCAGGATCAGGTGGCTGCTCTGGAAATGATTTGCTCCAATCCTGTGACAGTCATAAGTGGGAAAGGTGGATGTGGGAAGACCACAATCGTTAGCCATCTTTTTAAGCATATAGAGCAGTTGGAAGAAAGAGAAGTAAAAAAGGCTTGTGAAGATTTTGAACAAGACCAGAGTTCTTCAGAAGAATGGATTACCTTTACTGAGCAAAGTCAACTAGAGGCGAGCAAGGATATACAAGTTTTGCTCACAGCACCTACAGGGAAAGCAGCTGGCTTACTAAGACAAAAAACTGGTCTTCATGCCTACACACTGTGTCAGGTAAAACCTTTGACATTTTATCTGGAGATAAAACATTTGCCTTGAAGACAAACTTATTTCTTAATCAGTAGGAATATTTTGAATGTCTTCCAGGTCCTTGCCTTGCAGTAACTAGTCATTTAGATCAATGCTTTTTAAAGCAGCCAGTCTGTAAATTGTGACCAGTTTGCATGAGAAAGGAGCTAATAGTAGAAGTCAATCAGTGCACTGCTTCCTTCATTGAGAAAGTCTTATGAAAAAAACTATCAGGCCCAGCACGGTGGTTCCTCCCTATAATCCCAGCACTCTGGGAGGCCAAGGTGGGAGGATCACTTGAGCTCAGGAGTTTGAGACCTGCCCAGGCAACATAGCGAGACTCCCATGTCTACAAAAAATTAAAAAATTAGCTGGGCATGGTGGCATGCACCTGTAGTTCCAGCTACTGGGGAGGCTGAGATGAGAGGATCGCTTGAGGCTGTGAAGTTGAGGCTGCAGTGAGCCATGTTTACACTACTGTATTCTAGCCTGGGTGACACAGTAAGACCCTCTCTAAAAACCAGAAAAAAACCAGTTGCCCTAAAGTGTAGGCGTAATGATATAGTTAGTTTAGATGCTTATACAGTATCTGTTTCTCATGGGGACTGGTTACAAACATGTCGCAGTCCACAGACCGTATTTTGAATAGCATTGGAAATGGAAGTGAAAGGCTTATATTCTGTAGGATTAAAGTGAGGACTTTGCTCATCTGGTATAATTCTTTATTTCTTCCACTTAGAACAGTGCCTGACAAACACTAGTCACATAGTAAAAATAAATTAACATTCTTGAAGAAAATAGTATTGGCTATAATTAAGAATCATGGAGTTTAAGCTTGTAAAGAGTTGGAGAGGTTCCTCTAGCCTTAGCCCTGAACTTCCATTTTATAGCTAAAGAAACTTTGTAGTTGGAAGATTTCGGAAGAAGGTAATCATTGAATTGGACTCCAGGGAACATGGAGGCTCAGGTGAGGAGAAGGACATTGGACTTAGGGGAAAGACCTTGCAAAGGCATTGAGGAATATGATCATAGTGTGTGTAGAGGGTTTTGAGGTGATTTCATTGATTGGAGTGAAGCCTGTATCTGACAGAATGGTGGAAATTAAACTTGGGTTAGACAATGAATTCCAGCTTTAAAGTTAGTGAAGTATTTTGACTTATCTCATTATATCCTTGATAAAGTGATATTATCTCCACATTTACAGAAGAGCTAGTTGAAGTTTGAGGATGTTAAACATCTTGCCCAAGATCTTGGTTAGGTGTAGAACTAGGACTTGAAACGGAGATTTCTGGCCTTCCAGCCTGTTGTTCTTTCCATGGTGCCATTATTACAGATATTGCACACCTAACAGTGAAACTCGAACTTGATCTACTAGGAGGCCATTTAGGTTCCTAAGCAAGAGATTGAAATAAAGAAGTTTTAAGGAAGATCATATAGAATCACAGAGCCATGAGCCATTTAACATATCTTGCCTATTATCTTTATTTATCACATGAATGAATGGAGACCTAGAGATGTTCGGTGTAGCTTATCGGTGGAAGAGTCTTCTGATCAGTTTATGATTTTTTTTTTATACTATGTTTTCATGTCTGATTAGTCTGAAGGACTGAATTAGAAGGGGACACCAAAAGGGGTCATCGCCAAGTTTAATCCTATGTGTTAACTGATTAATTGTTAGTTTCTTCATATCGACTTGAGATGCTGAGAGAACATTTCTGAAGCCATATTTAGGCTTAGGAGAGAGTGCAAGAGCACAGAAGGAGCACTGGAGTTTCATTTATCATCCTTGGACTAGGGTTGCCAGATTTGGCAGATAAAAATATGGATAATTTTTTTAGTATAAGTATGTATCAAATGATTCATTGACTTGCATATACTGAAACATCATTTATTGTGTGTTTGAAGTTGAAATTTAACTGGCTTTCCTGTATTTTATTAGACAATCCCATCCTGGGATTGTGTGTAGGGGAACCTGGCTGCAAAGCTATTGGAATCATCACGGTGCTGATAGATGGAGCCTGTATTGAGCTAGTGGCACTAGAAATACAGTGGAACATGGCAGCATTTCTAAGATAATTAATTAACTATATTAAGTAAGAGAAAAGAAATGGCTAACTTAGAATGTTGTGAGACATGACCACCGCGAGCATAGGGGGTTTTATTGAAGGAAATTGATGCATTTGGGTAGGAAATATGAAGGCTTTACTTAATAGACATGTTGAATCTAGTTTCAGTAGAAAAATTAGATGAAGATGTGATACACCATTTAGAAAATCTGTACATAAGAGAGATTGAAAATCTGGAATGCTCCAGTGAGCATTTCCTTTGAGCATTATGTCAGTGCTCAAAAAATTAAGAATTTTGCAGTGCTCTCTTCGGCAGCATATATATTAAAATTGGAAGAATTTTGCAGCATTTTGGATTTTGAATTTGCAGATCAAAGATACTCAACCTTTAAGTGCTCATACTGATGACATGGAAACATTTGTAGAATGATATACACTAAAATATTGAATGTTCTCTTGTTGGAATTTTACAAACATTTTTTTCTCATCTGTATTTAAAAATAATAAGTACTATTATATTTGTAATAAATAATTTTGTTAATTGTTGTGGGGCTGGTGGTGGTAGTTTTTTTACAAGTTGAGGTGAGAAAGTTTAGAGTATTTGAAAGAAAAAATAGTATTTTCATAATTAAGTTGAGAAATCACTGCTTTTATTTCAGAATGGAGTACTGTGCTTGGGAGAACGGGAGGGCTTCAGTGGGATATCTCAGATGGCCACCGGAAGGTTTATTTGGCAATGGAAAAGAATAGGGAGCTTTCTGTGTTTAAAAACGATGAGGGAAGTGTTGAGATTTTGGAACAATTTAACCCTTTTTTTGTTTTTAGATTTATTTGGTCTGTCTTTTCTTTATATTCATTTGTGTAACTTTTGTGTTTTTCTACTTCCCACCCACCCCTGCCAATTTAAGAGTTTTGCCTTAAAATAACTTGCTATTAATTTTTAGTTTTACAGATTTTATAACCTGACTTTGGAAATGCCATACTTTGCTTGTAGGTCAACTATAGCTTCTATTTATGGAACCAAAAAATGATGACAGACAAACCATGGAAATTTTCTTCAGTTAAAGTTCTGGTTGTGGATGAAGGGAGTTTGGTATCTGTAGGAATCTTCAAATCGGTCTTAAATTTATTGTGTGAGCACTCCAAACTTTCTAAGCTTATTATCCTTGGTAAGTTAAAATATTGTTGGAATTCTGGTGTTTATTTCAAAGTATTGTGGTTAGTTGGTTGGTTACACCATCTTACCACACCATTTCCTAAAGGTGAAAAACCGTTTTTCAGAACTGATGCTAAAGCTACACTAAGTCTGATCACTCTCCTGATCAGTGTGGGTTGTTTTGTTTTAGCCAGGATAATAGCAGGCTGGGATGTGAATGAAATAGGGTTGTGATGGCTTACTGCTAATCACCTAAATGATGGCTGTTAAAATAGTAAAAGTGCCACAGATTCAGAGTAAATCAGGACGTGGATCATTTGGAAATAATAAAAAATTTGAACTACAGATCACTTAAAAGCAATTTTATGATTCTAAGCTAATAACTCAAACTAGACCTCACCAGCCTCTTAGATTCTTCCAATTCTGATAAGATTCAGTTAGATTGTATTGGGTAGTTGTGCTCGGTAGATATTTGATTTAAAGTAAAATCATAATTGGAGAATCATGTTGTATATAAAAACTATTTTTTTAGGTATTGGAGGATTCTATTAATGGCTTAAGCCTTCTCTCCGCTTCCCCCAGTACATGTTTTTCTTATATTTAGGGCTTATGTGGTGCAAGCAAAAAAGATTTTTACTAGAGCAGAACATCATCAGTAAAGTACTGAAATGTATCTGTTATCAGATGCATTTAGTTTGTTTATTTGATATTTTGTACGTTTATTTTATGTATTTGAGGCCATAGATTCTTCCATGTTCAATAAGACATTGAATGTGACTGAAAAAGGAGCTAACTACAAATGTCTAAGGCCTTTTTTCTTGTTCTAATATGTTGGCTAAAACATATGCCTCTACCCAGTTTCCCTGTGGTTATAGGTATGAAAGATGTTCAATTTAGATTATGTTACCTTGTGTTATTACTATTTTATATCTTATACTGTTTAATTTAAATGTTATTTTTTGTTAAATATTTAACTTTAAACTCTTAAATAATTTTAAACAACCTTGGGGGTATTTTTTCTCAGAATAAGTCTTTATGATATGTATCAGTAGAGAGAAAAATAAATTTCTAAATTTTAGCATCCTGGTTACCTAAAACCTGTATCTATTTTTCTTTATCTTTTAGGTGATATTAGACAGTTACCCAGTATTGAACCTGGTAACTTGCTGAAAGATCTTTTTGAGACTCTTCAGTCAAGAAATTGTGCTATTGAACTAAAGACAAACCATAGAGCAGAATCTCAGCTAATTGTGGACAATGCTACAAGGTATAATATTACTGAGAGTTTGCATTTTCTGCCTGTTGTATTAGAAATAAAAAAAAAAATGTCTTTTGAATTAGAATGATTTAGTACAATCCATTTACTATCCCTTTTAGCAAAACACTTCCATTCTTCAACTGTAAACCTTTGCCCCACAGTTAGAAAAGCACAGTTAATGTTTTTCATTACTGGTCCAGCATAAGTTATTATTGAAATTTAAAAATGGATGAGGTTTCCTGATTTCAAAAGGGTGTATATGAATTAAAATTATATTAAGCTTAAGGACTAGAATAAGCCCAAGGGGAATGGAGATTTGGAAATAACTTCATTCACATTCAAGGGAGAATTGGGGAAGAAATATCCCCTAATTTTTGTGGGAGAAAGCTGAAAGCAAAATAATTGAATGTGGTATTTCACTCCTAGATGAATCCTGGAGGCACCCATGATGTATTACTTCCCTTAAATAGGAAAGAACCCTTCTCCTCCCTTCATCTTTTTATAAGCCTTTGTAGTTATCCTCTGTCAGCTCAGATATTTGGTTTCTCCATAATCCATACATGTGAAAAATCACAATCATTATTATTTCATGCTATTTATTTTAATACAGTCATGTACCACATAATGTTTGGTCAGCAGCAGATGGTATCTATGCTGCTGCATCTATGATGGTAGTCCCATAAGATTATAAAACTAATTTTACTCTACTTTTTCTCTGTTTAAATATGTTTACATATACACATACTTGCCATTGTATTACAATTGCCTGCGCATTCAGTATGCTGTGCAGGTTTGTAGCCTAGGAGCAGCAGGCTGTACCATATAGCCTAGATGTCTAGTAGGCTGGACCATCTACGTTTGTGTAAGTGCACTCTCTAGTGTTCACAAAATGATGAACATTGCCTGATGATGCATTTCTCAAAACATATCCCTATCATTAATTGATGTGACTGTATTAAAATCTCTAGATATAATGGGACCTTTGAATACTGAGTCTATGTTAGTCATTGGATCAAAGTATATCTCTGGTTTTTACCCGTTTTTTACGAAATGTTTTGTTGCTTGAATATTCTTCAGTTGTTTGTAGCAGAAACTAGAAGAAGGGTGTCCAATCTTTTGGCTTTTTTGGGCCACATTGGAAGAAGAATTGTCTTAGGCCACACATAGAATACACTAACATGAACAATAGCTGGTAAGCTTTAAAAAAAAAATTATAGGCTGGGCACAGTGGCTCATGCCTGTAATCCCAGCACTTTAGGAGGCTGAGGCGGGTGGATCACCTGAGGTCAGGAGTTCGAGACCAGCCTGACCAACCTGGTGAAGCCCCCTCTCTACTAAAAATACCAAAATTAGCCAGGCATGGTGGTGGGCACCTGTAATCCCAGCTACTCCAGAGGCTGAGGCGGGAGAATCACTTGAACCTGGGAGGCGGAGGTTTCAATGAGCTGGGATTGCGCCATTGCACTCCAGCCAGAGCAAGACTCTGTCTCAAAAAAAAAAAAAAAAAAAAATATATATATATATATATATATATAAAATAAAAAATCTCATAATGTTTTAAGAAAGTTTATGAATTTGTGTTGGGCTGCATTTAAAGTCACATGTAGCCTGTGGGCCAGACAGGCTTGAACTAGAACATTCAAAACCTACTTTCTCTAAGCTTCTGTCTACCTTGGACCGAATGGTGGGAGTAGAGGAGGAATTGACAGGAATAGTGTAGACAGTGTGGGTTCATATTAAGACATTAAGAAAACTAATGGAGTGGGATGTGGAATATTCCTGTAATCTTTTTAAAGGCCACCCCATTTGTGGTAGATGATTGGTCATTTTAAAGTTCGAGAAACTTGGAGGAATCTAGCATATTAGATTTCTCAGAACTCAATTTTATCTGAAACTCAGGAATTCTTTTTAGTGACTCTTTCAATATCATTTGGTTCTGGCTGTGCTCCTTTCATCATTTTGTCTTAACCGTCATCCTCAAATATTTTTGACTGTGAAGGATCTTTGCTATATACCAGGGAAAAGCTCCTGAAGATAAAAGGTGCTATATGCCTTGGGTCATAAGCAAAACGGGAAATCTATGATGATTTTTAAGGTCGCAGTTAAATCTGGGCTGTTGCCAGCAAGAACAGCCTCATTCCCTCTCTGTTCCTTTCCACTCTTGTCTGGGAAAGCCTGAAGAAGACGCAGTAGGGTACCACCACCTTTGATAACCAGGCTGCTGTTAGGTCTGTTTGGAGAGTCAGTCTGCTTCCAAATAACTGTACCTTATTCTGTTTTCTGATATGATTTGCTAGTCTGGGAAATGTAAGAATAAAAGAAGGATGAGGAAGGAATAGAAGCAACTAGATGTGGATACTTGGTTCATTTGGGAAAGTGGGATCGTATGTCAAATATACAGAGAAGAAAGGAGAAGAACGTAGTGTAAACATGTGAAAAGGCCTGAACCAGTTCAAATTAATTTAAATAGAAAGGGATATGGGGTCAAATGGGCCTGCTTGCTTCCCACTTCTCCTGTTTCTATTTTTGTGGCCTTGGGCAAGCCACTATATTTGACTAAACCTCACACTGTTTACCTGTGAAATAAGGGTACTGCCTTCCTGCATGATTCTGTTGTGATCTGGAGACAAATAGACCAGGTTTTCATAATGGTGCCTAGTAAATCCTCTGATAATTTTTTTGATTCTTTTAGTTTGCTAAGGACTGATTGCTAACATGTAGTACCCTAACTTTATTGTCTTTTATTATAAAATGTATTTACTATTTATAATGCATACCTCGATAAGCTTTTCTCTCTGTTATCTATTAATAGATATTACTTATTATAAGGACATTAGCTCTGTTCATACATGAAGACATTTTTGAATGATAATGTTCTTTGTGTGTGTTATCTTTATTCAAGAATCTCAAGACGTCAATTTCCAAAATTTGATGCAGAACTAAATATCTCTGATAATCCAACATTACCCATCTCAATTCAAGATAAGACATTTATTTTTGTCAGGCTCCCAGAAGAGGATTCCAGTTCTCAGTTATCTAAAAATAATCATCACTCTTGTAAGTATAAACTTCTATGAGATGTAGGGTTAAGTATAAGTATTTCAGTTTTGTAACATAGTTATTAAATGACTCCTTGTAATTTTCTTTGATGGGTAAAGAGAAATATTGCTAGCAAAAAATGAGACATTGAAAATAAATAGGCCAGGAGTGGTGGCTCACGCCTGTAATCCCAGCACTTTGGGAGGCCGAGGTGAGTGGATCACGAAGTCAAGAGATTGAGACCATCCTGGCCAATATGGTGAAACCTGTCTCTACTAACAATACAAACATTATCTGGGTGTGGTGGTGTGCCCCTGTAGTCCCAGTTACTTGGGAGCCTGAGGCAGGAGACAGGACACTTGAACCCGGGAGACGGAGGTTGCAGTGAGCTGAGATCATGCCACTGCACTCCAGCCTGGCGACAGAGCAAGACTCTGTCTCAAGAAAAACAAAAAGTAAATAAATGAACTAACTTAGTAATCATCAAAAGCAGAATACTGTAGAATTTTGTAAAGAAGTAAGCTCTCAACACATAAGTGCTCGGTAAATTTTGTTGAGGGAACAAATGGATATAGATGATTTCGTTTAAAATAAAGCAAAGCCCCAATAATTCAGGTTTATTTAGGAGAAAGTAGTCTTAATTAATGAAGTTTTTCCTTCCTTGCAATTTGAAAAGCAAATATTTTTATTTTGAATACAAATACTTAATGCTAATAAAAGCAAATACTTGTATTTTGTTTCTGAAACAAAAATTATGACTGTCAAACTGTTGCCGAGTTTAATTTCTAATAGTTCTGCTTTATAAAATGGGTAAAAGGTTGGCTTCTAATTATGGATGTTAGGACGACAGCATGACAGGGTTGAGAAAGACTGTGGGACAGGAAGTCTTATCCTTATGTGTATCACCTGTGTCGTGTCACTTAACCCGTTATAAAATGGGAACCATAGTGGAACTGCCTGTGGAGCTATTACAAGGGTTGAGGACATTCATCAGTTATGAGACACTGTAAATGTCAGTTTGTTGTGACTAATAGATGTCATTTAATTAGCTGTTGCAAGTGAATTTATTTAAATCAGTTGAACCTATCTATTGATCTTTGTTGGCATTATAAACTTACCTAGCAAACATTTTAAAAATGATGTAATGGTTTTTTCAAAATTAGTAAAGGTTTAAATGATTGTTATTAAGGACTTATTGTAGCTGCCACTGTTCTCAAAGGTATATCCTTTCCACTTAACCACTTTGACTGTGTATGTGAAATTAATGGCATACAGCTTTATCTGTCAACCTTTCCCCCTTTGTGTCCAATCTCACATCTCTTGGGTTAGTGATCATTCACATGATACAACAATGTATTTAAATAAATGGGATCATACACAGTGTTCTATAATGTGTGTGTGTTTTTGAAATAGTAGAACCTATTTTTTTTTCTATTTTCATTCAGCAAATATTTATTGAACTCCTGTTATATACTAGATATAATAGTTAAGCAGAGGAAAAAATTAAAAAAAAATTATCCCTGAGGTTATTGTGCTTTCATTCTGGTGTGGGAAACATAATTTAAAAGTATATTTTCAAACATCAGAGTACAAAGAATCAAGTAGACCTAACTAAATACTGGTGACTGGTTTAATTTGTTGTAAGATTCCTTTAGATTGCGGGGGCATTGGTTTGAGAAACAATTTATACTCCTTTGAAAAAAAAAGTCAATGATACGATAATGTTTGAAGTAAGAACTGATGTTCCCTAATTTTCCTTTCTCTTCTTCCCCTGACAATCCCATTAAGGTCACAACATAGTAAAAGTTTGGTGTTTATCCTTTTAACCTTATTATAGCTATATATTATTTATTTCAGTTTTACATAAATTGGTTTATAAGCTGTATATTGTTTTGTACTTAGAAATGTATGTTAAATAATTAATAGCTAATATTTATTCTCACAGCCTAGTTAATAGTAGGTACTGTTTACGATGAGGAAAATGAGGCTTAGACAGTTAGTAGATCTCTTCTTTGCCACTTCACTTAAATCTACCTAAAACATTGTTGGCTTTCTTTCTGGTACCCATTCTTTACATTAATGAGAATGTACTTTTTAAAAAAGTTGTCCATTTTAGACTAGTAGCAGAACTTATCTGATGCTGTTTTTCTAACTTAATTAAAAACCAGTGTTGGAAAATTTGTCTCTTTTTCGAGGAAATTGAGTAAATATTCCTTAGAGAAGCATATAATATATTTTCACTAATAATTAAGTTATTAAGTAAATTATGCCCATTATTACAAAGTACCAAGACCTAAGACAGGATTCCTATTTGGTCTAGAGTTTCAGAGATGCTAAAGTGTGAGAAAAATGTATATCTTAGAATCAGTAAGATGCATTGTACATATTGATCTGCAAGATGTGGAGAAAGTGAAAAAAGCAAGGTATGGAACAGTGCTGTCCTATACATGTAAAAAAGAACAGTATGCTGGGAGACCTTTGGAAATTCCTGCTCTGGTGGCCAGGGGTTGGCTGAGGGTGAGCTGAATCTTGGCCGTTTTCTAGTGGTAATCTTCCCTTCATCTGGAAAATGAAAGGTTCAGTAGGCAGCTAAGTTTGTCTTCCCAGAGCAGGACATCACAAGGCATGGGCAAATTCCCTTGTGATTCATCTGCTACTAGGGAAACACACATGGGAAAATGCTAATATTTCCGCGAGCCTTAGTTTTCACATTCATAATATAGATGTCATCAGAAGTCAGACTACCCCGTGGCAGTAGGGCATAAGCACCACTGGAATGGATGTCCCGCTATGCCACGTTTAACCTTTTAGTTGCTAGATCATGGGGAGGTCTGGGGAGAAGGAAAGAGATGATTGGGGTGGGGAGTAGAGCATTAGGGGAGTGGCTATTTTCCAGCTAAGACAGAAGTATCACTATGTTTTAGATGAGTATGTACCAGCTGAATATCAGCTGTGAATATAACAGCACTTACCTCGTGTGGCTGTCCTGCATATTATGTGACATAACATATAAAGCCTATAGATTCTCAAGTTCTAACTTATTACTAATATGATCACAAGGACTTAAAACAGGAAGTTTTACATTAGTCATGCTGTTACACATTTTGTACTCTTGTTCATTTCTTAAATTCAGTGTTCATAAAGTATCAGCAAATACACAGTGAGTGTATTACAAATGAGGAGCTGTCTTGGCCAGGGGTTGACTTCTCTGCTGAGGGTGGGCTGTCTTTGAATCCTTTGTATTCTCTTTCTTATTGCCCTAGCTGATGTGAGGAATGAGGTTGACATTCCCATGGTAAACTTGTATTCCATTTGGGGAGATATTTTCCCAGGCCCCTTAGCAGGAACTCCAAATTAGTTTCTTCATAGAAACTGTGTTATAATTTGGTGATTTTCTGTGTTAACTTTATTCTCTTTAATTGTCAGATTTATATTCTACAGTTAAAACTTTACTACAAGAACATGACTTACAAAATGCACAAACATCACAATTTATTGCATTTAGAAGGTAAAGTATTTATAATATTTTAATGTTTTTAATCTAGCTTTGAAATCTCATAACTAATTAATGTAGATCCTATTTGGATGGTCGAGTCCCATATTTCATTACTGTTAATTCTGTTTCTTAGTTTGGGGTATGTCAATGGCAGACATGCAGAGGGCACTTCCTAAACAGGGCTCTTGCCACCAAATACCATATTTAGAAACATAGGGACTCTGAATGGAACAAAAGCTTATGTTGAGATAAAATTACAAAAATACTATTTCCTGAAGAAAGTGTTGGAAACTTTTTGTAGACTCTAGTATGTCATAATTGCTGATAACAAAAATAAGCATGTAACACATACCATTAATGGTGACCCCTGCATTTTCATGTGTTTCAGGCAAGACTGTGACCTAATTAACGACTGCTGTTGTAAACACTACACAGGCCACCTCATCAAGTGAGTGTCTAAGAGAACTGAGACTTTTAAGGACAGTCCTTCTTCAATTTGCTGTTCTTTTATTTGCTTTGACATTTGTCACTTATTTCTATATATTTAAAAATAGTTTTTTCTCATTTGTGAAATATGACGATCTCTTCAGTTAAATACAATATATGAATACATCCTTGGGAATTGGCGTTTTAGTAATGAGGGGAATAAGAAGAAAAATTAGTGAAATTTTCTTTTTGGTTTCCAGCTTGGCAGCCTTCAGCTTCTCCAGGGTGAGCACTGGGAGCTCAGGGGAATTTTAAAAATTTTGTGTCTGGTGTTTTTGAGAACCTTAGCAACAGGGTGCCTGCAGAGAGCAACTTAGTGAATGTCTACCAGAGAAATATTAGTGTAGACAAGCCACTGCATTCGGACATAGGAAAAATTAATTCATTTCTCTTGAATTGACCAATACCTGCTTTTTACTAAGTAAGACATCCTAGATATGTTTAAGGTACAGGTGGAGTGCCTGGCTGCTGAGGTAAGATACACAAAAATCTGTCAGGTAGCCCAACAGGAGGCCAAAAAGCATGGACTTGAGGCCATATACTCAGGGTCCCAGTAACTGTGATGAAGGGGCAGGTCATTTCCCTTTACCACATCTATAAAAGCGGGTATGTACACAGAATTTCCCTTACAGAGTTGTAGTAAGAATGAAATGAAATAATGTACCTGAAGCACTTAATACAGTAGCTGGCATATCACCACCACTTCCTCAGTTTGCTGCTGTTATCCTGATACAGTGTCATAATTATTATAATAGAAATATGTATAAGTGATGTAAGACCTCAAATAGGGTAGTGATAAGAGAGATTGGAGAGGATAGGATTAATTTTAAAAGAAAAAAAATCAAGATTTATGGTAACTTATAGAAAAGGGGAAAAGAGAGACATCAGCATTTATGCCAAAATTTGTAACCTGAGTAAATTTGGCTGGGGAATGTCATTGAATTTGAGGCATTGCAGAGAGTATGTGTAAATAATCAGACAACAGCTATGGGAGCCTGATTTCTTGTTGCCCATTGGAGAATGAAAGTGTTATAAAGAAAATATGGAAATTATTCTGAGAACTGGATTGAGTCTGAGTAGGAGTTAATGTTTAAACAAATGAAATGGAGACTTTCCAAACTTTGATTATATATTATCATTTTCTATCCCAGAGATCATCAGAATAGACTTGTATTTAGAATTGGTGATAAAATTTGTTGTACCAGGAATGCATACCTCTCAGAGTTACTCCCTGAAAATATCTCTGGAAGTCAGCAAAATAATGACCTAGACGCCAGTGGTGAAGACTATTCTGGTACTCTTCATGATTTTGCTAAAAATAAGCACGACTTTGAAAGTAATGTTCGACTATGCAATGGAGAAATGTTTTTCATAACAAATGTAAGTGAAAACAGAAGATAATAACACTTAACCAATTAAACGGTATGTTTGGTCATTTTATTGTCCTAGGATTGATTCAGGATCTAATGATATCGAGTTGACATTCTTGTTTTAGAATTTTTTGTATCCGTATTTATGAAGGATATAGATTGTTTTCTAGTAATATCTTGTCTGGCTTTAGTATCAGAATACTGCTGGCCTCATAAAATGGGTTGGGAAGGGTTTCTTATATTATCTGGAAGATTTTACGAAGAAGCATTCTTAATAAAGTTGAAGTACTTGAGTGACAAAAAAGTCATACATGAGACATATATTTTAAAAAGCATCATTTCCTTTGTTGCTGCTTAAATGTAGAAACTATAAAAGTGGTTGTCTTGTATTTATTCTCATAGTGTAGATAGCTGTGGGGAAAAGTAAACTTTGCAAAGAATCTATTCAGACTTACGTAGTCAATATAAGAAATGAAATTTATAGACTTCAAAATAAGAAATAACACAGACCGTTCTTTACAGAGTCAAACTGAAGATAAGTTTCAAGGACTGAAAACTTCTATTTGTGTTTATTAAAATATTTAGGTATAGATATATTCTTTGAATATATTTGTGCTAAAATGCAAATTTTAAACCTTTTGAAATTCTTAATGGCAATTCTTACATTTTATGTTTGACCCAAAGATAGAATATCTTTGAACATCTTTGAACATAGAACATATTTGAAGATATACAAAATAGTTCTTTGTTTTGGCGACAGGATGTTACTGATGTAACTTTTGGAAAGAGAAGATTTTTGACCATTAATAATATGGCTGGCCTGGAAGTAACTGTGGATTTTAGAAAACTAATGAAATATTGTTGCATAAAACATGCATGGGCAAGAACTATTCATACTTTTCAGGTAAGGGGACTTTTATAAAACCGCTAAAATAATTTACCAACCTTGGAGCACCTTGCATTGTTTTCATAATTTTTTGTTGCACTGATTAGGAAACAAAAAACACAAAAGTACAGAACGTACTATAGAGACACAGGCTTTGGCTCTTTTGTTTCTGAGCTCTCTTTATTTTTAGAAACGAAGGCGTTATAGATAAAGTCTCGTCCTTCAGGTGTTCCCCTCCCTGCCTGAGTCTCCAGTATGGCTTGACATGGCATTGTACTGATCTTGCCTGGTTAAATTCTGATATCTGGTTCATCATGGATCCTTTTGTGCCTTCATTTTGATTTGTAAACTGTTACATTAATTTGTCTTAATTGCTGAGTGTCTTGGCAACCCCTTACATTTTGTACTGGAGGTGAGTGCCTCACTTGTCTTGCCCTAGTCCTGGGCCTTCCTCCCACCTTCCTCCCAAGTGACTTCTGCCCTGAGTTTGCTATGTATCACTCCTATTCATGTAGGAACAATATATATGATTATTTTCTGTGTTACTGAGGTTTATGTACATGGTATCATCATGTTCTATACTTTGCAACTATCTTTTATTTTTTATTTTTGGCCTTATCAACTTTATGGGGTATAATTTGCATACAGTTTCATTGTGAAGTTGGATGAGTTTTGACAAATGTATCCTCTCCCTCTACCTTTGTGAGGCAACCTTTTGTTTTCTTATTTGGGAATATTGTTAGGGTTACAGAAGAGTTGGAATGATGGTACAGAGAGTTTCCGTATACCCTTCACCCAGCTTTCCCTGGTGTTAACATTTTATAACTATGGCATATTTGTCAAACTAGGACATTACTATTGCTATAAGACTGCTAACTAAACTGTGCAAATTCAGATTGCATTTTTTTTTTTTTTTTTTGAGTCTTGCTCTGTCACTCAGGCTGGAGTGCAGTGACACAATCTTGGCTCACTGAAACCTCCGCCTCCCAGGTTCAAGCAATTGTCCTGCTTCAGCCTCCTGAGTAGCTGGGATTACAGGCGTGTGCCATCATTCCCAGAAATTATTCTGTATTTTTAGTAAATACGGGGTTTCACAATGTTGGTCAGGCTGGTCTCAAACTCCTGACCTTGTGATCTTTCCAACTTGGCCTCCCAAAGTGCTGGGATTATAGGCATGAGCCACTGTGCCCTGGAAAACCCTCATTTTTATGCAGAAAAATTTAGATCAGCCCATATTTTTCTATTAATAAGCAAACATTAATTAGCATACAGTTTTTTTTTAAGTGAGTGGGGTTTTATTTATTATGTTACCCCATCTCAGTTCCAAAAAGAATTTGAAATGGCTTATTAAAAATGCCCACAATTCAGCTGATTTTTTAAAAAACAGGTTAAGAAGGGCCAAGTCTGATACCTCATGCCTTTAATTCCAGCACTTTGGGAGGCCAAGGCAGGTGGATCACCTGAGGTCAGGAGTTTGAGACCAGCCCTGGCTGACATGGCAAAACCCCATCGCTACTAAAAAATAAAATAAAAAAAAAGAAAGAAAAATTAACTGGACATGGTGGTGGGCACCTCTAATCCCAGCTACTCAAGAGGCTGAGGCATGAGTATCACTTAAATCAAGCTGAGATCGTGCCACTGCACTCCAGCCTGGGAAACAGAAGGAGACTCCAATCTCAAAAAAAAAAAAAAAAAAAAAAGATAAAGAATGTCAAGTGAAAGATAAAGGAAAGGATGATAAAACAATTCTTGCCATGGGTGGTTGGAATGTAGTTGGGCCTGCTTCCCTGTTTGCTTACTGCTCTAGGCTGCGGATTTGGCACTAAGTTCCCTTGAGACTAAAGCTCCTCAGGTAAAGAGAGAAGCAGTCAGTGAAAGTGTAATATTTCTGTCTCTGGGTCCTAAAGAAATTTCTTCCATGGATCTCTGTGATGCTGTCTCTCATTTTTTGGAAACTCATGTCCTTCACCTTTAGGAAATTTTCTTCTCAGTTTCCTCTGTTCTGTCTCTCTGGAATTCCTAATATGTGCATTTTAGACTTCCAGAACTAGTTACCTGAATTTTTTATCAAGTTGTCCTATTTTCCTTCTCATCGCTTTGCTGTATTTTCTGAGAGATTTCCTTAAATTTATAACCCAGTTTTTCCCTCAGAACAAATGAAGAGTAAAGGGGCCTTTATTATTACTGGGTTGAAGTTGGAGTAGATATCTTTCTGGTTCTTATTTCATGGTTGAAGTAGCATCTGTTAGCTCTAAAAACATTCATGATTGTTACCTTATATCAACACACTGTTTCTTCCAAGTTAAATTCATTACGACAAATACTTACTGAGTCAGACTCTGATCTTGGTGTTTGGTATAGGTCAGTCCATGAAACAGACAAAGATTCTTGCCATTATGAGGCTTACATTTGGTGGGGAAGGGGATAGAAACAGACACAATTATAAAAATAAAGAAAATAAAAACAAGAACAAGAACAAAAACTCTGTGATGTTAGAAGGTGGCAAATGCTGTAGAAAAGACGTGGGAGTGGGTGCAATTGTGACTTCAAATAGAATGTCTACATAAGCCTCCTTGAGAAGATAGCATTTTATCCAAAGACTTGAAGAAGGAAAAGACGTTAACTATGTGTTATACCTGGGACAGGAGCATTCTAGGTTGAGGAATAGCCAAGGGCAGGGTTCTAAGGTGAGAGTCCGTCTGGTATAGTTGAGGAGCAGGAATAGCAAGGAGACCACTGTAGGAGACTGATGGGAAACGAAACAGGAAAATTAATATGAGGTAAAGAGGGCGGGAGGATGGTCGGGCTAGGTTACCTCCTAGGACATTTGAAGGCCTGCACTATCCATTATGGTAGCCACTAGCCACCTGTAGCTATTGAGCACTGGAAATGTGGTTAGAATGACTGAAAAACTGAATTTTAATTTAAAAATTGGGTGCTAGGCTGGGCACAATGGCTCACACCTGTAATTCAGTACTTTGGGAGGCTGAGGTGGGCGGGTCACTTGAGAGGAGTTCAAGACCAGCCTGGGCAACATAGTGAAACCCATCTCTACAAAAAATACAAAACGTTAGCCAGGCATGGTGGCATGTACCCGTAGTCCCAGCTACTTGGGAGGCTGTGGTGAGAGTTATCACCAGAGTCTGGGAGGTGGAGGCTGCAGTGAGCTGAGACCGTGCCACTGCACTTCAGCCCGGTAACAGAATGATATCCTGTCTCAAAAACAAAAACAAATAAACACAAAAAGGTTACTAGATACAGTCATTGGAAAACTCTATGTTGGAAAAAGTATGTTTGGAACAACTTGGGTATATGAATTTTCTTTTTCAACTACAAATTTTATGAACTCTAGAAATAGATTAAGTATTTCCAGTGAAAATTTAGCATCCAAATTGAACTGCTCTGAATGTATAAAATATAGAATTTCAAAGATATAGTCTTTTATTAATAATTTCATGTTGATTATATGTAAAAATGATATTTTGAATATGTTAGCTTAAGTAAAATACAGGTATATTATTTACATTAATTCTACCTATTTTTTAATGCGACTAGAATATTTCAAGCTACATATATGGCTTGTTTTATATTTATATTGGACAGTGCTATTCTAGACTATTTTAAAGACTTTGGCTTTTACTCCGAGTGAAATGGGAGCTGTTGAAGATTTGTGGCTATTCATACAAGTTGTGAGTTGTAGAACCAATTTATAGAATAGATGTATACATAATTAAAAGTAAATATAGGAAACTTGCCTCCTTAAGAAGTTTGACAGCTCTGATGATTCAAGGGAGATTTAGAGCAATGGGGAAATTATTTATAGCAGATTATCCAGGTGAAGTTAGGTGTCTGTGTCTTGCTTTCCGAGGTAGACTTAGGTACCATCTTGGGGTGTAGAATTCCAGGGTCAGCAGACCTTTGACTCCTGCAGCATGACATTTTAATTTTTATCATCGTTCACTCAGCAAGGCACTAGAGAAAGAATAGTGAGATAGAGGTGAAGTTCTGCCTTCACGGAACTTAGGGTTAGTACAGCTATGATAGAGGAAGTACAGGGTGCTGGAGAGGAATAGATGGGGAGGCTACTCCAGACAGGCCAGATGGAGGCCATGGACTGAGTAATGGTGACAGGACCACATGGAAGCTCCTTGTGCTGGGTGGAGCATGGTTCATGGAAAAGAAAGGGAATAAAGGAGGGAGAGGAGCAGGGCCAAGCTGGCTCTTAAAGGGCTTTACAAACACATTAAGAGCTTAGGACTTTATCTGGAGTCCCTGTGAACCATTAGAGGTTTTAAGCAGCATCTGCTATGATTGGATTTGCATTTTACAGATATCACTGTGGCTGCCCTGAGGATGATGGATTGGGCAAGAGAAGGTACAGGGAGACTGATAATGAGAGTATTAAGTATTAATGATAATATATCTACTATTACTATATTTTTCTCAGTGTTACTTGATTAAGAACTAGGTTAGCTCAGTTTATGTAGACATTTTCATATTTGAGAATGCACAATATAAAGTCCAAGGGGAAGAGTGGTGCCGTATATCTGTGGAAATGTATGTAATCAAGTACCATTTATGTCAATTTCTGAGACCCAGCAACATTGGAAAGACATGTTTCTCAAACTTTTACAATCTGAGGAGTTGCTTCAAACCCTCTGTCTAACGAGATGGAAGAGCTTGCTGCGCAAGAGTTTTTCTCAGTAGATGTGTATTATTTACATGCCCCATCTTGTCAGTTGTCTTCCCACAAGTCTTCCTTTGGCAGGAGCACTGTAGGAGCAATGGGGGAGAAAATGGTACAAGCCACTTTGTCTGTGCTGACACTGGGTATGCTGATCTCAGAATATAGGGCTAAGAATAGCCCCAAACTGGAAATAGTTTTCTTACGTTTACTCCGTGACATTGAGTAATTTTCTTGCCTGTCCAGTTCTTGGTTTGTTAAGCTTAAAGGATGAAGGTTCATTGTTTCCTTTTTTGTTTATCTTAATAAAAGAAATAAATTGTCCAACAATGGAAAAATACAGACAAGAAGGAGAAAAAAACCATCTATAGGCCCTCCATTTGGAGACATTAATTAAAATTTTGGTATAACTTCTCTCCATTTTTGTGATTTCTTTTGTTTCATTATACATAGCTATGTTCTTTTCTATATACTTGTTTTGGATGATAGTAACTATATTGCTATACAGTTGTGCCCTATATATGTGTGTGTATATATATCTCTAAAATAAAACCCATATATATATATGGTTTTTAAAATTTTGTTTTAAAGTATCTTTGATGTTTGCAAAATAGTATGTCAAGTGTGTATATATTATATATAAGCATATTATATATATTCACCTATTGCTATATAAATTTTCTATATTTTATCATTATATGGAATTTTTTTAAATTGCATTTTAGGTTTTGGGGTACATGTGAAGAACATGCAAGATAGTTGCATAGGTACACACATGGTAGTGTGAGTTGCTGCCTTCCTCCTCTTCACATATATCTGGCATTTCTCCCCATGCTATCTCTCCCCAACTCCCCCCGTCCCTCCCCTATTCCCCCCAATAGACCCCAGTGTGTTGTGCTCCCCTCCCTGTGTCTATGTGTTCTCATTGTTAATCACCCTCCTATGAGTGAGAACATGCGGTATTTCATTTTCTGTTCTTCTGTCAGTTGGCTGAGAATGATGTTCTCCAGGTTCATCCATGTCCCTACAAAGGACACGAACTCATCGTTTTTGATTGCTGCATAATATTCCATGGTGTATATGTGCCACATTTTCCCAGTCCAGTCTATCACCGATGGGCATTTGGGTTGGTTCCAGGTCTTTGCTATTGTAAACAGTGCTGCAATGAACATTTGTATGCATGTGTCCTTATAGTAGAACGATTTATATTCCTTTGGATATATACCCAGTAATGCGATTTCTGGGTCAAATGGAATTTCTATTTCTAGGTCCTTGAGGAATCACCACACTGTCTTCCACAATGGTTGAACTAATTTACACTCCCACCAGCAGTGTAAAAGTGTTCCTGTTTCTCCACATCCTCTCCAGCATCTGTTGTCCCCTGATTTTTTTAATGATCACCATTCTAACTGGCGTGAGATGATATCTCAATGTGGTTTTGATTTGCATTTCTCTAATGACCAGTGACGATGAGCATTTTTTCATGTTTGTTGGCCTCATGTATGTCTTCTTTTGTAAAGTGTCTGTTCATATCCTTTGCCCAATTTTGAATGGGCTTGTTTTTTTCTTGTAAATCTGTTTGAGTTCTTCATAAATTCTGGATATCAGCCCTTTGTCAGATGGGTAAACTGCAAAAATTTTTTCCCATTCTGTTGGTTGCCGATTCACTCTAGTGACTGTTTCTTTTGCCCTGCACAAGCTGTGGAATTTGATTGGGTCCCATTTGTCTATTTTGGCTTTTGTTGCCAATGCTTTTGGTGTTTTGGTCATGAAGTCCTTGCTTACTCCTATGTCGTGAATGGTTTTACCTAGATTTTCTTCTAGGGTTTTTATGGTGCCAGGTCTTATGTTTAAGTCTTTAATCCATCTGGAGTTAATTTTAGTGTAAGGTGTCAGGAGGGGTCTAGTTTCTGCTTTCTGCACATGGCTAGCCAGTTTTCCCAAAACCATTTATTAAACAGCGTCCTTTCCCCATTGCTTGTTTTTGTCAGGTTTATCAAAGATTATATGATTGTAGATATATTGTGATGCCTCCGATGCCTCTGTTCTGTTCCATTGGTCTATATCTCTGTTTTGGTACCAGTACCATGCTGTTTTGATTACTGTAGCCTTGTAGTATAGTTTGAAGTCCGGTAGTGTGATGCCTCCCGCTGTGTTCTTTTTACTTGGAATTGACTTGGCTATGCGGGCTCTCTTTTGGTTCCATATGAAGTTCAAGGTGGTTTTTTTCCAGTTCTGTGAAGAAGGTCATTGGTAGCTTGATGGGGATAGCGTTGAATCTGTAAATTTCTTTGGGCAGTATGGCCATTTTCACGATATTGATTCTTCCTAACCATGAACATGGAATGTTTCTCTATCTGTTTGTGTCCTCTTATTTCGTTGTAGTTCTTCTTGAAGAGGTCCCTTACATTCCTTGTTAGTTGTATTCCTAGGTATTTTATTCTCTTTGTAGCAATTGTGAATGGCAGTTTGTTCTTGATTTGGCTCTCTTTAAGTCTGTTATTGGTGTATAGGAATGCTTATGATTTCTGCACATTGATTTTGTATCCTGAGACTTTGCTGAAGTTCCTTATCAGTTTCAGGAGTTTTTGGGCTGAGATGATGGGGTCTTCTAGACACACTATCATGTCGTCTGCAAATAGAGACGATTTGGCTTCCTCCTTTCCTATTTGAATACCCTTTATTTCTTTTTCTTGCCTGATTGCTCTGGCTAGAACTTCCAGTACTATATTGAATAGGAGTGGTGAGAGAGGGCATCCTTGTCTAGTGCCAGATTTCAAAGGGAATGCTTCCAGTTTTTGCCCATTCAGTATGATATTGGCTGTTGGTTTGTCATAAATAGCTTTTATTATTTTGAGATATGTTCCATCAATACCTAGTTTATTGAGGGTTTTTAGAATAAAGGGCTGTTGAATATTGTCAAAGGCCTTCTCTGTGTCAATTGAGATAATTCTGGGTTTTTGTTTTTGGTTCTGTTGATGTGGTGAATTACGTTTATAGACTTGCGTATGTTGAACCAGTCTTGCATCCCTGGGATGAATCCTACTTGATCATGGTGGATAAGCTTTTTGATGTGCTGTTGCAATTGGCTTGCCAGTATTTTATTGAAGATTTTTGCCTCTATGTTCATCATGGATATTGGCCTGAAGTTTTCTTTTCTTGTTGGATCTCTGCTGGCTTTTGGTATCAGGATGATGTTGGTCTCATAAAATGATTTGGGAAGGATTCCCTCTTTTTGGATTATTTGGAATAGTTTCAGAAGGAATGGTACCAGCTCCTCTTTGTGTGTCTGGTGGAATTCGGCTGTGAACCCATCTGGACCTGGGCTTTTTTTGTGTGGTAGGCTCTTAATTGCTGCCTCAACTTCAGACCTTGTTATTGGTCTATTCATGGTTTCGACTTCTTCCTGGTTTAGGCTTGGGAGGACACAAGTGTCCAGGAATTTATCCATTTCTTCCAGGTTTACTAGTATATGTGCATAGCATTGTTTGTAATATTCTTTGATGATGGTTTGAATTTCTGTGGAATCTGTGGTGATTTCCCCTTCATTGTTTTTTTATTGCATCTATTTGGTTATTCTCTCTTTTCTTTTTTATTAATCTGGCTAGTGGTCTATTTTGTTGATCTTTTTGAAAAACCAGCTCCTGGATTTATTGATTTTTTTTTAAAGGGTTTTTTGTGTCTCTGTCTTCTTCAGTTCTGTTCTGATCTTAGTTATTTCTTGTCTTCTGCTAGGTTTTGAGTTATTTTGATCTTGCTCCTCTAGCTCTTTCAATTTTGATGATAGGGTGTCAATTTTGGATCTCTCCACTCTTCTCATGTGGGCACTTATTGCTATGTATTTTCCTCTAGAGACTGCTTTGAATGTGTCCCACAGATTCTGGTATGTTGTGTCTTTATTCTCATTGGTTTCGAAGAACTTCTTTATTTCTGCCTTCATTTCATTGTTTATACAGTCAGCATTCAAGAGCCAGTTGTTCAGCTTCCATGAAGCTGTGCAGTTCTGAGTTAGTTTCTGAATTCTGAGTTCTAACTTGATTGCACTGTGGTCAGAGAGACTGTTATGATTTTAGTTCTTTTGCATTTGCTGAGGAGTGATTTACTTCCAATTATGTGGTCAATTTTAGAGTAGGTGTGATGTGGTGCTGAGAAGAATGTATATTCTATGGATTTGGGGTGGAGAGTGCTTTAAATGTCTATCAGGTTTGCTTGTTCCAGGTCTGAGTTCAAATCCTGGATATCCTTGTTAATTTTCTGTCTGGTTGAACTGTCTAATATTGACAGTGGAGTGTTAAAGTCTCCCACTATTATTGTGTGGGAGTCTAAGTCTCTTTGTAAGTCATTAAGAACTTGCCTTATATATCTGGGTGCTCCTGTATTGGGTCCATATATCTTTAGGAGTGTTAGCTCTTCTTGTACCGATCCTTTTACCATTATGTAATATCCTTCTTTGTCTCTTTTGATCTTTGTTGCTTTAAAGTCTATTTTATCAGAGATGAGAATTGCAACTCCTGCTTTTTTTTTGCTCTCCATTTGCTTGGTAAATCTTCCTGTATCCCTTTATTTTGAGCCTTTGTGTATTCTTGCATGTGAGATGGGTTTCCTGGATACAGCAAACCGATGGGTTTTGGCTTTTTATCCAGTTTGCCAGTCTCTGTCTTTTCATTGGTGCATTTAGCCCATTTACATTTAGGGTTAATATTGTTATGTGTGAATTTGATACTGCCATTTTGATTCTAGCTGGCTGTTTTGCCCATTAGTTGATGCAGATTCTTCATTTTGTTGATGCTCTTTAGCATTTGGAGTGTTTTTGGAGTGGCTGGTACTGGTTGTTCCTTTCTATGTGTGTTGCCTCTTTCAGGAGCTCTTGTAAAGCAGGCCTGGTGGTGACAAAATCTCTGAGTACTTGCTTGTTCGCAGGATTTTATTTTTCCTTCACTTATGAAGCTCAGTTTGGCTGGATATGAAATTCTTGGTTGAAAGTTCTTTTTTTTAAGGATGTTGAATATTGGCCCTCACTCTATTCTGGCTTGTAGGGTTTCTGCCGAGAGATCTGCTGTGAGTCTGATGGGCTTCCCTTTGCGGGTGACCCTACCTTTCTCTCTGGCTGCCCTTAGTATTTTCTCCTTTATTTCAACCTTGTTGAATCTGATGATTATGTGCCTTGGGGTTGCTCTTCTTGTGGAATATCTTTGTGGTGTTCTCTGTATTTCCTGGACTTAAATATTGGCCTGCCTTGGTAGGTGGAGGAAATTTTCCTGGATAATATGCTGAAGAGTATTTTCCTGCTTGGATTTATTCTCTTTGTCACATTCAGGTACACCTATCAAACGTAGATTAGGTCTCTTCACATAGTCCTACATTTCATGGAGACTTTGTTCATTCCTTTTTGTGCTTTTTTCTCTAATCTTGGCTTCTTGTTTTATTTCATTGAGTTGATCTTTGACCTCTGATAATCCTTTCTTCTGCTTGGTCAATTCGGCTGTTGAAACTTGTGCATGCTTCGTGAAGTTCTCATGTTGTGTTTTTCAGCTCTATCAATTCACTCATATTATTCTCAAAGTTGTCCATACTTTTTATCATTTCATCAAATCTTTTTTCAAGATTCTTAGTTTCTTTGCATTGAGTTAGAACATGTTCTTTTAGCTCACAGAAGTTTCTCATTACTCACCTTCTGAAGTCTGATTCTGTCATTTATCACACTCATTCTCCGTCCAGCTTTGTTCCCTTGCTGGTGAGGAGTTGTGGTCCCTTGTAGGAGGCAAGGTGTTCTGGTTTCGGGTGTTTTCCTCCTTTTTGTGCTGGTTTCTTCCCATCTTTATGGATTTATCCACCTGTCGTCTGTGTAGTTGCTGATTTTCAGATTGGGTCTCTGAGTGGACGTCCAGATTGTTGATGATGAAGTTATTTCTGTTTCTTAGTTTTCCTTCTAACAGTCTTGCCCCTCTGCTGTAGGATTGCTGAGGTCCACTCCAGGCCCTGCTTGCCTGGGGATCACCTGCAGCAGCTTCAGAACAGTAAGGGTTGCTGCCAGTTTCTTATTCTGCTATCTTTGTCCCAGAACGATGTCCGCCAAGTGTCAGTCTGATCAGTCCTTTGTGAGGTGACTCGTTGGATATACAGGGGTCAGGGAGCTGCTGGAGGAGACAGTCTCTTCTTTATAGGAGCTCAAGTGCTGAGCTGTGAGCTTCGTTGTTCATTCAGAGCTGCTAGGTAGATGTGTTTAAGTCTGCAGCAGCAGAACTCATAAACCCCCTTTTTTTTTCACAGGTGCTCTGTCCTGGGGAGTTAGGGCTTTATTTATGAGTATCCATTGTGCTGCTGCTTTTTTTTTTTTTCAGGGCTGTCCTGCCCAGCAAGGAGGCGGCCTAGTCACTGTCTGCCTGCAGAGGCTTTGCTGATCTGCTGTGGGGTTTGTCCTGCTGCCGTGTGTATTTCCCTGCAGTCCTGTTTATATGGGTGTGGTTAGAACTGCTTCGGCAATGGTGGCCCGCCTCTGTAATGGTGGACTCTCTTTGTTATGGTGGGTTGCCTTGGCAACGGCAGGCTGCATCAGCAATGGCAGACTACCTCTGTAGGGGTGGAGTGCCTCGGTAATGATGGACGCCCCTCCCCCACAGAGCTGGACCGTCCCCGGGTTCAGCTGTGCTTGCCATGAAACTCAATTCCAAGTGTTCCCAATTGCTGTTTTTTCTGTTTGTTTGTTTTTGTGGGGGGTGGGACCCACCAAGCCTGATCACCTGGCTCCCTGCCTCAGAGCCCTTTTTTTTTTTTTTTAAGTTGAATGGTTGACTCTCTCCCAGGTGTTCCAGTTGCCTGCTGAAAGGGTGCCAGGATCTGTGTGATTTCCCCATGCATCGACCCACTGCGCTGGCTGAAACAACATCGCTGCCCGGGAATCTCCTGGGCTAACTCTGTTTCAGTACTGTTTAATCAGATGAATGGGCTAATCTGCCTTCCTGGATCTCCACTTGCCAGTTTAACAGGGCAACTAGACCAGTGTATTTTGTATGGAGAGCTGCTGCGCTGCGGCACCGGCTGAAACAGCTGCGCCAGCCGAAACAGCCATGCTGGCGACCCGTGGGGCTTCTCCGCCTGGGAATCTCCTGGTCTGTGGGCAATAAGATCCATCTGGAAATGCGGCATCCACTCACCCTCTGCACTTTCACTTGGAGCTGCAATCCTGAGCTGCTCCTACTGCGCCATCTTGAATCTTCCCCTAGTGGCACTTCTACTATCCCCCATGTATGTAGTTTCTTTTTAATGTTCTGGTCTTTAATGTCTGGCCCTTTATGTATGAAATGGGACCCCAATGATGCCTAAAAGCCTATTGGAAGTAACTTTTGGAGGAAGTCTGTAGCTCTATGGTCCAGGAAGGAATCAGAACAAGCCCATTTGGGAATGATAGTAAGAGAGGAGTTAAAATTTAAAAAGGTAAAAACAGAACAAGCCCCGTCTGGTTTAAAGGTTGAAAACACCTGGGCAAGAAAGAAAACCTTATTATCTGGAATGGGTGTTCCTCTGAGCCAGTCCAGACGTAGTGCTGGGGTTGGGGCGGGATTGCGGGGCGAGGTTGGTGGGGCCTCTAAGGACTGGGCATTACGAATGAAGCCCTGGGAACTAGAAATCTATACGTAATATTTTATATACATATATTAATATGTACATAATATATATATTTACCTATTACTGGCTACTCAAAGTTTCCATATTTTTTTAAAGAGGAAAAAGAAAGAAAGAGAAAAAGAAAAAAGAATGAAAGAAAGAAAGAGTAAGAGAAAGAGGGAGAGAGAACAGGAATCTTGCTCTATTGCCCAGGCTAGAATGCAGTCTAAAAATTGGTATTTAAAACCTCTTTTATGCCAATAATTGTGCTTAACAATGGAGACAGGAAGGAAGAAGGGAGGAAAATAACAAACAAGCAGCCAAACAAAATTTCATTTAAACCTGTGAAATACTATGCCATTGCTAAGGAATGGTTTACTTCCAATTATGTGGTCAGTTTTAGAATAGGTGTGAAGTGATACTGAGAAAAATGTATATTTTGTGAATTTGGGGTGGAGTTCTGTAAATGTTTATTAAGTTTACTTGTTCCAGGTCTGTTCAAGTCATGGATCTCCTTGTTAATTTTCTGACTCGTTGATCTGTCTAATATTGACAATGTAGTGTTAAAGTCTCCCATTATTATTGTGTGGGAGTCTAAGTTTCTTTGTAAGTCGTTAAGAACTTGCATTATGTATCTGGATGCTCCTGTATTGGGTACGTATATATTTTAGATCGTTAGCTCTTCTTGTTGCATTGATCCTTTTACGATTATGTAATGTCCTTCTTGGTCTCTTTTGGTCTTTGTTCTTTAAAGTCTGTTTTATCAGAGATGAGAATTGCAACTCCTGCTTTTTTTTTTTCTTTCTCTCCATGTGGTTGGTAAATCTTCCTCCATCCCTTTGTTTTGAGTCTTTATGTATCCTTGCATGTGAGATGGGTCTGGATGCAGCATACCAATGGGTTTTGGCTTTTTATCCAGTTTACCTGTTTGTGTCTTTTGATTGAGGCATTTAGTCCATTTAAATTTAGGATTAACATTGATATATGTGAGTTTAATACTGCCATTTAATGCTAGCTGGCTCTTTTGCCCATTAGTTGATATAGATTCTTCATTATGGTGATGCTCTTTACCTTCTGGTATATTTTTGAAATGGCTGATACTGGTTGTTCCTTTCTATGTGTAGTGCTTCTTTCAGCTCTTGTAATCAATTGATCTATTGAAAGTCAGCCCTCAACACAGGGGTTGGATCGGGGTTTTGTACGTGGCAGAGAAACTCCCCCAGAAGCTCTTGTAAAGCAGGCCTGGTGGTGATGAAATCTCTGAGTACCTGCTTATTCACAAAAAATTTTATTTTTCCTTCACTTCTGAAGCTTAGTTTGGCTGGATATGAAATTCTGGGTTGAAAGTTCTTTTCTTTAAGAATGTTGAATATTGGTCCCCACTCTCTTCTGGCTTGTAGGGTTTCTGCTGAGAGATCTGCTGTGAGTCTGATAGGCTTCCCTTTATGGGTAACCTGACCTTTCTCTCTGGCTGCCCTTAGTATTTTCTCCTTCATTTCAACCCTGGTGAATCTGACGATTATGTGTCTTGGGATTGCTCTTCTTGAGGAATATCTTTGTGGTGTTCTCTGTATTACCTGGAGTTGAGTATTGTCCTGCCTTGGTAGGTTGGGAAAGTTTTCCTGGATAATATCCTGAAGAATATTTTCCAGCTTGGATTCATTCTCTTTGTCACATTCAGGTACACCTATCAAATGTCGATTAGGTGTTTTCACATAGTCCTACATTTCGTGGAGACTTTGTTCATTCTTTTTTGTGCTTTTTTCTCTTTTCACGTAGTTCCATATTTCTTGGAGACTTTGCTCATTCCTTTTTACCTTTTTTTCTCTAATCTTGTCTTCTCATTTTATTTCATTAAGTTGGTCTTTGACCTCTGATATCCTTTCTTCTGCTAGATCAATTCGACTGTTAAAACTTGTGCATACTTCACAAAGTTCTCGTATTGTGTTTTTCAGCTCCATTAATTCACTTATATTCCTCTCTAAATTATCTATTCTCGTTAGCATTTTGTCAAACCTTTTTTCAAGGTTCTTAGTTTCTTTGCATTGAGTTAGAACATGTTCTTTTAGCTCACAGAAGTTTCTTATTATCCACCTTCTGAAGCCTGATTCTGTCAATTCATCACACTTATTCTCCATCAGGCTTTGTTCCCTTACTGATGAGGAGCTGCGATCCCCTGTAGGAGGAGAGGCATTCTGATTTCGGGAGTTTTCAGCCTTTTTGTGTTGGGTTCTTCCCATCTTTGTGGATTTATCCATGTTGTCTTTGTAATTGCTGACTTTCAGATTGGGTCTCTGAGTGGACATCCAGCTTGTTGGTGATGAAGTTTTTTCTGTTTCTTAGTTTTCCTTTGGCGGACGCCCCTCCCCCACAAAGCTGGACCTTCCTGGGTTCAGTTGTGCTTGCTGTGAAACTCTCAATCCTCAACGCTTCCAATTGCTGGGTTTTTTGTTGTGGGGGTGGGACCAGTTGAGCCCGATCACCTGGCTCCCTGTCCCAGAGCCTCTTCTTCTTTTTTTTAGTTGAATGGTCGACTCTCTCCCAGGTGTTACAGTCGCCCGCTGAAAAGGCGCTGGAATCTGTATAATTTCCCCTGCGGTAACCCACTGCGCTGGCTGAAACAACGGTGTTGAGATTTGTGGCGCTCTGCCCCGGAATCTCCCAGTGTGGCTCCCCACTTCAATCCCCTTTTCAATCAGCTGAATGGGCGACTCTGCCTTCCCAGAGCTCCAAACGCCAACTAAAAGGACACCCAGTCTCTTATACTCTGCACTGAGAACCACCGCGCCAGGGTGCTGGCAAAACAGTCGCACCATCCAAGAGTTGTGCTGGCGACCCGTGGGGCTCCTCCACTGGGAATCTCCTGGTCCGTGGGCAACAAAAATTCATCTGGGAGTGTGGCATCCACTCATTCTCTGCACTTTCACTGGGAGCTACAATCCTGAGCTGCTAATTGGCCATCTTGGATCTCTCTCCTCAAAGTTTCCATATTTTGCCATTATATGTAATAATGGGTTAACACATTCACATATGAAGCCTGTACCATTATTTCAGTCTTACATTAGGAAAGATTTAGTACTGCATGCAGTCTTTAAAGTTTGCTGCTAGATTTCTACAAGCCAGTTGTGCACTGTGAGACTTGAACTTAGCAACATGTTCATCAGCAAGTTTAGAGTTCTTGGATGATGAATCAAAGTGGAACCCATCAGTTGGACATGTAATAATAGTCTGGCCAGGTAGAAGTGCCTGAGAGCACTTTGAGGGCTTGTTTCCTTTTCTTGTCTGTGAACTGTCTGAACCTATTTTATAGCAGTAAGTCTTCACACCATGTTTTTCCTCCTAGGGGTCCGAGGAGCAAACAGTCGTCTATGTGGTGGGGAAGGCAGGCCGGCAGCACTGGCAGCATGTCTACACCGCAGTGACCAGGGGCCGCTGCCGAGTGTATGTGATTGCGGAAGAGTCTCAGCTCCGGAATGCCATTATGAGAAAGAGTTTTCCTAGAAAAACTCGTTTGAAACATTTCTTGCAAAATCAGCTCTCCTCAAGTGGCACACCTCCAGCAGATTTTCAGTCCCCACAGAAGAGCTCTGGAGACAGTGGAGGATGCAGCACCCTGTCGGCATCTCTACTGCCTGTAGTCACAGACCACACTGTGACAAATGATGTCACCTGGAGTAAAGCCTCTTTACCTGATGAGAGGACACCAACAGATTTTCAGTCCCCACAGAAGAGCTCTGGAGACAGTGGAGGACCCAGCACACCATCAGCATCTCTACTCCCTGTAGTCACAGACCACACTGTGACAAATGACGTCACCTTGAGTAAAGCCTCTTTACCTGATGAGAGGACACCAGCAGATTTTCAGTCCCCACAGAAGAGCTCTGGAGACAGTGGAGGACCCAGCACACCATCAGCATCTCTACTCCCTGTAGTCACAGACCACACTGTGACAAATGATGTCACCTGGAGGGAGGCCTCTTCACCTGATGAAAGGACACTCACCTTTGCTGAAAGATGGCAATTATCTTCACCTGACGGAGTGGATACAGCTGATGATTTATCCAAATTGAGAGCATCCAAAAGAACCTGTGGTCTGAATGATGATGAAAGTCCAAACAAAATTCGTATGGTAGGAGTGATGTTTACATGTGCCCAAGTTTTATTTAAATATTGCTAACTTCAGTGTGCTTATAAATGACTGTGTGCTTTTATTAGTGTTGCATTGTGCTGTTGGACTTAAAAGCAACTGTTTGTCTCATTTCTGTCAAATTTCCCTTATCTCACTGTCTCATCTTCCCTTAATTTTCTCACTCCTTTTTCCTTCCCAGCCTCTAAAGACATCTCCCAAAGGTCAGTTCTTTTTTCCTTTGAGAACTGACTCATTCTCAGTTTCAGCCATCTCTCTGGCACCAGTGATTCGGCTCACGAAGTTTTGACTGTAGTAACATTTCAGGCATCAGGAGTGCGAGATAAGAAAGTGACAGTTCTTACTCTCACAGATTGTCATGGTGGAGACAGCCGGCTATGTCAGTAATATGGTGATTCACTGAGTGCTCTGGCGCTGAAGAGGAGTTAATGAACCAACTGCCTAAGCTGTGTCTTTGTTCCCAGAGAATGACTTTCTGGAACCACAGCCCAGCATCTTACTCTCTCTCCAATTTTCCCGTTTCCATCACCATCTTCCTAGTTACATGACTTAAAATCTTAGAATCACCATGAACTCAGCTTGCTTTCACTCTACCCTCTTCTTGGATGATTGGTGACCTGGCTGCCCTCCCCTTTCTTGTTCCCATTCTCATAATACAGCAGTTCCCCACTTTTCTGTGGTTCTGCTTTCCACAGTTTCAGTTACCCATGGTCAACTGTGGTCCAAAAATATTAAATGGAAAATTCCACACACAAAAAATTATTCAATTTTGAATTGCATGCCATTCTGGGCAGTGTGATGAAATCTCACACCACCTCATTCTGTGACTCCTCCTTTTGTCCAGTGTGTTCACACTGTGGACACTCCTCACCCATTAGTCACTTGCCACCATCTTAGTTATTAGAGTGACTGTCTCCATATTGCAGTGCTTGTGTCAAGTCACCCTTATTTTGCTTAATTGTTTTATTTTTATGTTACTGTTGCTAATCTTTTACTGTTCCTGATTTGTGAATTAACCTTTATTATGGGTATGCATGTATAGGAAAACCCAATACATTTGGGTCTGGTACTATCCAAGGCTTCAGGTGTCCGCTAAGATTCACTCCTTTGTTCAAAAGCTCCAGTGGCTCCCAGGTACCTACAACATAAATTCTAGACTATTTAGCTTGGCATTTGAGACCTTTCTCAGTTTGATTCCAGTTTTCTTGAATCATTTCATTTCCCACTATTCTTTTTCTGCTTTTGTCAAGCTAGTATCTTCAGCTCACTAAAATGAATCAAACATTTCATCTTCCATTTGACTCTTGCTGTGTCACTCATCTTGAGTGCCCTTTTCTGTCTCTTCTCTTTCAGCATTTGAAAAAAACATTTAGCAAAAAATTCGAAAAATAAAAATAAATACCTGCCAGTCACTGATCTAAATGTTAGGGAGGAAGGCACACCAGTGCCTGGCTTCATGGATATTACAGTCTAGCATAAGCAATAAATAGAAGAGAAAATCAAATTTCAGATCAAGAGTCTATGAAAATGACAAACAAGGCAATGAGATAGGGAATGGCAGGGGTTACGGAGGGCAGGAGGTGCTATTTTGACCAGGTTATGCCTCCCTAAAAAGGTGACATGTGAGCTGAGCACTGAATGTTACCAAGGAGCCAGCAGGGTGGCCTCTGAGGATGTAGATAATGGAAGGCCTGGAAAGGGAATGATTTTATTCAAAGAGGAAGGCAGGTTGGCTGGGCCCAGTGGCTCATGCCTATAATCCCAGAACTTTGGGAGGCCAAGGCAGGTGGATCACCTGAGGTCAGGATTACCTGAGGTTAGGAGTTTGAGACCAGCCTGGCCAACATGGTGAAACCCCATCTCTACTAAAAATACAAAAAATTAACTGGGTGTGGTGGTAGGCACCTATAATCCTAGCTACTCAGGAGGCTGAGGCAGGAGAACTGCTTAAACCTGGGGCCAGAGGTTGCAGTGAGCTGAGATCGTGCCTTTGCACTCCAGCTGGGCAACAAGAGCAAAACTCCATCTCAAAACAACAGCAGCAACAAACAGAGGAAGGCAGGCGAATGTGGCTAGTGAGCGAGGAAGAGGGTGCAGGTGCTGGTGTTGGAGAGATGGGCAGGGCCACGGGAAGGAGTTGGGATTTTATTCTGCTTGCAGTGGGAATTCACTGGAGGGCTGGAAGCAGTGGTGTGATATGTAATGTCTGCTTAAACATAGTCCCAGCCAGGCATAGTGGCTCATACCTGTAATTCCAGCACTTTGGGAAGCCAAAGTGAGAGGATTGCCTGAGCCCAGGAGTTTGAGACCAGCCTGGGTAATATGGTGAACTCCCACCTCTACTAAAAATAGAAAGATTAGCTGGGCATGTTAGCATGCATCTATAGTACCAGCTACTCAGGAGGCTGATGTGGGAGGATCACTTAAGCCTGAGAGGTTGAGGCTGCAGTGAGCTGTGATTGCACCACTGTACTCCAGCCTGGGGGACAGAGCAAGAGCCTGTCTGAAAAACAAAAACAGAACCACAACCCTGCTGGGTGTGGTGGCTCACACTTTAAATTTTAACACTTTTGGGAGCCAGGCAGGAGGATTGCTTGAACCCAGGAGTTTGAGACCAACCTGGGCAATATAGTGAGACTTCATCTCTACAAAAATAGTAAAAAATTAGCTAAATGTGGTAGCACATATCTATAGTCCCAGCTACTCGGGATGCTAATGTAGGAGGATTGCTTCATGCCAGGAGTTCCAGGCTCCATTGAGCTGTGATTGTGAAATCCCATTCCAGCATGGGGGACAGACCAAGACCCTGTCTCAAAAAAAAAAAAAAAAAAAAATAGGCCAGGTGTGGTGGCTCACACCTGTAATTCTAGCACTTTGGGAGGCCAGAGCAGGCAGATAACTTGAGCCCAGGAGTTCAAGACCAGCCTGGGCAACATGACAAAACCCCGTCCCTACCAAAAATGCAAAAAAAATAATTAGCTGGGGTTGGTACCGGGTGCTTGTTATCTTAGCTACTCAGAAGACTGAGGTGGGAGGATCACCTGACCCCAGGAGGTCGAGGCTATGGTGAGCTGTGATGATGCCCTGCACTCCAGCCTGGGTGACAGAATGAGACCCTGTCTCAAAAACAAACAAACAAACAAACAATCCCTCTGACTCCTGTGGAGAGGGAGCTGTGGAAAATGAAGGGGAAGCGAAGGGACCAGTAGGAGGTCATCGTGGGGTGAGCCTAGTGAAAGAGCGGGGTTCGTGATACATGGTTGGAGTCCGGATGCATTTTGGAGATGGAGTCTGTATGGTTTGCTGATTAGATGTGATGAGGTAAAGGAAAGTAATCCAGGATGATTCCTGGATTTCTGGCTAAAGCAGTTTGGAGAATAGCAGTGCCGTTTCCTGAGATGAGAAAGATGTGAGGAGAACTCATTTGGGGAAATGAAGCATTCTCTTGTGGCATGCTGTTGTTTAAGGTGCTAATTGGAAATGTACATGAACTTGTTGAGTGAGTCAGTGGTTTGTAGAGGAGTTTAGAGCCTCAGCAGGGAGTAGGGCAGGAAAGGTCACGTGGGAGTCATTAGCATGTAGTGATATTGAAATGATTAGTTGAGTTAATTTCAGGAGAGACTGCAGATAGAGGAGAAGGCCTGATGACAGAATTCTGGGGTATTCCCAGCTTTTAGAGATCCTGCAGAGGAGGAGGAACTAAAAAGGAGTATGAGTGTGACAGAAGGAAAACCAGGGTTGTGGGGAGGGGACAAAAGCCTGAACGGAGGGGCCTTTTGTCCAAAATGGGAGCCGAAAGGGTGGAATAAGCAGTGGAGGCAGGTTTTGAAGAGGGCTGCTGAAAAAAAGAAACAAAGATGGTTGTATCTGAATAGAGGACTGTGGGCAAGGAAAACTGTATTGGTTTGTTTACTTTGGATGGGTATATTAAGGCATCTTAGTGTGCTGCTAGAATGGTCCAATGGAGAACGAGAAATTCATGATTCAGAGAGGGGTTAATTGCAGAATTGGAGTCCTGAAGTGGGTAAGATGGGAAAAACCAAGAGAATTAAGTAGAGGGGTTGCCCTGAGACAGGATTAGGGACAGAGGACCCTTCTTCCATTGCAACCAGAAGGAATGGATGTAGTACGTTGTTGGGTATACATAGCAGAGGGAAGATAAAGTAATTCAAAGCTGATCCCCTCGTCCCATCCTCTCTCTCTTATTAGAATCCAGCTCAGTTTCTGTGTTGTTCCTGAAGGCTTGTCTTTCTCTGAACTCCTGTAGGAGGGCAGCACACCCCTTCTGTACTGCACTTGCAGTAAACTTGTTTGACTCTGTAAATAAAGCTTCTTGAGGACAGTATATATCACTTTTGATCTGCTAGAACCTTTGGTACAATTGCTGATCACATGGTAATGCCTCAAAAATAGTGAAAATATGAGTCATGAATATATGAAAATATGGTGATGAAACTTAAAAAAAAATCAGACCTTCTGAGCATTGTTCTTTCAGGTTGTACTGAAAGTCATACTTGTATTCTTGTAGTGCCCCCTTTACTTTGACAACTCCTTTTGGAATCACTTTCAAGGCAGTAAAAGATCCTTCTGAATGTTTGTAAGGGAAGCAAACTTCTATTGAGACCTATTCTGGGTTTAGGAAATAACCCGATGGCATTTGTTTTCTGGTATTATGTGTTAGAGGATCCAATATGGGTAATGGATTTTGTGTTAAAAAAATAAAAGTGGGAATGTAAGTCATTTCCAAATGTAGTTCCAACAGAAGCGTAAGAATTGCTTTAAGTACTGGCTTAAGCTTCCAAGGCTTAAAGGTAAAAAATAAAGGTAAAAAGGGGCCACAGAAGGAACTCAGGGGAGAAAATGCTGGTGTCACTTGCCAGAACCAGGCTGAGTTGTAAGTGGAGAATACTTAGATCCTCTGTCCCCAAATGGATATAGCACAGAGAAAAGGTTCTCTAAGAGTCAGTCTGACACAGGGCACAGTGTGTAGAGTCCTGGCACATTAGGAGACTACAGGTGAAGAACAGCATGGCTGGAGCACAGGGCACAGTGAGAGGATGGGTTGCAGACAGGAAAAGGCAGGAGGATGGACACGGGGTCTTCTGAAGAGGTCGTACATTCTTCTGATTGCAATGGAGAACAGTAGAAGCATTTTAAGTGCCCTGTGAATTGAAATTTATGACGGTGACGCTGACTGAGGTTTAGTGGATGATGACGGTTAGGGAAAGAGTAGGGAATGACTTCCCAGCTAAAAGATTATTTCATTGGCCTGGATAAAATGAGGAGGCTCTAATGTTAGGTAGTATCAGTGGGGATGGAGAAGAGATGCTAAGGATAGAGCTGATGGGACTTACTGATCAGTTGGATATAGGTGGGGTTGGGTCTGAGGATCACTCCTAAGCTTTGGCTCAGGCATATAGGTGGGTGGATCCAGGCACCATTAACCAGATTGGTAAAAGAGGCTGAGGGACAAGTTTTGTGGGAAAAGTGATTAAAGTGGACGTAGTCAAGGGTTCAGGGGGAAATTCCTTTTTTTTCCCTCTCAGAATCAGAATCCCTACTGATTCTAAGTTCCATTCTGTACCCCAGTCAACTCTTTGATGGAATTTCCATCTCAGGAAAACATCTTTTTCTGAAATTAAACCTGTCATCTCCTGCAGAGGTCCTGGAATAAGGCTTTTGACATGAGCAGAAAAGAGAGGCCATTCCAAAGAAAGACCTTTTTCCTAAAATTGAGTTATGCTTACTTTTCTCTTCTTTTTATGGTGGTGAAACTTCATCATGACCACACTGGCCCGCTGACTTCTGCTTTGGAAGCGTCAATAACACGAAGAACATGACTGTGGCATTGCAGTGTTTCATCTTACACATGCAGAGCTGGCTTCTTGGGCAGGCAATGTGGGCAGTCCTCCAGGACTCTGGGCTTAGAAGGGCCCCACACTTAAAGATAAAAAATGTTCTGTAATCACCATCTTAAAATTCTTAAGTTTAAACAAGGGGCCATCATTTTAATTTTGAACTGAGCTGCTATGTAGTGCGCCCCGTCTACACCTTTAGAAGTTAGACGCACGTACGTATTCAGTACTTAGTCACTTCTAGATGCCAGACCCAGAGCTGGGTGCTGGAGATACCACAAAGCATTATGAGCAAAGCAGATGTGATCCTACAAGGAGCTGTCAGCTGATTGCTTTGGTTGCTCAAGTCTTTCAAGGGTTGGGAAAAGTGCATTATTTCTTCTTCTGAAGCAGAGGGAATAGAAGTACATAGGGTAGACTGACTACATTTTTACAAAATTAACTTTATTATTTTAATTGTTCTAACAGGTGGGAGAATCTCCACAAGTGTCTTCCAGACTTCAGAATTTGAGACTGAATAATTTAGTTCCCAGGCAACTTTTCAAGCCCACAGATCATCAAGAAACTTAGTTTTATTTCAAATTGCTCAAAGTAACTATATTTTTCTATTCAAGACACAATGAACATTGTAGCTTCAAAGTATCAAGATGAAAAAAGAAGCCTATAACTGGAGTTTTAAGGTATTTGTGTTAGCAAATGTTTAAAATTCATTTAATCAAGGAAAATATTAATGATTTCAGCATTTGTCATCATGAGAACTGGTAGCACTGGACATAAGTGAAGAGATTAGATATTTTACATACATATATATTTTTATAAAATTATGTATATTAGGCAAGGTGTGGTGGCTCACACCTGTAATCCCAGCATTTTGGGAGGCCAGGGCAAGTGGATCACCTGAGGTCAAGAGTTGGAGACCAGCCTGACCCACATTGTGAAACCACGTTTCTACTAAAAATGCAAAAATTAGCTAGGCGTGGTGGTACACGTCTGCAATCCTAGCTACTCAGGAGGCTGAGGCAGGAGAATCGCTTGAACCCCAGCGGTGGAGGTTGCAGTGAGCAGAGATCACACCACTGCACTCCAGCCTGTTTCATTCCTGATTTGAATAATTTGAGTCTCTTTTTTTCGTAGTTTAGCTAAAAGTTTATGAGTTTTGATCTTTTTAAAGGACTGACTTTTGCTTTCATTGATTTTCTCTACTGTCTTTCTGTTCTCTATTTCATTAATTTTAACTCTTATCCTATTACTCTTAGGAGGGGCTCGTAAGGAGGGGTTGTATGCTGACTTAAATTAAGATTTGGTCAAAGTTCAACAGCCTGGGGGAAGGAAGCTTAATATATTCTCTAGATCAGTGAGTACAAGCAATTCAGCTAATCATTTATGAAGCAAAGAATGGAAATTTTCAGGGCAGTCTGTGTCTGATTTTGTTATAAGTAGATGGAGGAGCAGGGGATGAACATCTGTGAGTCTTACCGAAGTCACCTGGGGAAGGATGGTTCTTTATAATAAGCCATTTCCTGAAACACACAGGTGATGGGCAGCAGGAGGGTTACTGTAATGTTTTAGAAATAAAATTTCTTTAATTCTGGCTATGTTTCAGGGTATAGGGCTCAGGTAAAGCTTCACACTGTCAAGAAGAACTTGAAAATACCTTTTTTCCATAAAACACAATGAAACTAATACTATGTACCTGAATATTCCAAAGCACTAATTCTCATATTATAAATGTACTATTGGCCAAAATACAAATAACTGACACAATTCAAAATTCTGTAAAATTTCATTAAGATCCTTTTGTAGGTCATAAGTCTGATGCATGGGTGTTCACGTGAATGTTGCGCCTCCCTCAAACCTTGTTTTAACAGCCATTTTCTATTGATTCATTTTAGTTTTGGCTACAACTGAAATATCCGTCTTTTATGAGATACAGCTTCTCATTTGCCTTTATTCACACATTTCATTGGCTTCAGCCTCATGCGTGATGCAGAAGTGAGGAGACACTATCTATATAGTGCAATAAATATTTGAACAGTTGCTTGGATTTTTTGCAATAATAGAGTGTCACTTGGGGTCATATGACTCTCAGGTGCTAGAAAATACTCTGCCTTTCAGAATATAACCCTGGGCACACTGAATCCAAGCGGATAAAAATGAATGTGAGTTTACAAGGCCTGCAAGGCAGTTTGCAGAAATGAAAATGTTGAGACTATAGATGTAGTTTTTTTTTTAAAGGTAGCATAAAGTTTGTATATTTTAATAGTTTATGTAAATCTATCTCATAGACTACATGTAATTTTCTCTGAGGGTGGATGTTGTGATACTTGACCCAAATTTGTCACCTACAGTAAATGTACCATTAGTCTTGCAGGTGTTTCTGTGTGTATGTTTTAGCCCATTCTCCTATATTTCACTCCTCATCTGCTGACTGGTTCTGTGGTACAGACAAGACCTTCAGTTTCAGGTAGAGAGGCTGACTCATGGTGAGTAAATTTCATACTACCATTAACTACTGGACCCTGAAATCAAACCTGGATCCAGTTTTAAAACCTAGGTTCCTACTCTTCAGTGGTGCTTTTCAGGTTGATAGGAAAACCTTTCACCTTTAGAATAGTATACAAAAATAAACATTGTGGCCGAATGTGGTTGCTCACACACCTGTCCAAGGCAGGTGGATCACTTGAGGTCAGGAGTTTGAGACCAGCCTGGCCACATAGTGAAACCCTGTGTCTATTAAAAATACAAAAACTAGCTGGGTGTGGTGGTGGGTGCCTGTAATCCCAGCTACTCGGGAGGCTACGTAGGAGAATCACTTGAGCCCAGAAGGCAAGAGTTGCAGTGAGCTGAGATTGTGCCACTTCACTTCAGCCTCGGCAACAGAGTGAAACTCCATCTCAAACAAAACAAAACAAAAAGCAATGTATAGAACTCAGGGTAGAACACTGAAATATATTGAAAACAACAATAATGCATGTCCTGTTTATTTGGCTTTTTAAAATCACTGTTTATTCCATTTGGTAGAGGGTTTTTTTTCCATACAAATATTTGAACAATTTTGAATTCCCCAAAACCATACATAGACGATAAATACCATGCTATTAAAGTATTAAATTTGTACAAAAATACTTTACAGTTTAATACTTGTTTGTTACAAATAAAAATACATATTTAAGTGACTCATGATCTTTTTTCTTTTTTCTTAACATGATTCTGCTTTATACTTTCCTGCGCTGGCGGTTCTGAAATGTGATTGAAATAAATATTTTTTTGCACAAAAAGAAAGGTGATTTTTTTTTCTTAAACAAAGGACACAGTGTTTGAATGCTTTGCCTAAGTGGTAGTTTGAATTATTGACCAAAATGAAAATGGCAAATAATCATTTCAATATGGAGAGTCTACCATCAATATACAGATCTATTTTTTTATATTCACCAAATAACAGTTATTAGTGTAGCTATTCAAAATATCTGAACAAATGAAAACAGTTGCTGACAAACATTTAAAGCAACTGTCACAATTTATTGCTTTGAGGGATGGTAATAATTGGCAATGCATTTGTGAAAAATGTATTTACAATTTCGGTAAGTGGCATGGCTCAGAACAAAAGATAGTCCAGTGTCATTTTTAAGTACATGTGCTGTACACCCTCAATATTACCAGTTTTCAAAACATATCAAGCAGTATGAGTTTGATTTGCCTATCATTAAGATGAACCTCATTTTAATAGACTCTTCATTCTCTCTTAAGTTCTTAGTCTTGAATTTAAAAAATAATATAGCTAATTCTCGTGTTTACTACACACTCTAATTCATTATCAGATATTTTCAGCTATTAAAAATGTGTCCTTAAAAAAAAAACAGGTCACAAGACATATCCTGTTTGATAATTTGTTGCATAGGGAATAGCATACATCTTAGTTAAAATCATTCCTATACTTGGGCAAAACAGTTACCACCACCTATTATGGTCTCCTACGTGCATCATTGCTGAAACATTTTAAGATAATTTTATACCTGTACCCCTCCCATTGTGGCAGTCCCAGCAGTTTACCAAACACTTGTTCCCCTAGTAGAGCCAGCTTATGAGAAGAAAAGCCTTGTTGGTCAAGTTCTTACATTAATGACTTCATAGTAAGAAACTGATTTCAAAGTGAATTAAGGAAATCATCATAGAGAATATTTTCAAACAGCTGTTTCTCTTTTTAAAAAGTGATGATAGTAAGATGATGAACTTGTAAAAAATTTCCTCTGATGTTCATTGTAGGGTTGGGGGGCGGCCTATTTTTCTCTACCATTGGGCCTGGCAGGGCATTGCCCGCCATATACCATAGTGGTCACCAAAAAAGAAACCTCTTCAACTTGAAAAGGGAAGTGAACATGAGCCATGAGATTTAAAAGACCCCTGTGCTTGCAGTTAATGCCACGTGATTATCTGTGCTTCAGATGTCACAGAAATCTTAAAGGTATTTTTAGCACCATGTAGATATTGTCTTTTGTCCTGCTTTATAAAAAGCGTTGCTATAATGTATTAGTGGGTTCTCGTGTCTCCAAATTACCACCGTGGCTAGGCTGCTGGAAAAAAGCACTGTTCTGTTCATTCCAGTCTCCTGGTAGACTCTGTTGTTCTATAGACTTCTGTGAAGACAATGGGTTTCTACTAATAACCAGGTCCAGCTTATTCCCAGATTCTGCTATGAGGGGTACAACAAGGCAGCAGTCAAAGTCTCTGGTTCGGACGTGATTCACCTGAAAGGACAAGAAGAACCATTTTGATTTATCATCGTAACCATAATTCCCAAAACCCAGAGTAACACTTCAGGTACGACAAGTTGTCTGGAGTCATGAAGGTGCCAGAATGAGCACTGTGAGGTCTATCCTTGCTCTGACTATGCCGTGACATGGCTACTGGCTCACCATTGTCTACTAGTAAATTGTAAGGCTCTCAAGGACAAGGAAACATACACATCTTATCTATCCTCATGCCAAGCAGGTGGCCTCACCCACAGTGGGGGTGCTTCAAGTGCTGAATATTACCCCTAATTTACAGATGAGAAAAGCACGGCACAGGGAAGTTAAGAGCTTTGCCTTAGATCAGCAGTTGGTAAGGGCTGTAGAATGTAATCCCAGGCCAACTGGCTGATTCCAAAGCTTGTGCTCTGAATCATGGTGCTGAACTACCTCTCTTATAAGTGGAGCTCAACCAGGTGCAGTGGCTCACACCCATCATCGCAGCACTTGAGGAGACCAAGATGGGAGGATCGCTTGACGCCAGGAATTTGTGACCCGCCTGGGCAATGTAGTGAGACCCAGTTTCGATTAAGGATTAAAAAAAAAATTTTTTTAATGAGCTTTATCCCCCTCTTAAGCTTATACATGCACCTATCTTCTTCCACTTCTCCTTCTTCACCAACAAAAGTTTTCAAAATCACCCACATGCCACTTCTACTTCTTGACCTCCCATTCTCTCCTCAATGTTCTCAGGTGCCCCCTGACACATTGCACTGCTGGCAAATGACCCCACTTGTCAAGTCCAGGAATGCTCTGGGGTTTGCATCCTCCTTGGTGTTTAGCTATTTGCCGCTCTTGACACCACCTCACCCTTAAAACTCCTTCCTCGGTTCTACAACCCACTACGTTTTGATCCTTTTATCATTTTAACTGCTTTCAGCCCTTTCCTGCCTTTATTTCTTCCTGTCCTTTATATTTGGTGATTGTGGCTCACACCCATAATCTTAATACTTTGGAGGCTGAGATAGGCGGATCCCCTGAGATCAGGAGTTCGAGACCAGCCTGGCCAACATGGTGAAACTCCGTCTCTACTAAAAATACAAAATTAGCTGGGTGTGGTGGTGGGCACCTGTCATCCCAGCTACTCTGGAGCTGGCTGAGGCAGGGGAATCGCTTGAACCCAGCAGGTGTAAGTTGCAGTGGGCCAAGATTGCACCACTACACTTCAGGGTGACGAGAGAGAAGCTCATTCATAGATAGATAGATAAATTTTGTTATTGTTAGAATCCATCCTTGGTTTTCTTTTCTTCTTTGTTATAGGCCATGTAGGGCAACTTGACCTAAACCCCACCCTTCAGTATCCTAAATCTTTAACTTTGGCTCTAACCTCTCTCCTCAACAACGGATCCAAACCACCAACTGCTTCCCAGAATGCTCTATCACTATGTGCTGAAAATATTAAAGACTCATTAGTTCTGAAACAATTGTCTTATCTTACGCACCCCTACCAGGTCTCCTTGCCTGTGATCTTCCCCTCCCCAACTCACCCCCGATAAACCCACAGTAATATTGTATTGCCTTACTGTGTTACCAATTATGTCATTATCCTGCTTAAGAAATTAATATGCCCCCAGCATAAAGTTCAAGAGCTTTAGCATCACATCCAAGACCCTTTACAATTGGAATGTAGTCTACTTTTACAGCCTCAACTTCCACGAGAGCAGGTCTAGCTCTAATTTATGGATTAGGAAGACACTCATAGAGGTTAACTAACTTGTCCATAGTTATTCATTCAGCAAATATTAGCGTATCCCTGGAAAAAAAGGTGTCCCCAAACTCCTAGTATAAGACCAACTGTTCTATTGCTATAGTAAAAATCACCAGAATTGATTCCAAAACTATTAAATTGATAAGTGAACACACTCTGAAAGTAACCATTAGTGGCAGCCTCCTGCTTTGAGAGTCAGCTGTTTGGTGAAGGACTTTATCCAGGTGAGTAAACTGCTAAGTCTGGCTCCAACCCACCCCTTTTTCCTGCAAAGTGCTCTTCCTAAAAACTGTATGTAAGATCAGAAATCTGCTTTACTAAATAAAACCATATCTGAGTACAATGGTACTGTATTAAGTAAGCAAGGTTAATTTGGTTTCAGATATTGTGAGAAATTACTGAGATATCAAGCAGCCTGTATAATGGGAAATGAGAGAGTAAGGTACTAGCCCTGCTCTCAAAAAGTTTCCAGTCTGCTGGGAATATAACAGGAAGGTTTTTAATTTTTTTTTTTGAGATGGAGTCTCACTCTGCGCCAAGGATTGAATGCAGTGGCATGATCTTGGCTTACTGCAAACTCCGAACAGGCAGTTTTAATAATGCAAATTCAAAAGCTGTTATTCTATAAAGGAGTGGCCCCTAGTCCAGACTTCAGGTAAAGGAGGTTGGGTGGTGTCTGGTGAAATTAGGCTTTGAAGAGAAGTCTCTAAGCTAGTGCTTTTCAGTTTGGCTGCTCACTGGAATCACTGGGGGAGCTTTAAAAACAAACCAATGCCGTATCATCCTAGAGTTGCTGGTTTAATTGGTGTAGCATTTGATATGGACATTGGGATACATTCTCTAGGTGATTCCATTTTTTCAGTCAAGGTTGAGAATCGCTAATCTATGTGAGACCAAAAAGTTGAGTCAGAGTGAGGCAAGTAAGGCCTAGGGATTAGAAGAGTGTTCAGAGAAAGGGAAGAGCACATGACAAGGCTCAGAGCCCGCATGCTTCTATTCTGCTGCACAGTACTGAGCACTTTTATGTGACAGCATTGTTCCAGGAACTGAAAATACAGCAGAGAGTAAAATCCCTGCCCTCATGGAATTACATTCCAGCGGGCAACACAGAATAAGCACATAACTAGCATCATGCCTGGCTGAACTGCAAACCAAGAAAGCAGGGTGAGGAATGCAGAGGCAGGGAGGGCCCTTTTAGACTGAGTGGTTTAAGTGGCAGCATGTGAGCAGGGACCTGAAATAGAGGAAGGAGCTGGGAAGGAGCCTGTGCATGTTTAGCAGAGGAGCGCCACAAACTAGCACAGCAGGTGCAAAGGCCAGGAGGTGGCGGCATATAGCATTCCTGAAATAAATCCAGTTGAAGCTAGAGAGTAAACGAAGAAGACAGGCACGGTGACTCATGCCTATAATCCCAGCACTTTGGGAAGCCGAGGGGGCGGATCACTTGAGGTCAGGCATCTGAGACCAGCTTAGCCAACATAGTGAAACCTCATCTCTACTAAATATACAAAAATTAGCTGTGGGTGGTGGCATGAACCTGCAATTCCAGCTACTTGGGAGGCTGAGGCAGGAGAATCCCTTGAACCCCAGGGGGTGGAGGTTGAAGTGAGCTGAGATGGTGCCACTGCACTCCAGCCTGAGAGACAGAATGAGACTCTGTCTCTAAAAAAAAAAGAATCTAACCTTCCATCAACTTCAAAAGTTCCATCATCAACCCTCCAATTAGGTAGCAAATTGCTTTCTAGCTCGGTGTGGTGGAAGGCACCGTAATCCCAGCTACTTGGGAGGCCAAGGCAGGAGCATCGCTTGAATCTGGGAGACAGAGGTTGCAGTGAACCCAGATCAGACCACTGCATTCAGAAAGAAAAAAGAAAAGGAGAGGAGAGGAGGGGAGGGGAGGGGGGGGAGGGGAGGGGAGGGGATGGGATGGGAGGGGAGGGGAGGGGAAGCAAGATACTGGCAAGGGAAAGAGAGGCCAAATCCCTGGGGCCTTATAGGTCATGTAGAAGACAAGTGGTAGGAAGGACTAGACTGGTTGCACCTAGAGTCAGAGAACCATATTTACAGGACTACTGTGATGCTGGGAGATGACCTGTGGTTGGGTGGAGTCTGAGAAATGAGCATGAGATTGGGAAAGATGGCTCTGAGCTAAAAAAAAAACTAATAAGAAACCACACGACTTTGGGGGCTGGGTTAGAATTTACTAGAGCTGAAAATTCTTTATTCAGCTGTTTGCTTCTACTAATTCTGTAATTTTGATGGCAAAAAAAGGGAAAAAAGCAAAGGGCCCTAAATATGCAGAAGGATGTGGAGGAAACTCCCAGTGAGAAATTACTTGCAAGGAATTAAAACTCCACCTGAGATCTTACCTGTAAGAGCCTGTCATAGGGCTTTAAGCCACCAAGATCTCCTGGCCCAGCTGGGCGAATATTTTTAACATACACTCCTTTCTCCAGCAAGCCATCTGCTACACTGAACCCAAAGTCCTCCATGTCCGAGTCCTTGTACAAGGTCACCTGGAGAGAGAGAAAATGGGATGGGAACATTTAGCTGGGCTGGAGACATTTCCTTCTGCGACCTCTTGATGAATAATCTTTTCACAGAACTTTTGGTCACATCACGGATTTGCAATATCAGCATCTGTCAGCTCCCTGCACCCAATCCTGCAGCCTTTTTCCCACTTCGAGAATATCCTTGGACTTTATGAAGTCTCATCCAGAGCTGAAAAAGGAGGAGAACTGGAAAGTCCAGGTCCTCCCTCCCTCCTTTGCAGTCTTCAGGGAGACAGGAGAGAACTTTCTCAGGGTGTGTTGAAGTCTATTTTCCTGGGGCAGCCCCTGGTCAGAGGAGCTGTCAGTGGCAGCCCTTTATAACTGCCGAGATGTTGGGGAATAAGCCAAAGGCCTTTCCTTCCTCCACAGTCCTCCCTGGTGCTCTGCTAAGCACAGTGCTCAGCACACCCTCTCTTTGGGCAAGTACAATTAAGTCCAACCTTTTATTTGCTCTGGAACCCCCAACGAGCACCATCACAGAACACTGTGTAAAAGACCTGAACGTTTCCATGGCCAACACCTTGCTTTGTGCCTCAGTGTGACTCACTCCCTCAGCATTTGTCTAGGGTTTGATTCAGCAACTGAAGGCATCCACCCTGTGTGCTGTGGGCCCCTGCTGGGTCTCTCTGCACCTAAGGCCAACTACAGCCGGCTAACGCTGCCCCAGCCCTCACTCCGCCACCTGACCACCTGCGAGAGTTCACCTGAGGCAAAAAGAACTGATCATTTGTACATTCATCAAATATTTATTGAGTCCCTAGCATATTGTAAGCATAGTGTGGGGTGCTGGAAACAGCAGCGAACAAGAGGAAGAAAAGCCTGCCTTCCAGAGGCACAGGCATGAATATGTGGCAGTCCTCGAGCTCTCACTGCACTGTGCACTGCGCCCAGCAGCACACTCAGCACTCAACGCTCAGTTAATGCTTTGAGAGGGCCACGGGTTTTATCAAGTTGTCCCATATGCCCTCCACAAAGACTTCAAGCAATGGTCAGGCTTAATTTTCTATTGTAATCATATTAATTATATATATATATATATATATATATATTTGTTTTTATGCAACTAACATGGGAATACATTCATGTAAAATAGTCAAACAAAAAATTAGAGCTATACAGGGCAAAATGTGAATGCTAAAACTCTCATAGCAAGTATCTTTGTTTATATCCAGTGATTTTACTTCAGAGGGCTACGGCATTCTGAAGGCAATACAAAAGTGGTCAGTGTGTGGGTTTTTTTTTTTTTTATTTTACTGGACAGAGAGCTAAAATATCAAGTTGACTGGGTCAATACTATTCACCAGGCAGCCCTAGTGAGTATTGCCACATTGGAGGCAAGGCAATTCAATTTTACTGGGGTTATGTAACCCGCCCAAGGCCACAAAGGTAAGAATGGTGGGGACGTGTCTGTCAGACTCCAGACACCAGGTACTTAATGGTTCCACTCTACTGCCACTCAAAATGCACTGCTTGGCCTCACCACTTCAGTGTCCTCCTGGACAAGAGCCACTCTCAGGAGCCAGTGAAAATGCAGTCTCAGACCCACCCCAGACCGACTGAGAATCTACAGAGCTAATGTTTCCTGAGGTCACCCTCTTCGCAGGCTCATTCCATCACTGTGTGTGCACATGCGTGTGTGTGTGTGTGTGTGTGTGTGTGTGTGTATGTGCATACGCTACAATACTACTATGTGCCAGGGACTGTTTTAGGGACTGAGAATATATCTCACAGGATAGAGTGAAAAAAAAAAGCAGTGAGTAAAACACAACCTTTATGAGGACAGCCCAGTGAAGAGATCTGATGTAATCCTCATAACAATTCTGTAAGATGGGTAAGAGTCATTTTCAGTGAGGTGACAGATACAAAGTTTTTTCAGTCTGAAGAAATGACCTGATTTCTGTTGAAGGATCATTTTTGTGGCACTCAGTTATACAGGATAGAGTAGTAAGCTCCATTTTACTACATAAAAGGTGTGTGGGGTTATGTGTATGTGTGTAGTCTAGTAACACTCAGCATCCCCGCACCAGCCCCACCACCCACCGCCCATCTAACATGCTCACTGCTGATGCTTGGGGAAAAGTAGGTTAGGTTCACACTGTGTGGTTGAGAGCACCTTCATATTCCAAAACAATACTCACCAGGGGGAGAGGGGATGACTTCGCTGGTGGCCTGGGCTCAGGTTTGTGGCGGATCCCCACTCTCCAGCTCCCTGAGGGGAGTAGGGGTCCTTTTTGTTCACAAATACATCCCAAGCCCCTAAAGCAGCACCTGCCATATAATGGGGTTAGTATTTTGTCCGATAGAAAGGGCTTGATCTGCACATTATAAGGCTGCAGACCAGCCATGATGTGCTGTGCCTTTATGAGTCATTTCAGAGAAAGAGAATGTGAACTAAGAGAGATTTAATTCTGGGGTTCAGCCATCCCCTCACCCCTCACTCAAGGCCATGCTGGGAATCGGCAAGGCTGTCCTGTGACAGAGTAGCCGGGCAGGATGATGAAGCTCCAAGGTCTACACCGTGTGGCCTTGAGATGGACGGCACTCCTGGTACCAGGGCCACGTCCGCCCACCTGAGGGATGAGGAGACCCAGATTTCCAGACAGTGAGGAAGGGAGGGGGAAGGTCCTCCAATGGAGATGCTAGACTTCTTGCTAGTAAGGCCTGTGGGAGTTGAATGAGTAGTTTAGAAATCAAAGAGATGTTACTGCCTTTACCAGTTTGTGGAGCAGATCATATACAGACAGGGAAATGAAAGCTCAAAGAGAAATAGCAACTTGCCCAGGATCAAACTGATAGCAACAGAGAATCGGCTCAAACCGAGCCTTCTGACTGCAAAGCTTAGATCTTGCACACTCTCTCCTTGCCCAGCACACAGTTGCTTAATAAATACTCCTTGCAGAGAGGAATATTTAGGCCGCTCCACAATTATGTTTTTGCCTCAGGCCAGATAGGAGATTTCTGCCCCTCTTTCCTAAGGAAAGGAGGAGTAAGTCACTGGAAGAAAATATTCTTAGTAAAAATTCAAACATATTCTAGAGTAGAGAGGTTGAAACACCCATCTATTCACCACTCAGACCCAACAACCAACAAGAGCTTGCCATGTTTCCTTCATCTATCCTTGTCTTCTTTGGGGGAGTGTTTTCAGGCAAACACCAGTCAAATCACATGTCATTTCACTCCTACATACTTCAGTATGTACCTCAAAAATATGATCACTTTCTTTCATAACCTCCACCTCATTCATTCACTGGCAACATGAACTCTTCTTACTTGATAGCCACCAATAGTCTATAATAATTTTTCCAATTGTCTCAAAAATGGTTTCTTATTTTTAATTTTTTGAGACAGAGTCTTGCTCTGTCACCCAGGCTGGAGTGCAGTGGCATCTTAGCCTTCCAAATAGCTGGGATTACAGGCGTGCACCACCACACCCAGCTAATTTTTATACTTTTAGTAGAGATAGGGTTTTGCCATGTTGGCCAGGCTGGTCTTGAACTCTTGACCTCAAGTGATCCTCCTGCCTTGACCCCCACAAAGTGCTGGTGTAAGCCACCATGCCCGGCCTCAAATTTTTTTAAAATTGGCTTGCTTAAGTCAGGATCCCAACAAAGTCCACATACTATATCTGTGTTAAGTCTGTTAAATCTCTCATCTGTGGTGGGATCTCGTCCTTCCCCCTGTGCTGCTGACCTGTTGCTGAAACTGTGTCATTTGCTCTGTAGCATGTTCCTCTGTCTCCCGCATTTCACTAAATGGAAGTTAATTCTCGATGCTTGATGTCAGTCGAAGTCAGCTTTGTAGTGGGGGCTCGGGGGGTGGCACAATGCTTCCTATCATGTCTAGTTGTCCCACTTTGGGTGGGTTCAGGTGATGACAACCTCATTTCCCTATTGTAAGGGTTGTCATCAATCTTTAACCTAATGGTTTTATTTACTGAAGATCACTGCCTGAATCAAAATTTCATTAGGGGTTGCAAAATGATAACTTTTTTCTAATCCTATGAATATCTTCTATATTAGCTAAAATGATTTTGCAAAGGAGAATTCTTTTTTCAATTAGTGCAGTTTGGTTACTCTGAAATACATTTTATACAAGAAGGGCAGAATGAATGAATGCGAATTTTTTCTTTTCAACTTCAGAACAGGGAATTCATTCATTAACTACTTCAAATGGTGGCCCAAGGACAATCTGTGTGTGGGGACGGTTGGGGGTGGGATCAATATGAACCTATAAATTTTGACACAGTTAATATTTTTTTTGAGACTGAGTCTCACTCTGTTGCCAAGGCTGGAGTGCAGGGGCACAATCTCAGCTCATTGAAACCTCCACCTCCTCGGTTCAAGCAATTCTCGTGCCTCAGCTTCCTGAGTAGCTAGGATTACAGGCGTTTGCCACCATGCCTGGCTAATTTTTATATTTCTAGTAGAGATCGGGTTTCACCATTTTGGCCAGGCTGGTCTTGAACTCCTGACCTCAAGTGATCTGCACGCCTCGGCCTCCCAAAAGTGCTGGGATTACAGGCATAAGCCACCGTGCCCGGCCTATTCAATGCATTTAAGTCAGTTGCATCATTATTCTTTTGGATGCTCAAATGCTCTCACATTTTAGGCCACAGGAAATCTTTCACGTTGACTCCTATGTCCTTTTGATAGAATCCATTGGTTTTGGTTGCTTCTTTGCTTTCTGGCACAAAATATGACTCATCATGAGTAGTTCAAATCCCTGATCTGGAATCAGCCATTCCTTTAAAAAGCCTTCACTGGAGGAAATATTATTTATTTATATTATACTTTAGTCCTTTTTCTTTTCATTTTTTGAGACAGGGTCTCAGACTGGAATGCAGTGGCGGGATCTCGGCTCACTGCAACCTCTGCCTCCCAGGCTCAAGCGATTCTCCTGCCTCAGCGTCCTGAGTACTTGGGATTACAGGTGTGTGCCACTACCACCCAGCTAACTTTTTTTAGCAGAGACAGGGTTTTGCCATGTTGGTCGGCCTGGTCTTGAACTCCTGACCTCAAATGATCTACCTGCCATGGCCTCCTAAAGTGCTGGGATTATAGGCGTGAGCTACCACACCTGGCCTATTTTAGTCCTTTTCCTTCTATCTCCATGCTGCTTTCTCAAAGGGAGGAAGAGGAGGAATAGTGGGAAAAGGAAAAAAATGAGAACGTGAGAAGGAGGCTAGTAGTTATTATGATTGGTAATAGACTGACATTCTTCAGACTCTGTTGACCAGTGGGTGAAATCTCTCTGCCCAAGATTCCTGCTTATGTGCCATTCTGGCTTTATCTGTGGGATCTCTTGTCCGTTTGCTCCTTTTCTGTCCTTGTTCTTAGCCATGTTTTCTCCACATGGCAAGCAACACACCTGGGGCAGGGACCATCACCACCATTCCTGGAGGGTGGACATCCTCCTTGCTATCTCTGTTCTACTTGCAACTAGGTACGGGGGTGCAGTCCTGTAGACTCTATGCCTATGGCTGGTTGGGAAAGTGCATCAGCTTCTGCTCTGTAGGCCTAGCCATATCCTTGAAGTGTACCCACATGTGAGGGTGCTAAATCCTAAGCCTACAATGGGTACTAGGAAACTCACTTTGGTTTTACATCTGAGCCATATTTTCTAACACAGCAAACCAGAATCCTTGAATTTGAAGAAACATTTGGTGTGGGCTTGGAATAGTAGTGAAGTTCTCCATCACTCTGCTTGCCTGTGATTCTTGGGTGTCTGTACCACAGGTTAGAACCCAGATGGGGCACAAGAAAGAGATGCTACTGTTTTTTGTTTTTGTTTTTTTTTGAGATGGAATCTTGCTCTGTCACCCAGGCTGAAGAGCAATGGCATGATATCAGCTCACTTCACTGCAACCTCTGCCTCTCGCGTTCAAGTGATTCTCCTGCCTCAACCTCCTGAGTAGCTGGTACCAAAGATGCCTGCCACCACACCCAACTATTTGTATTTTTAGTAGAGATGAGGTTTCACCATATTGGCCAGGCTGGTCTTGAACTCCTGACCTTGTGATCTGCCCTCTCAGCCTCCAAAAGTGCTGGGATTACAGGCACCTAAAACTGCCAACACCAACCAGTAGTAGCACACCAACCAAAACATTAGAGATGGATGCCAAGCAGAGTACATCAGCAGAGTAGCTCATTAACTTCAAGGTCACGGTTACTGGCCAAGAGCCTTGGTTTTTCTGAGCCTCAGAGCTCATATGTGCTTATGGCAAATTCTTCAGGATGAGAGGCTAATAAATAGTTTAAATCTACAAGTAATCTATTTCTCCAGAGACATCTCCCAAGGTTAAAGGATACTGAATTTTAACAGCTCTGTGGTTCTCCTGGAAATAGCGTAGCAATGGCAAATTAAAAGAAAGAATCTGTTCTAGAAGCTTATCTTTTATGTAGTTCTGTTCTCAAATCAGTAACAATGAATTGTGCCATGTAGTCCTGTTTACCTGGAGATTGGTAGTGGTTACCTTGGATTTATTTCTGTGCAAAAATAATTCTAAGGATCTGAGGTTTAAGTTCATACTTCCCCCTTCCCCAGGAAATGAATCCTTTATCTAGCTACGTTCTTGCATATGATTGCTTTTGCTCTTCCAACACCTCTGTGCAGCAAAACTATTGCCTTTCCATGAATGAGGATACTGAGCCTTGAAAAGGTTGATGCACTGACTTGTACAGTTAGAATGCAGAAGCACCAGAATTCAAGACTAGAATATCTGACCGCATTTGCTGTGTTCTTTCCACCAAATCACGATTTTTTTTTTTTTTGACATGTAATCTCCTAGCTGGTCAGGGAGCCTTTATTCATTTCCAACTGCCCGACCAACTAAAGATGAATAATTTATAATGTCTGCTGGGTTTCTTCTCATCAGAGCCCTTTGTGGCTTTCCAAAACATCTGCATAAAATCCTGCTCCATGCTCCTACGGTGCACCATCCTGTCAGTTGGCTCTGCATTCTACCCTAGACCATGTGAAGCAAGATTTTTCTTGTAGGGTCTATCTTTTGTGCTGACTAGAGGATGCCTCTGGGGAACCTGGACCATGAACACAGTTGCAAGGTTTTTCTGTCCTAAAAGATCCAATGAGCTTCTCAGAACATACCATTCAGGGCTAGGATACAGTTCTACAAAGCTCAGTCCAATTTAAGTATTCATCAGCATGTGCTGCAATTGCTCCTAACACTCCTGAGAACAGAAGCTTTCACAGGAGGCAGGGTGGATTCACCACGATTCAAACTCAGCCTTGTTTTATACTTCTAAGCAAGTCTGCTGACATGTTTGAACAATGTCCTAAGGGCCAAGATCAGAAACCCAATGCTTATGTTTCAATTCTGACACATGTGAAAGGCTCTAGCTGCAGAGCCAACTCTCCCCACTTGGATTTTAAGGGCAATTACATCTGCTCTCTTGAGCAAGTCTTGGCAAGTGACAGTCATCCCAAAAGCAGTCCTCAAGCTCTGACAGCTCCCTATGGCTCACTTCCTTGTCCCAATGTCCTTCAGAACCAAACTGACACCTATTTCTAAGAGACAGTTTTCCCCTAAATCACTAAACACTTTGGTTTACTCTTGACAGATACCACTGGGGTAGCCCCATTCCTTTAACTCTGACAATTTAAGTAATGTCAATTTTGAGGACAATTCTATACTACCTATTGTGCTGGAAGAAAAAAAGACAGAATACAGTCTTCCAAACTGGAAGCTTGCAGTTAAAAACCCCCGCTAGAAACTCAGGGGTTTTGAGAGGAATTGGGTCAGAAGGCAGCTGCTGCCCTCCTGCCTGGGGAGTCGCCTTGGCCAAGGAGAAAAAGGGACAGCTGCTCCAAACGCCACCTCCTGTTGCACTCTGGCAATAGTGTGGCACCCAGGGCTGGAAAAAAACAAGGGCTCAATAATTGAGAGAATGAGTAGCTGGGATTTTGGCTTTAAGTATAAGCAAGCCAGGGGCTACCCTGGTCCTTGAGGAGCTGAGTCCCAACCAAAAAAGTAGCACAGTTTTTAAGATCTGTGGCAGATTTAGGTGCTGCCTTTCTCATTCAACCCAGAGCACCTTCGCACATCTATCAGTTCACACAGTAACAAAGACGAAAGAGCTAGACCATTCTCCAAATTCTCCGGGAGATCAAACCAAGTTGCAAGCAGCCGGTTCTCGAGTTACTGCCAGCTCCATCACTGACCCTTTGCACTTATCCCAGCCAACACTAAGCTGGCCGGCTGCGGTGGAGTCCCTGTTGTGCTGCCTGGTCACAGCAACCCTCTTGACTCAGCCTGTTTTCTAGCTCCCAGATTGGCTCTGGCCTGGCCCTTCTCCAGCTTTTAACCTCTTTCCAATTACCTCTGCAACAGACTGACCTCCATTCCTCACAGGCCCATGTGGGCCTCCTTGACTCTGGAACCTCCTGCGGCTCGGGATGGGTGGCACACCCTCTACCTGTCCTCGGGGCCTATGGGACTAAAAGCCAGGTGCACTGTCATTCAGGAAGGATGACAAGTTGCAACTAACCAAATTCCCACTGCACTGAGTGCTAATCATCTTGATTCTATTTTCCTACTGTAGAGATTACTGATGCCTGACTTTACAAAGAGCCTGGGAAAGCAAAGAGTTCTGTATCCCATCTGAGAGAGAAAAAGAGGAGAAAGAGAGAGACATGTCCTGGGCTAGACTGTCATCAATTTAATCTTTTTTTATTGTTTTTGAGATGGAGTTTTGCTCCTGTTGCCCAGGCTGGACTGCAATGGTGTGATCTTGGCTCACTGCAACCTTCACCTCCTGGGTTCAAGTGATTCTCCTGCCTCAGCCTCCTGAGTAGCTGGGATTACAGGGGTTTACTACCATTCCCAGCTAATTTTGTATTTTTAGTAGAGATGGGGTTTCACCACGTTGGTCAGGCTGGTCTCGAACTCCTGACCCCAAGTGAGCCACCCACCTCAGCTTCCCAGGGTGCTGGGATTACAGGCCTGAAGCACCGCGCCTGGCCTTCAATTTAATCTTTACCTATAGCCCTGCCTGACAAGTCATATGGCAGAATAATAGTGGATAGGACTGTTCTTCAAAAACCTGGACATGAAGGAAATGGAGTCACCTTCAGAAAGTACACCGTTTGTAAGTGAACAACCTACAGATAATACAAAAACTTACAAGCTAGAAATAAATATATTTGATCACAACAGAGATGCGTAAGGATGTTGGGGAGGGATGAATGGTCCAGGCCAGAATCAGACTTAAGGGAAACTGAAGAGAGGTGGTGGTGAGTCCAGGACAGAAGCGCTAAGATGAATGATCAAACCTGAGAAATAAGGCATGCTAGCGAGCCTGCCACAGGGGCGTCTGAGTCTAGGGAATGGTGGTTCTCAGTTTCTCTTGCTCAGAGCTCAGACTCTGCAAAGGTGGATGGCAACTTGTAGAAAAGTGATAAGATGCAAATTGAGTTCTGTCTGGTAGAGATGCAAATTATTTTTCCCCTCAGAAAAGATAAACTCAAAGGCTTTGCTTTTATTTCCCTACAAGTCGTTGGGCAGCTTTGATTCCAACTTAGAAATCTTATTCCAAGTTTTTTTATCTCCTACTGACTGATACATACATACATACTATATGTATTATATATATACATACACACATATATATCATATATATATACACATATATATGTCACATATACATATATATATATACACATCCCACTAACTTTGTATTTATATATATATATATATGTAAGTTTCCTTATCCCTCTTTTTTTTCTTTTTTTGAGACAGGGTCTCACTCTGTTGCCCAGGCAGGAGTGCAGTGGTGAAGTCATGGCTCACTGCAGCCTTGACCTCTCATTCAAGTGATCCTCCCACCTCAGCCTCCTCAGCTGGGACCACAGGTGTGTGCCACCGCACTCCAGCCTGGGCAACAGAGCTGGACTTCATCCCCTCCCCCACAAAAAGAAAGATTATGCTTTTTACATTTAAAATGTATGCCTTAAGAGAATCCTAGAGAAAGGAAGCTAATGGAAATGATACATTTTGAGGATGATCAGGGATGGATGCCATTATTTATTCAAAACATACAAGCTAAACTCCAACCCTTGTTCCACAATTCTGTGTTCCCCTGACAATGCTCTGTTTGCTGTCCCTGGTTCTATAGGGAGAGAATATGCTGGTACTGAGAAGTGACTGGTCACTAGACACACATCCACTTCTCTTTGTGAATGGATTCTCATTCTGGTATACAGCCTTATCTCTGGTGGCTTTTGGCAGCCGTCTGGATCTTATTGAAGTCTGGGATGCTGAGGAAGCCTCATCATCTGAGTTTCTGACCCTGTAAGGCTGAGGCAAGATGGAATGATGGTGACTTTACCAGAAAAAAAAAGGTATCTTGTGAAGTCTCCCTCTTCTGATAACAAGTGACCCTGCTCCCTCTCTGGTAAGTGAGGAAACTGAGGCTCACGGAAGTGGCAGGGCTAATGTATAGCAGACTAGGTCTGCCTTAGCTTCTAGTGATTTTCACAGTACACAATTCTACACTAAGCTCCTTGGAGAAAGCTGAAGTCTGGCATGAGGACTCATTTGATCTTGAGAGCTGACTCCAAATATTTTGTGAAGAAATAGGCATGTGCAAGGATAAGATACATATTTCCATTTCCTACTTCCTCTGAGGGCTGAGCCTGTTCAGAGACAATATTGCAAAAGAAGCTGGTGTTACACACATTGAAAATGACACTTCTTCTAAGGAGCAAAACAACTTTATCATATCAAGCAGAGCAAAGCTCCCCTCTTGGAAAACTCAAAAATGTTCAAAATGCAAACTGAACTTGGCGGCGAGGGAAATGCTGATGGGGGCAAAAGCAGCTGTGAAAAATAAAGAGCTTACTTGTGAGTGACTGAAATGTCCAAGTGTCATGCTACCAGCAGCCACAATAAAAGCAGGTGACGGGAAATATTTTAAAAGCCTCTCTGTAAGAAAATAAAAATGGCTGCATACAATTAAGAAGTATAATTTTATTGAGAAGCATGAATGACAAAGCAAAAGGAAATGTCAATATGATTTTTTTTTAAGAGAGGGAGTCTTGCTCTGTCACCCAGGCTTGAGTGCACTGGCTCAATCACAGCTCACAGCAGCCTTGACCTTCCAGGCTCAAGTGATCCTCTTGCCTCAGCCTCTCGAGTACCTTAGACTACAGATGCAAGCCACTATGCCTGGCTAATTTTTTCATTTTTTGTAGAGATAAGGTCTTGCTACATTGCCCAGGCTGGCCTCTAACTCATGGGCTCAAGTGATCCTCTTGCATTGGCTTCCCATAGTACTAGGATTATAGGTGTGAGCCACTGTGCCCACCATCAATATGAATAAAAGTCCAAATGCTATGCAAGTGGAGGACTTTTTACTCCACAAAAAATCATTCTGCCTTAAGGTGTGCAAAGAAGTGAGGCTAGAACTCATTTCAGAAACAGATTAAGTGGACACCAAAGGATATTTAAGCTTCAGAAGGGAAAGAAGGATTATCAATGACCTGTAGCTTAGATCACAGGCCCCTTATCTGCAAAGAGAGAGAATCTGTGATAAGCTACATTACAAACCAGAATTCATCAGAAAGATAAAATGCAGAAGCTCCAGGGCCTTGGAGGCAGCCTCATTTCCTTTGTACCCTGCCACCCAGCTGTTGCCTATGATTTCACCTTCAGTTAGCAAAACCTAAGGGAGTGATTTTCAATCTCTATTCTGCAAAAGAATACATTGAAAAGGCTGCCAAAATGTAGATTCTTTGCCCACGCTCCCTGAAAATGTTGATGCGGTAAGTCTGGGTTGGGCTTCGGAACCCTCATTTTAACAAGCATCCCATGGATCATCAGGGGTTCATACCCCAAACTACTGTCTAAGGCTTTAACCTATTAATAAGTCTTGAAATCAGCTTAGTGAGATTAGCATTTGAAAAGAAACTGAAGAAAAGGCAGAAAAATGTCAGTGTATACTGTGCAATTTTTGGAGTCCTTCATATATGTGAACGTGGGTGTACATGTGTAGTGAATTGTGAGGTACAACATATTTCAGACTGTGCATCCCAGCTGACAGATTTGGAGGAGTGGCCTAAAAGGACATGAAGATCACTTCCCTGTGACCCCTTTATCGTTTTCTCCATCCCCACACTGAGTTCCAAATCACTCCGGCTCCACTTCTCTCTCATGTCTATAAAGTCAAAAAAGGACATAAGACTGTGTTTCTTCGCTCTCCAGTGTCAGGCATGACTACTGGCTTTTTGGCTTCAGGAATGAATTGTGGACAACTTGAAGGAAGGCTTGTCAAGTCCCCAGGGGAGCCTCAGATGCAACAGATGATGAGAAATGAGTGAAAACCATTTAGATTCTGACCTGGGGACCTTCTAAAGGTCTAGAGGAAGAGAAGTGGCAGGAAGGAATGGTCAGAAAATGAGGGGCAAACTCTGGAGAGTAGGTTGAGACCCAAGAAAGTGGAAGGTAAGCCAATGCATTATTCTTTCTGTATGGAGATGATGGGCCGGGCATGGTGGCTCATGCCTGTAATCCTAGCACTTTGGGAGGCAGAGGTGGGTGGGATAGTAACCCACCTGCAGAAACTGGAGTGTTTTTTAGCCTTTTTTTCCCCCAGCAATAGTACAGATCCTTGTCCATTATCTTGATCCAACTTACAGTGAAAATAATAAGGTTTTGCAGGTGCTGGTCTAGATATGAACAGGCCTACTACTTGTTCTCCTGCATACAGCCTAACCACGTGACAAACAGCCACCAGAAAGATAGTACCAGGAAAATAGCACCAAGCATGTTTAGCCCGGTGTGCTATTCATCTCTCCCGGCCTCTCCACTCTGGTCTTTTCAGCTCCTTGGGAATCCACTAGGTCCATTTGGAAAAGGCTACCAAAGAGGTTCAGGGGACTGAAAACCAGCTGTGGACTGTGGCTTGGGTTATTTTCAACTTGAGGAAGGCGTTTTTCTCATTTCCTAGATCCCTTCTCCATGCCACCACTGAAAAAGAGTGCCTTTTCCTAATGTTCACAAAAGGTTTAATACAGGAGAGTAGCACTGCAGGGGAGGATGCCCCATTCCTTTAACAAGTCATTGTGCCTTTTCATGACATCAGGTCGTCTTGGTGTACAAAAGACACCCACGTTCAAGATACATGCGCAATTGCCAGCCTTTGCTCTAAGTAGCTTTTGTAATGACCATTTCTCCTCTCTAGCACTTCAGACTTGGAGGGTGTGCCTGCTAACAAACATCCTGGATGGCCTAACAGAGTAAGGGAATTCCTTAAAACAGAACAGATACCCAAGATGTGAGCATAAACCACTCCAATAATTCCATAGTATCCAGCCACTGGCACCTCGACTACATCTTCACTTAACTAGGTCATTTTAGGGGCTTACAATGTCTGGGATGCCACTTATTTTTTACAGTCTTATTTTTTTGGGATCAATTCAGAAAAAAGTGAAGCTCCATGAGAAATGTACATATTGTCACCATTTAGAGGAAACGACAGAAGTGAAGGAAAAAAGAAGCATCCTACTGATGAGGTCAATTTGGCCCATGAGTGTCTATGATCTTAGGGTCTCACAATTTACACATTGCCACATAAATGTTCCAATGAGTCCATCCATGGCCACTCATATTGCCAATAAGTGAATAATACTTTTTTCTTTTTAACAAGATCTTTTTTTTTTTTTTTTTAGTAGAGCCACTTTAAACTTCAGCTGTAACAACACTTGCACATCCAATTCATTTCCATTATCTTTGCTAAATGCTTTCAGTGCTGGAGGGATGAGAAGACAAGTGTTTTGTATTCCTGGGCTATCAATAATCTTCTTCCTCTGAGGTGACTGTTTCACTCCAGAGGAAGAAATGACTCTATTTTATACTTGCTATTTGTCTATCCTGTGTAATTGAGGGCTGAGAATGAAAGGTATATAGCACTTGCTAGGCACTCAGTATGTGGTGATATGCATTCTCTTTGAGGGTGAAGGAAGGAGGGTTATCAGGCAGGCTCCTGCTTCACTGGGGAACAGAACTATACAGAAGAGGGGAAGGCAGTGTTCACAGGTACCCAAGAGAACTTGCAGGTGCCAGCCCTCTTCTTGGTACAGCAGACTTAGCACTGAATCTGTGGCTCCTGCAATTTAATCACCATTGGCATTCTTACAGCCTAATGGTGTGTGTCAATTAGTATGTGAGGATTTGTGACTTACCAATCAGACACATCAATTCAGGATGACTGGATAAACAAGCTAACTTATGGCATTGGTCCTAAACCTGGGTCATCATCCTAACATGTCAGAAATGTCTTTGCTTTCTCTCTTAGTCTAATTCCTCCTAACACACAAGTTTCCAATTCTAGGTTCTGGTCATGTTAGAACATTTGCATCCCCTCCAATGAACCACAGTCTTTTTTTTTTTTTATGAGATGGAGTTTCATTTTTGTGGCCCAGGCTGAAGTGCAATGGTGTGATCTCAGCTCACTGCAGCTTCTGCCTTCTGAGTTCAAGCAATTCTCCTGCCTCAGCCTTCCGAGTAGCTGGGATTCCAGGCATGTGCCACCACGCCTGGCTAATTTTGCATTTTTATTAGAGACGGGGTTTCTCCATGTTGGTCAGGCTGATCTTGAATTCCCAACCTCAGGTGATCCACCTGCCTCGGCCTCCCAAAGTGCTGAGATTATAGGCATGAGCCACCGCGCCCAGCCTACACCATAATCTTTGACACCCTTTTGCACTTGCTTTTTTCTGTGCTTGGAATGCCCGCCCATCCTCTACCTTCTTCTGCATAGTCAACACCTACTTCTAGGAAGCCTTTTCTGTCCCTCTGCATGGGTTAGGACCCACCCTCTGGACTCCAGGGCTGCCCAGGCTTGCCTCTGTCATTGGACTGATGCCATTATCTTCCCAGTTTCCCAGTCTCCTCACTAGACTCTGTACTCTCTGGGGATTTGTAATACATTCTTTGAGTGAATAAAGGCACAGGATAGGTATTAAATGAATGAAGGCATGAGTGGTGAAATAATGAACCCAGGATTGGAACACAAAGTTCAGAATCCAACTTCCCATATTATCCTTTCTTTCACAATATCCTTGTCAATTGCAAAACAAATAGCTAGGTTGTATAAGGTGGCTAGGGAAATTGAGGTCTTTAGAGGAAAAAAGCAAGTAGCTAGCCTACATTACCTCCTCTGAATCTGACATTTATTTGCTCTTCTGGATAAGATAACAAATAATCTACTAGACATTTGTTATCCAGAAGACAAGATTAATAACCACAAAATAGATTATTAAAATGTCTTGGTTCTCAAGAATGGCGGCATGAAATTGTTACCATTTTATACATCCTTATATATTAACAAAAAAAGCACTAACTCTAGAAAAGAAAACTAGATTTCCACTACTCTCCTTGGCCCAGGGTTCTGCAAATACTGTCACTACATATGCCTTGACTAATCCTGCCAGCAAATCTTGAATTCAGCTTTGTGTGCAAGAGTGGGTTTTCTTCCATGCAGCAAAGTGAGGCAACTATCCCAGTCAGAGACAGAACATAACCACGGCTTACCCTGTCCTGGCCCAAACCACCTAATACATCTTGGAGAGAATTCCATGTATACTGAACAACACAATCATCTACTATAAGACTGTAATGAAAGATTAAACCTCCCCACACGGAAGCTGAACCCCTTTTTATGAAACTATGAGTGTGCAACATTTAGAAAATCCTTTCCTCCTTCCAATGAGATTGGAATAATATACTAATTCATGTAAGCTCCATGTGACGTTGAAGCCTCACATTTTTGTAAGAGGATTCTGGCCATAAATACTTTTTTGTTTGTTTCTTTTTTGAGATAGAGTCTTGCTCTGTCACTGAGGCTGGAGTGCAGTGGTGCATCCTCAGCTCACTGCAACCTCTGCCTCCTGGGTTCAAGGGATTCTCCTGACTCAGCCTCCTGAGTAACTGGGATTACAGGCACCTGCCATCATGCCTGGCTAATTTTTGTATTTTTAGTAGAGACGGGGTTTCATCATGTTGGCCAGGCTGACCAACTCCTGACTTCAATTGATCCACTCACCTTGGCCTCCCAAAGTGCTGGGATTACAGGTGTGTGCTACCACATCTGGCCACCAGAAATACATTTTTGATAAATACATTGCTTGAAAGCCAATTTTCCCTACTTTCCAGGATAACCTCCCAGGGATGGTATTTTGAGAACAAAGTCTCTGAGGATCTGCCTTTAAGCTTCTTTGCATTCCTGAGCCCATAGGAGGCTACCATTGCCATCCTTACAACCCGGCATACATGCTATGCAGAATGGCTGCTAAATTTGACCCTAGGGAAAGAAGAGAAAGCTTACTCACCTTATGCAGCTCCACAGGAGTTGGGGACATGATCTCTTTTATTTCTTGTTTCATTTTTCTCAGGGTTACTGACTTCCTACCCACATCTGAGGGCAGGGTGTTGCTCCGAGTTGTTTGGCTGTAGTGTGGCCGTGAGCTGCTGCGCTCCTGGAAGCTGGCCTGTCGCCCCAGCTGATTGCGAGGTGTTGGAGCCTCATGATTCAAACTCATCGTGCTCCCCGACATGATTGTTGCCTGTGGCATTGACAATTTTTAAAAACGATTAAGCCATGGACTAAGGAAAGGGTTCGGTGCTGAACAGTAAATACAATTCTCCTTCTGCAAGGTCAAAATACAGTCTCTTCAGGGCATAACCTAAGGCTGGAGAATGGATGTACTAATTGAACTATGAAAGTCTGGAAAATGCTTTGCAAGTGACATTTATGATGCACATCTCAAATCCAATTCAAGTACTTAAGCCGTTGAGTTTATTTAATCAAATACCACCCCTGGCAGTTTTGAGGCAAATTGAAACGCTCTAACATTTGCTTACTACAAACTACATTTTAAGCATTAACTTTCCACTGAGTGGGCTCGAACAGATGGGATTCATCAGGCCACCTTGAATACATCTAACAGAAAGGAACTAAGAGCTTTTCAATGGGGACCAGGCTGCCTGTGCTTACAATGCTGCCTCTGTTTCCAACTGCAGCTAACAATGGGCAAGAGGTTCTTCCCAAGCTTCCTGTCTAGCGTTGTAAATTGCCTTTCCTTTGGCCAAGTGGCCTGTCCCCAAAGTTTGTAGACCAGCTAAGTCCCCATATTATTTGGTACAGATAAGTGTTTCTTAGAAATGCTCTTTACATAAGATCTTCAGAGAAACTAAAAATAATCATTTATTATGTTATTATATTCAACTTTTTGCTCACAAGCAGTAGGACTCGGATTGGATGTTACCACTGCATGGGAAAGTTTGCTCAGTTTCAAATATGTTCTTCCCTGAATAATTCACAAGCAATGACAAGATTAGATACCAAAGATGAATGAGGCTCAGAAATTAAAAAAAAAAGGATTTGAAACCAATATCAAGTAGTGGATACTAATTTCTCATGGTTGGAGAATGATAAAATTCTGAAAAGATGCCTGTAGCCAGCTCTGTACTCCTGGATATAAGGGTATATAAAGGTGAACTAGCATTGGTAAATCTGCCTGAAACCATGGGGACAGAAAACAAGTTCCATTTGTCATGTGACTATCATATAATTTAGTTGTCTATATTAATACTGATGCTAAAAGTAAGGGAGGCTTAACTTATTGAGTCTTTTGAACGTAGTCACTCATTTAAGCCTCACAACAACTCTATGGAGTAGGCATTCTTACTTCTTTCTATTTATCTATCTATTTATTTATTTATTTAATTTTCTTTTTTTGAGACAGAGCCTCACTCTGTCACCCAGGGGTGCAGTGGTGTGACCTTGGCTCACTGCAACCTCCGCCTTCTTTGTTCAAGCAATTCTTGTGCCACAGCCTCCCAAGTAGCTGAGACTACAGGTATGTAGCACCATGCTTGGCTAATTTTTGTATTTTTAGTAGAGATGGGATTTTACCAAGTTGGCCAGGCTGGTCTGAAACTCCTGACTTCAAGTGATCCACCCCACTTGGCCTCCCAAAGTGCTGGGATTACAGGTGTGAGTCACCACGCCTGGCCATTCCTCTCAACTTAGAGGTGAGGAGCTGAGCCACAAAGAGGCTGACTCACCTAAGGTCACATAGGTAGTAAATGAACCGAGGGCACTTTATAAAATTATTGATAATGAGGGAATACTGCAAAGTGAGTAGAGTTTTTATTTGTCATGTCTTTAAGATTTCATAATTCTCAAATTCACCTGGTGTTCAGCTATACCCACACTACTAAGAAGATCTTTGAATAACAGCCAAGTGTTGGCACACATGTAGATATACCTAACAACTCTGTTGAAAAAGACATGAAACAAGTATCTTGACTAGATCAGTTATCTCATTGATAATACTGAAACATAAAATTATAACTGTGAAAAGACTTGTTGATCACTGCACATTAACACGTGCTAATATCATTTAATACGTAAGTAACCCTATACAGTAGATAATAAAATTGCCATACATCTTCATCTCAGTTAAGAGAAGAGATGCGTGGACAAGTTAAGCAACTTGCCCGAGAGCCTGAACACGGAGCCCTAGCACGCTGACTCCAGAACTCTTGTTCTTCACCGCTTGGTGCTTCTCAGTCAAGTATTAGGTTGAACCATATAAAACTTCCTTTTTAGTAGGTAGAATGATACCTACCATTTAAAAAGAAGTGTGGGTTATCTATATTACAGCTTATTTCAGATAAATACCCTTTTAAGTTGATTGAAATCTTTCTTTACTGGCTTCATTGGTATCATGGGACATTCATTATTTTATGGCACTTACTCATGTATATCATTTCTATGTTTATTTTATTATTATTTTTTTGAGATAGAGTTTCACTCTGTCATCAGGCTGGAGTGCAGTGGCTCAATCTCGGCTCACTGCAACCTCTACCTCCTGGATTCAAGTGATTCTCCTGCCTCAGCCTCCCGAGTGACTGGGATCACAGGCACCCATCACCATGCCCAGCTAATTTTTGTATTTTTAGTGGAGATGAGATTTCACCATGTTGGCCAGGCTGGTTTCAAACTGGCTGGTCTTGAACTCCTGACCTCAAGTGATTTGCTCATCTCAGCTTCCCAAAGTGCTAGGATTACAGGCATGAGCCACTGCGCCCGGCCCATTTCTATGTTTAATCTAAAGTAACTGATAGCACTTAGTTGTTGTTTTCTTGCCATGGTGACCATCCACTTATTATTTTTACCTACTAAGACTAGTTGTTTGCTTTGTTAACATCCATTTTTAAATATTCATTTTTCATGAGAATGACAGGACACATATTGGAAGTAAAACACTTAATCACTACATCTGGGAGACCACAGTTTTGCTTTGATGAGTCTTAGCTGCCATTGAAGAAATTACAAATTGATTTAGAAAAGGTTCTCATGGAAGAAATGAGATGCTATCCTTAATTCTTTGGTTCACATCTTCAAGTAAGTAGGTGAATGTACAGCAATAAGTTTGATTGCTTTGTTTAAATGAACTTTAGGTAGCATCTAAGGAGGAACATAAAAGCTAAAACACAAATATAAAAACTAAAATAAAAAGCTAAAAAACTATTTTTAATTACCTAAGATTTGCTTTGGTCTCAAGAGTATGTGTTACCTGTTTTCACTTGCCACAATTCATAACTGTATATTATCCCTAAGGCAACCTAGAGTTCTCTATGTGACATTTAAATCTTCTTCCTATATTATGCTAAACAAAAAATAGTTAAAGCAGTGTTCATTAATCAAGAAAGGGTAAAAATACTAATAGTTAACTTTTATTGAATACTTATTGAACACTTAAGTGCCACATAATTACTAGCTCATTATAATTCCCACATTTTATAGAAGAAATATCTGATCAGAGAGGTTAAAAACTTGTCCAAGACTCATTCAAATTTTTCTCCTTTGTTAAAGCTATACATTTTTTCAGTGTTAAAGTTGAATCTAAATTATTACTAGCAATAGGGAAAATGATTAGTAAATTAATTTTCATTTGCATTTCAATTGTAATCATCTTTCATCTTAGCTAACTGTCTACATTTATTAGTATTATAATGTGCTTTAACTTTTAATGCTGGATGTAAAATTAACGGGCAAGAATCTAGCTCCAATATTTTTTTTGTATAATAGCATTTCCAATCAAGGGAATGGAATTCACTTAAATCAAAAACGAATATTCTTTGTGATAAAAGTGTAAATATGACTCTATGACTTTGCCAGTCATTCATCCTAGTTAAGGATTTAATTTCCCTTTGGCTTATAAATTCAACTTATTTGCTTTCTGCATAATAATGTCAAGGGCCACACCTGTCTGGAGCTATGTTGGAGCAAACTCACAGGCTGTGGCAACATAACTTCTATTCTTGCTGATGGATAACTCAATTTCTGGATGAAAACAGAACTCCACTGTATTACTTTTTACATCATTTTCTTTTTGCCTAATGTAAAATAAGCCATTAGAAGAATAGCTTTTCTTCAGAAGAGAAGTATTAAATTGCACAATGAAAAAGCTGGATGAGCCAAAACATGCTTCCAAAAGCAGAGCTATGTTCAAGAATTGTGAATTGTGCTCGTTATTCAGTTTGGGCCACTTTTCTTCATCATTCTACATGCAGAAGGTGGTACAGGTTTAAATAAGCCAGCTGATACTTATGCATTCTGCTCTTTTTGAAAGTTGTATAAAAAGGAATCATTGCAACATCTTACTTCGTTTAGATTTTATAGGATTATCCATGTCCAGGACCTTTAATTATGCTCTGAAGCTGCAATTCATGCCAGGTAATACTATGATGTCTACAAGTTCAAACTAATATTTTTCTTGATAATTCTCTGCAGATTCACAAACATTAGAATCACATAAAATATCCACACATGCAATTGAGAAGCAAAATAATATAAAGATGAATAATCATTTTAGAATTGCAAGAGTTTCACCCCATTATGCCATTCACATTCCTTATGGTGACTTGGGAACCTCATATGGCATCAAAATAAAAATGAGACTTTTGCCACTTTATTTTTTACAGCTCAGAAAATTTAAAAGAACATAAAAGGAAATAGTCCAGGACTTCCCAGACTAAAGTGTGAATACCATCAGCAAATTCATGGCTTTGATTAAAGAACTCACCAGGAGTTCAGCTATTACACTCCATCGCATTCTTCCTTGAATTTACACTCAGTTAACATGGATGGAATCAGGATTTTCAATTAACAGCAAAGTACTATGTAATATTTTTGCTGCTTATCAAACAGACTGGCCTTTTTCAGCAGCTGCATTGTCATCTACTTTAAGGACAAAACAAAGTAAAATAGAATTTCCTTTTATGTTCCTCTTAACGATCAAATTAATTTCTATACCAGGTACAAATGAAAACATGCCAAATAAACCTTTCTAAAGCAACTAAGAGAATGGGATGCGCCACTGCTGGGAGACTTAGCTCGCTTTTTAGCGAACTGGTGGGAAACAGAGACAGTCAGGGATAGCAGGGAGCAATGGCAGAAGCCACAAGTCAGTAAGCTCAAGGGGTGGAGATGGGGAAATAAATACTTTTGACTGCATTGTATAAAATCAAATTGCTGTCCAGAAGGCAAAAGGGTAGGGAAGGCAGCTTCACAAGCAAAAATATAAACATAAAGGGTAGCTACCAAGAGAGTCATGTTTCTCAAAGACACACGCCTGTCAGCTTTCTCCTGTGGAAAGGGGTTAAAGCTTTTAAATGAACTGGTGTGAGAAATGCAAACTTAAAAGGACCGAAAAAAATGAATGTAGAAACAATAAAAGTAAGTAGCAGGACCAAGGCTACCTCCAGTTCTCTCAGAATTCCTGACTGTCCGCAGGTTTCCAAATCTTCCAGCGCTTGAGACCAGAAGTTCTCCTCTTGTTCTGTCTCTGCACTATCAGCAGCCCCTGCAAAACTGTTGTGAAGAAACACAGACCAGCTTAGGAACTTGCTAGACATATGTGTATGGTATCCAGAATCTCTCTCCTTCACCTCACACAAAATATAGAAAGACAGTCATTTTGGATCTGGCTTTCTTCCATCTGTGTCCTCCAAGTACATGAGCTTCAGCAGAGGGACGCTTTAGGAAATGTACTGTTGTGAAGATGGAAAGGCTGGTCCGTGGTCTTACTACTGGATTTCAGACTATTTGTGGCTGCTGCTAAATAGGCTGTAGCCACATGGCCCTATTGAAATGGGATGGAACGTCAGGAATGTATTTTAGCTGCTATATCTACAAGGAAAGAGAAACCAAATTTATCTCGAAGAGGGAAACATGTTTTCCCCACTTATAAATAAACCAAATGATATCACGTTTTATAAATTTCCTTAAAACGTTTTGGTAATAAACAAAATAGTAAAATATATTTTGCTGAAAAGATAGATCCATGATATATGTTTAAAAAAAATGTAACTTAATGTGAAACTAACTTTTAAAAGAAAGGAAAGGAGCCAGATGGGGTGGCTCATGCCTGTAATCCCAGCACTTTGGGAGGCCTAGGTGGGCAGACAACTTGAAGAAGGGAGTTTGAGACCAGACTGGCCAACATGGTAAAACCCCATCTCTATTAAAAATACAAAAATTAGCCAGGTGTGGTGGCAGGCACCTGTAATCCCAGCTACTGGGGGCGGGGATGATAAGGGGGGAGAATCACTTGAACCTGGTATGCACAGGTGGCAGTGAGCTGAGATCACACCAATGAACTGTAGCTTGGGTGACAGAGTGAGACCCAGTCTCAAAAAAAAAAAAAAAAAAAAAAAGGCCTGGTGCGGTGGCTTATGCCTGCAACCCCAGCACTTTGGGAGGCCAAGGAGGGTGGATCATGAAGTCAGGAGTTCGAGATCCGCCTGGCCAATGTGAAACCCCATCTCTACTAAAAATACAAAAATTAGCCAGGTATGGTAGTGCATGCCTGTAATCCCAGCTACTTGGGAGGCTGAGGCAAGAGAATCGCTTGAACCTGGGAGGTGGAGGTTGCAGTGAGTCAAGATCGTGCCATCGCACTCCAACCTGGGCAGCAGAGTGAGAATCTGTCTCAAAAAATAATAAAATAAAATAAAGGGGAGGGACCTACTTCTCATAAGGGAGTATGAAGTTTAGAGAAGCAGCTTTTCCCCAGGTGCTACTACTGTTTTTGTTAGGGGAAACTGACCCCTTGCCCTGTTGTGGTGTGGTGGTGCCCAGGCTGCCACTGATCAGGCAGCTTTTAGAATTCTGCCACATGGCCAGCATGGATGATTATGGTGGCTTTAAGAAGCTCATACTAACAATATGTGCCACTGGAAGTACAGAAGTTCAAATCTTGCTCACATGACCATGAAGTTGTCTTGGATGAGGCAGCATTGGTTGAAAATCTTACCCACTGGCTGTGGACCGGTCCCAGTCTTCATTACTCAGCCCCACATCTGGGTAAGTCTGGCTTCGAGGCTTAGTTACCGGGGACAAGCTGCCTCTTTGTTTTGGACTCCTCCAGTCATACGTGTTGAAATTGTATCCTGAGGCCTGAAAACTAGTGCCTAAAACATAAACAAGGTGTTAGCACTGGGCCCAAAGATGACTTAGTTCATTGAGAAATGACATCGTTAACCAGTAGAGGACTGGAATAGCAACAGCAATGATAATGACAATAGTGAACACAGTGTGCTCACTGTGCACCAAGGACTTCATTTGTATCACTTTTCTTCTTCAGAGCCATGTTTGGAGGTAGGTACTATTATTATTTGCATTTAAAACACTGAAGGCTTAGAACAGTGGTTTTAAGTACCTAAGGCTACTTGCAAACTTTCTTGAGAGTTCAAGTCATAATGTTAGGAGAATTGGTTTTCAGATCCTAAAGTTCTAGATGCAATTCTTCCCAAAACTGGCTTAGCTGAGACCTGCCAGTTAGTTCTCCCTTCTCACTTCCTCTTTCACAACTGTACTCCTGCCACTTTACAAACGAAAGACATATTTCTCGTCCATTTCAAATCATTTTGAGATGGAGTCTTGCTCTGTCACCCAGGCTGGGGTGCAGTGGTGCGACCTCAGCTCACCGCAACTTCCACCTCATGGGTTCAAACGATTCTCCTACCTCAGTCTCCCAAGTAGCTAGGATTACAAGCATGCACCACCACACCCAGCTAATTTGTGTATTTTTAGTAAAGACAGGGTTTCACCATGTTGGCCAGGGTGGTCTCGAACTCCTGACCTCAGGTAATCCACCTTCCTTGGGCTCCTAGAGTACTATGATTACAGGCGTGAGCCATCGGGCTGGCCCCATTTCAAAGCTTTGAAAGTGCTTGGGCCCTGGGATATAAACTCCCAGCTGCCAAATCAAGGGATAATTTGAAAAAGGCTTGTTTCTATGATGAGGTCTGTAGGGAGCAAGGCTTTATTTCAACCAGGCACAAACTTCATGGCAAGGCTTTCACCCCTCTCTCTCATCCATCTATCACTCTGTCTTAGAGAATTCAGAAGGGCAATGGATGTCAGGAATAAGGAGCCTGCTGTGTTTATTGTTTATTTGAACTGCAAAATGCTGACTTTTTTTCTGCTATGAAGTTACCTCTGATTAACCTGACAGGTGAGACAGTGAGGAATGGCTTCGGCAATTAGGTTGTATAATGGACACCTCCCACAAATTTGAGTTGAAGCTGTAGTTCCAAGATTTTGACAGAAATATTTTTAAAGCATATTTACAACAAACTTGAAATTATACTCTTTGCAAGTATTTACATTTTGTGAGAAAAATATTTAGACAACAACTTTTAGCAGGCGATGGGGTATAAAGTTCTTGAAAATTATTTTAGGGGTTCAAGTGGGAGAGCAGGGGCTCGACTGCAGGTAACTTGTGCTCTAATCATCACATACGCCTTCATCTGCTACTTCAGATTGTGACGTGTGTGTGCATGTGTATTTACATGAATGCACTGGGTTGCAATATGATATGGGTTTCTTACTGTGCTTAAATCATTTAATAAGCAAACAGACCTGGACCTGTGTTTTCAGGTACAGTTAAATGGCCTGATCGCATAAGATGATTCTGTCTCCATGATATCCCTGCTTCCTCTTCCCCATTCACATTCTCTCCACCTGTTGTTGGAGCCTCTAATGCCATTTTTGCTACTAGTTTAAAGCCCAAGGAAAGCAGGATGTCTGAAGGATAATACTCTCTGATCAAAGGATTTGATCTCAAGAACCCAGGGCAATGCATATGACCACATGATGGAAATACTCTAGGAACCTTCTATTTTAGGATACCAAGGATTAGATAATCCTGGAGCAGAGGAAATATTTATAGTTCAATATCTCATTCTCTCTCTTTTTCCCAGATAACTGCAGAAGTGTGGTTAGCCATCTGGGAAGAAGTCTCGTGTGATGAATGCAGTTTTCTGTCAGAAGTGTTGACTTAAGGAAACACGTGTGTGTCTTCTTTTGAAGGGGGACTAAGTAGCAGTGAATTCCAGCCTGGCTGCCTCTGATGGACTAACCATTTTCTCCTTCTGAACCAACCAAACCAACCCCAAATACATGGAGTCTCAGTTTTTATGATATGAGTTTGGAGAAGCTTGTACTTCATTGTCCTTAATTGGTTTCAACCTTCAACCTTTCTGAAAGTCAAATGCTAATTGATGGTGCCCTCCTGGAGTATCCTTTTCTGATAAGCATCAACCCGGATGACCACTGAGTTCCCTGGTGAAATTTCAGCTTTGTAGACTGACTTGCTTTCCAACTGTTATTGGAATAATAAGTAGTTCTTGGAGACTTAGGCAAGAGCACAAGAATGGGCTTGAGCAGATGTGCACCACCATCAGTAGGAAACTGCTAACTCTGAAAGGCATGTGTATCACTAATAAGAATGCCTTGTCTTAAAAAGCACTATTAAATGATTATTGCATTACAACAAAGCAGAGAAAGAAAAGGGATAGGATTCAAATCTCTTTGGATGAGAAAGTCAGAAAACCTGATCTCAGCTCTTCCTTAGTCCATGCTGTGCTAACCAAGATATTAAAGGAAGAAAAGTTGACCAGGCACAGTGGCTCACGCCTAGTACTTTGGGAGGCTGAGGCAGGCAGATCGCTTGAGCTTAGGAGTTCAAGATCAGCCTGGGCAATCAGCCGACTCTACAAAAAAAAAAGACACCCCAGAATTCCCCCCAAATTAGGTGGGCATGGTGGTGCATACCAGCTACTTGGGGGGCTGAGGTAGGAGGATTGCCTAAGTCTGGTTGTTGAAGCTGCAGTGAGCCAAGATTGCACAACTGCCCTCCAGCCTGGGTGACAAAGTTAGATCCTGTCACAAAAAAGGAAAAGTAACTGGGCATGGTTATGCATGCCTGTAATATCAGCTACTTGAGAGGCTGAGATAAGAGGATCCCTTGAGCCCAGGAGTTCAAACATAGCAAGACCCTGTCTCAAAAATAAATAAATAAATAAATAAAACTTAATAAAAGTCAAGTAAGAAAAGACCAAGATTCAAATCCTAGCTCAGCCACTTTCTCGCTTCACATCCCTGCAAATTAATCTCAGTGTAAACTGGGGATAACAACAGGTACTTTGCCAGGTTGACAGAATTAAGAATGAACGCACACCTTATGAAAGTTTCTAGAACACAATGAGGTTTTAATGCACCCAGATGCCCACTGTTACTGTTTACTAAACCCTTCAACCTCTCAAGATCTCAGTTTCCTTATCTTTAAAGCAGGGAGACAAGGAAAAGAGATAAGTCTCAGCATTACTAAGGCAGTAAACATTTGGGTGTCTAAGCATCAGAAACTAAAATGCAAAGACAAAATAAAACTGGTTCCTGTCCTCAGAAACGGCATTATTTGGAATATGTATGGGAGAAGGAGAAGACAGAGGCATAGAAAGGGAGTTCCAGTAGCATGTGAGAGTGTCATCCTTCTAGTCTAGGTACACTCGTATGGAAGGACAGAGACTGGTTTGGGGACTGGAACATGGGTCATGAAGGGTGCCAAAGGAAAAATGACATGTAAGCTTGGATTAGATAACAAGTCAGTATTTACTAGTCAGAACTGTTGGGTAAGACAGTGCATGGTGGGCACGGTGGCTCATGCCTGTAATCCCAGAACTTCGGGAGCCTGAGGCAGGTGAACCACTTGAGGCCAGGAGTTAGAGACAAGCCTGGCCAATATGGCGAAACCCCGTCTCTAACTAAAAATACAAAAATTACCTGGGTGTTGTGATGCATGCCCGTTGTCCCAGCTACTCTGGAGGCTGAGGCAGGAGAATCTCTTGAACCCGAGAGGCAGAGGTTGCAGTGAGCCAAGGTCATGCCACTGCACTCCAGCCGGGGTGACAGAGTGAGACTGTCTCAAAAACAATAAAATGTGTTGGCTAAGCAGAAGGGAGCCTGGTAAAGGTACAGTCAGGGTAAACAGGACCTTGATTCTATTATGGGTCTCTGTTCTGCTCCTAAGGAGGGAAAAGTATTCCACGAATATTCTGGGCCCTCTTACCATGTGTACTTATTCCTCCCCATAGGAGGAATGTGATTTACCTAACTGGTGAGTTTTGGAAAAGAACACTGGGCATGTCATTCAGCCCCTTCCTGGCTTTCTCCAGACTCTTCCTCTCCCATTGCTGCTGTGCTGTGTGATCAACAAGCCTGGGTCACAGTCTTGGGGCTCCCTGAGCTTGATGGAGGCAAGGAAGGGCGTGACTGGACAGTTAGATAACTATGGCAGACTACCAATTGCTCATCAGAACATTCTCCTCTTCATCCTTAGTACTAGAATACCAGTTTCAGAGTGAGCAGATTATTGCTCAGACTAAAACTACACTTCTTAGCATCTCTCAAAGCTAGATACAACTTTGTGAAATGTTCTGGCCAATGACATGGCTAAAGGGGATTTCTCAGAAGGCTCCTTACAACCTTTGTTACTGCTGTCTGGAAGGCAGTCTGAAATTGCTGGAGCCCCAGTAACTGTCTTGGACTATGAGGCGACCTTAAGGATGGAAGTCAAGGGCTAAGCATAATAGAGCAGATATATTTAGAAGCATGGGCCTCTGATGACACTGTGGAGTTACATACCAGCTCGAAGTACCTGCTTCTTTATAATTTAAGTCAATGTATTGTTAGAGTTTTCCGTTCTCTTCAGCTGAACCTAAATGCACTGACTGGTAATCAGTTCGGGTATGGTTTGCTCTGTAACTCTGATTTATGTCTCATTTAAATTTCAATGTCTAGGCTTGGATTAAGGCTAGGAAAATAATTATTCTGATTCTGACTGCAGGGCCAATCAGAATATTATTTGCCAGCTTTTTCTAGCAAAAAATAAAATGCTGATATTTTAATCCATAGCTGACTCTTATTTCTATTTCTCAATGGACTTGAAACTGATGAAGGGGTCAATTAACATATTAATTATTATTTATCTATTTATTTTGAGACAGAGTCTCACTCTGTTGCCTAGGCTGGAGTGCAGTGGCATGACCTTGGCTCACTGTAACCTCTGCTTCTAAGGTTCAAGCAATTCTCCTTCCTTAGCTTCCGAAGTAGCTGGGACTACAGGCATGCACTATCATGTCAGGATAATTTTTGTATTTTTAGTAGAGACAGGGTTTCACCATGTTGGCCAGGCTGGTCTTGAACTCCTACTGATCGCCTGCCTAGGCCTCCCAAAGTGCAGAGATTACAGGTGTGAGCCAGCGTGTCTGGCCTCGTTTGGTTTAGAATTGGCAACTTTTTCTTTTCCCATCTTTATTTCTATTGCATCTGGATTTCCATGTGGTCTCACATGTTGTATCATAATGTGAGGTGTAAAATTTAGTCCAGATTCCTTTCACTGATATTAATGTTTAGTTTTATTTGTCTGCATGATGGCAAATAGGTCTTCACAAAAAATAAGTCTTCATTTGCACAAATGGAAAATAGGAAAGTAGGTACTTCTGAAAGTAGATGGAATCTTGATAGGATTATTTTTATTTTTAGAGTAACTATGCCTTAGATATTTGTAAAATTCTGACATTCCAACCTTGTAATATTTGGTTTTCTGTACTAATGCAGATTAATATTTGTAGCTTTTAATTCACACTCAGCATTAATTTAGAAAAGTGAACTAATCAGTGTTGGTTCATATTCATAAAGTTTAGAATTCAATTTTCATCTCCACTATTTTGGGACTGAAGCTTTTGCTATTACTTTCATTCTTGGAAACCAATTTTAGTACAGGAAAGTGAGCCAGATAATTCCCTGCCAAATTTGCTTCCTAAAGACCCAGTTCTGTGAAGGATGAGAAAAATCAAATCATATGTTTGTGTAACTATTTGTAATTGATCTTGCCAAGAAATATTCAAAGTATTTAGATGCGGCTGTGGTCTTAAAATGTCAATGCAAAGACAGTTCTCTCTTCTCCCAGAAATTACCTCAAGACAAGAAGTGATGACAAATGACAGAATGCAAATTCCATCTTCATCAGAACTAGAATGTTTGTGAAATCTCAAACCATAATACATAAGAAAATAAATAATATATTAATTCAGTGGAAGTGAAATGGGAAGGTGGTAAGGAGTGGAGACAAGACACCTATGGCCAGAACTACCAAACTACTCTTTGGTAGACAACCCAGTCTACCAGAGCAGGGACTGTGGCATGAGGCAAAACTCCAATGCTTTGTTTGGAACACCAGAATGCACGGCATGGCTGGTGGCAGGAAGTACCCGTGACCCCATTTGGCATCAATGTAAAGTCAGGGAAAGAGAACACATGCCACAGACTGAAGGGAGCAATTGCTCAATGAGGCAGGGTAGCAGAGAGGAATTCCACCTTGTGAGCAGCCTACTGTTGCTGCTCTCTGGTAGCTGGGGAAGAACTCACTCACATGTACCATGCTGGAACTGGGGTACATTTGGTAGCCTGGAACACAAACTGGGATCTTCTCAGAAGCTCTAGCAACTTTCAGTTCAGGAAGAACTCATCTTATTCAGTGGTGAGCAGTGATTGAAAAGGAATTGGCATAACATGTATACCAAGTAAATATCAGAGAAATGAGAGTAAAGGCATAGAAAAACAAAGCAATAGCTGATGAAGAATACTCATGAGAAAAAGCCTGCTTCAGAGCAAATGATAAACATGACCAAATAGAAATAATCACAAAGTTTAAAACTTACACAGCAAAGCCATCACCTCTATAAAACAAGAGATCAAAGCAGAAATATAAGAGCTCAGGGGAAACTGGTCAAGGCAAGATGATGATGAAACATGAGTTTGTAGAGATCAGAAATGAAATGGAAGAGAAAAATGAAACCCTGCAAATGAATAGAGGAGGATACTGTTGAGTTTTCTACTCTGTGCTATCCTCTGTATGTAGTATTTGTATTTTTAATGACATTAAAGTTGGATTCTGACTGCACATTGCTGTCCTTTATCAGTAATCATCCTTATGAAAACACAAAGAAGGAATATATACTTATAAAACAATGAAAATAAATTATGCACCCAATTTAAATCAGAAAAGCAATAATATTTAAAAGGAACTGAATGAAAGAGTTAATCAAATTAAAAGTAAAATTTTATGTGGGGGAAAAAAACCCCAGAGTATAACTAATAAATAAATGCAAGAGTCAGTTGACTGGGGAAAAATAAAAACCAAACAAAGAAATCAAACAAACTGTTACTAATTGAAAGAGTTAATCACATTAAAAGTAAAATTTTATGTGAAGAAAACCTAGAGTATAACTAATAAATAAATGCAAGAGTCAGTTGTCTAGGGAAAAAATAAAAACCAAACAAACTGTTACTAATTGAATCATGGGGAAAATAATAAAACCACAGATATACCAATTAAGGAACAATATTATGGATATAATATAGAAACTGAGAAAATATAAAAGCGTTAAATAAGAGATTCCTTAATTATATGAAAATACATTTGACATCTGGCTAAAATAACTTTTTCTAAGAGAGTACAAATAATCAAAATGACCTTAAAAGGGAGGAAAAATAAGATAGAAACATAACTATCTGAGTTGAGAGTCAAAAGTTACAGACAGCATAAGAGCTACTCAGCCCATGAGAATGGCAGTCTATGTACCACCACCAATTTGCCAGTCTCCTCTTGTATTGACCTTTGTTAAGTCCAAGTAAAGCAGTCATAGGGTTTTCTCAGAGTTGAAGGAAGAATAAATTAGATGCAAGGAGGCCAAATGCCTAAGATTTTGATAAGGCAGAAGGGCACGAGAAACCTAAAGGGGAAGGCAATGGGGAGTGAAAGACGCTAACCCTGATGCTAACTGGAAGAAATCAGCAAGCTAGACCTACACAGTGGAATTGAGGGTCAGCCCCTTGTGGGACTTCCTTAAACACATCCCTTCTTCCCCCACGAGCGTTTCTCATTCCATTCTATTTCCCTTTTTACTAGTGAAGTGATAGGGCCACTGTTTGTTTACCTGTCAACTGACTGGCCCTTCAGCCAGGCAACCTCTTCCAGAGCAGAGACCATGTCTCCTTTGCCTAACAGTATACCCACATGGTCTATGGGCCTGATATTGAGCCAGTCATTACATACTGGTTGAAGGAATGAGTGGGGCAAGCTTGACATTTTAGAGAAGAAGCAGAGAACAGTAAGGAATGTGGTTGCAAAGACATCATTTCCAGCCCCAGGAGGAAGATGTACACTATGGAGGCGCAACAGCTTCCTGGGAACGAAGCAACTGTTACAGCCTTAATGGGAACAGAGAGAACGTGCAGGAGCTTCCTGGGACAAGGCAGAGAGCCTGCTGAGAGGCTGAAGGGACAGGCTGGAAAGATAAACTGTATCTCACAACATAACACTGAATAGGAAAAATAAAAGTACGATTCTATGCCTTGCTTTTAATTTTGCTTTTATTTTTTTCAGACATAGTCTTGTTCTATTGCCCAGGCTGGAGTGCAGTGGTGCTATCTCAGCTCACTGCAGTCTCTGCCTCCCGGTTCAAGTGATTCTCCTGCCGCGGCCACCTGAGTAGCTGGGATTACAGGTATGTGCCACCATGCCTGGCTAATTTTTGTATTTTTAGTAGTGATGAGGTTTCACCATGTTGCTCAGGTGTGTCTCAAACCCCCGACCTCAGGTGATTTGCCCACCTCAGCTTCCCAGTGTGCTGGGATTACAGGCCTGAGCCACCGTGCCCAGCTGTGCCTTACTTTTAAAAAGTCAACCTCACAAGCACAATCTGGAGAGATGTGGTGTATCACAAGTAAAGAAAAAAAAACATTTCACAAGACTTTGAGATCTTGGTAAACTATAAGGTCAAAATGACTGACAGATGTGCCATGACCACTAAAATTCTTATGTTGAGGTAGGCGTCATAGATCAGTTCTCCTGTCTTCAATGATGTCAGTGACAAGCTTGCTTTGCTCCGGGCTGTCAGGCTGATTTTCCTTTCTGACTGCTACACTTCAACAGGCATACAGGCAAACTAGAGCACATTCAGAAAGGAGGCCCACAGGACTATAGAAATACTCTTCAGTAAATTATAGAAGGCACAGTTAAAAGTTCTGGGGCTATTTTGCTTGGAAAAGAAAAGCCTCAACTGAGACCTGATAGCTGTCTCCTAGGATCTGAGGGGCTGTCAGGAGAAGACCCTTTAGTCTAGTTCAGAATGTCCTTGAGGGTAAAGCTAGGACTAATAGGCACACTGCAGCTCAATACAAGTGAGAGCTTTCAAGTTATCAGAGCCATGTGGAGACTGAGGCAGGGGGCGCCTCAGCACAAGGAACAACCTGTTACCTTGGGCGCTCAAGTCTGTGCAGCGTGTCTCAGCTTGCAGTGAGGAAGGACCTGGCATCAAGGGCTGCACTGGACGTCAGACTAGCTGACTCCTAAACCCTTTCCAAACACTGAAATCCTGCCTTCAATTTCCATGTTTGTTACAAGAATTAATGAGGATTAGTTATGCACAAGTGCTCTGTAAACGCTAGAGTGTTCTACATATATAAAGAATTACTATTTTTTTGTTACCTTGGAGTACTTTGATTTTATCCTGATTGCCATTGTCTCTACTTATCCCTTAGTTCCCTTCAAACTCATAAAAATGTCTAAATTGTGAATGCAAAAGGTACTATTATGACTACGATTCAAAATTTCAAAATGCTTCATAAATAACAAATGGTTTTTCATCTTTTACTCGTGAGGGGCAGGTCCTATATTCAGTTTGCTTCTCATGGTCCTGTTTCTATGGTTTCAAGGAATGGAGTAGATAAGGTCTTATGGACCACCTTATGGGGCAGAACTAATTCACATCAATAGCACCCTCCCAGAAATCTCTGGTAACAAAAATATCTCCACACTAATAAGCAATACACAAATAATACATGAATAAATAACCAGTACACAATATGTTGATAAATAAACCTGAGTCTACTCCAATAGAATGTGACTTCTGTCCTTCACCCATGTGTTCTGGTGGCCCTTCAATTCTAAGACAGTCCGAAGGTCTGTTATTTGGTGGCATAGGCAAACTTGTCACAAGGTATTATGACTTGGAAAAACTCATTGCCAGAGAAGTTAAAGCCCCAGTTCTATTCAGGTGTTCAAAGTATTTTCTCCACCCAACTCCAGTATCATCTCTAATGAAAATAACAACTTGACAACTTGTAAATATTATATCTTTTCATTTTTTTCCAGTTTTTTCTCATATATATATTTTAACCAGAGGACTTAACAGAGAGGGACATGACATAGGCAGGCTGAGAGAAGGAGACTAGGAAAACCAGCAGAGAGCAAACTGGATCCAGACTCTCCTGAAAGTACAGTGAGCTCAGTGACAAAGCAGCCCTTACACCCAAACGTGTTCTCTAAACTGTTCATGTGTTTTATTATTTGACTGACTGAAACCCAGAGCAAACAAAGGATTCAGGGGCTGGAATTTATATAGGACATGAGAGAAGGTAAGGCCCAGATGAGGAGAAAAACCAAGAAGTTTTGACATACTCCCTTTTTGATGCTATGGATCGCTGGGAGGAAAACATTTTTTCAAAGAAGGTATTAGTTCATGCTGTGTATTTAGTCTGACGCTTTTTATTTGTTTATACTCCATGAGTGAGGCTTAACTTTTAATGTAGACAGTATTTCTTCACATGATGATGACACCTATGAAGAAAAATCTGCTCTATACTTTCCTATATTGTGATTATAACTCTCTAATTATAAACATTCAGGGAAAGGGCATGGTGGCTCATGCCTATAATCCCAGCACTTGGGGAGGCCACGGTGGGAGACTTGCTAGAAGTTTGACACCAGCTTAGACAACATAGCAAGACCCCATATCTACAAAAAATGTAAAAATCAGCTGGGTGTGGTGGTGTGTGCACACAGTCCCAGCTACAGAGGCAGCAAGGTCCCTTGAACCCAGGAGTTTGAGGCTGTAATAAACTATGATAGCGCCAGGGTATTCTAGCTGGGGTGACAGAGTGAGACCCAATCTCTCAAAGAAAAAAAAAGTTAGGAGTGGGCAGGAATGAATCACAAATCATTGACTAATCTCTAATACACCTCTTCAGAACTCCCCAGTCCATCTTTGTGGAAAGCTTGTTGAAAAATAAGACAATGGGGTCTATATTCAACAAGCCACTTTATTGTACAGTTTGCCTCATATTAATCTAAGCTTGAAGGACAAGGTCTGGATGGGATACTTGGCCATCAGTAGATCTAATGGGGGCCTGTTAGTGTTTGGTAAATGCTAGTGCCTCATCAGCACTAGAAAAAAAATGCACGGCCGGCTGAATACAAGTATTCAGTGTGTTCAATATGAATGTGGCTGCACTGAAGCAGACACAAGTTAAATGAAGATATTCTCCTCATGGAGCAGAGGATGAATCTTGGAGAAGCATGGGCTTCAACAGTGATGGTCCACTGTCCCCGAAGTAAAGACATACCTTGATTTCCATAGCTGGTGTCTATTGCAGACCCATCCCATGAATCCACAGCACTGTCCACACTTGGCACCGTGGAGGGGTACGTATCAGAGAGCTTGCCTGGCTTCTGCGCGGGCGAGGAGTCCTCCTCCACATCCCCCAGGTCACTCAAATGGCTAGAAATGGGGAACTTCTTGGGGCTCGATGCTGACTGGGCTTTATCAAAAGGAAAGGAGTAAATTTAAATAAAAATATACCAAATACTCTGTGGCTGGAGATTTGTTTCCCTGGAATTACACACAGACACTAGCACTTTCTTTCCAGGAAGAAAATGCACTGGAAATCCTTAATTGTGGCTTCTAATGCACTACTCACCATCTGTTTGTTTCTTAATTTTCAAGGTGACAGTCTCTCCTGCCATCTGTAACAAATGGATGGCTTCACTCAGAGGCTTCCCTTTCAAGCTGCTGCTGTTGATGGCTAGGATTCGGTCTCCTATGTGGATTGCGCCAGTTCTGAAACACCAAATAGTAACAGGAGATGTAGAAATAATCCCTGCATGGTGCTGAATATAAATTCCCTGACACACCATATACATTCATCATAATAAAGACTTGGCAAGGGTCTCCATAAGTCCCTTCTCCTTGCTTTCTCCTGGGCAATGTTATAAGATAACTGCATCTGTTGTGGATTACTTTTTAGTTTCCAATAAAATTTTAAAAATTGTTTTAATTAGTTGTTAAAATGGACTTGTGTGCTTTTTAAATTCCAAGAAAGCCAAGCCACTGGGTACGTCCCCTAAAACTCCCAAGAAAATGAACAATGTTGAGTGACAAATGTAGCGATGGGTAGCATGGAGCATCCTTTCTTTCTATAGATCTTAAGTGTAACACACTCAGTACCCAGCTCACCAGAAGTGAGCTGCAGAGAGATGGGGATACTTGCCAGACCCTGATATGATCAGGCCTGGCTGGACGCAGGAATCAATTAGTACTGCCTTTGAATCCAACTCCACCATAACAGCTGTGTGACCTGGGTATTTTATTTTAACCTCTTAGTGTTCAATTTCCTCATCTATGATGGAGATAATCACCTCATAGGGAAGCCCTGAGGATTCAACAGGAAAACAAACATAAAAGGCCCAGCACACTGCTTGAAATGCGGAAAAGAAAATAAATTCATTGATCAATAAACTAATAAACCTCCGTTTTTTTCCCCCTTCTCTTCCCATTCTTACCAAATTCTGAACTGGCAAATTAGAATATATAATTCTGATGTTTACCATATCTATCTTTGGAAGCACTTGCTGGGAAAAGAGGAGACTCATAGCTGGGAAGCTCAGGGATGTTACGAAAACTCAGAACTCTACACAGGAATGAAGGCTGTTGATATAGTTTGGAAGTGTGTCCCCTCCAAATCTCATGTTGAAATGTGGTCTCCAGTGTTGGGGATGGACCTGGTAGGAGGTGTTTGAATCATGAAGACACAACCTTCATGAATAGCCTGGCACCGTACCCTTTGTGATGAGTGAGCTCTTGCTCTGAGTTCTCATGAGATCTGGTTGTTTAAAGGCATGTGGGACCTCCCCCTTAGCTCTCTTCCTCCCAGTCTTGCCATGTGAGATATCTGCTCCACCTTTACCTTCTGCCATGACTATAAGCTTCCTAAGGCCTCACCAGAAGTTGAGCAGATGTTAAGGCCTGAACTGGGAGCCAATTAAACCTATTTGCTTTATAAGTTGCCCAGCCTCAGGTATTTCTTTATAACAATGGAAGAGTGGATCACATGGCTGTAGAGTATGACTCACACTTGCCAGCCTCCTGCTGTACTGGCTCACTTGAAATGCAATAAGTGAGGAATTACCCAGCTCACAGAGGAGCTTGTGACTCAGTGCTCTGGCCACATCTTGCAGTGGCAGCTGTGCCTGGCAGCAGCAATTGGGGCAACAGAAGTGACACGGGCTCACATGAGTTATGAGGGGCTGCTTAACAAGTCTACCATTATATCAATTCTGAAGAACTTTTTTTCCCCTGAAACAAACAAACAAAAAAAACCTCTTCATTCTTTCATAAAGGATCTCTAGTTTATAAAAGATCTATGCTGTAAGCCATGAACACTTTACCAGTAGGTTGCTGAATTAGATAAATATTAATCTGCTTTTTGTGTCTCTCTAACAGAGATTCCTAGGACTGTCTCTCTAACAGAGATCTCCAGGACAGAGGGCTGCCTGAAGAATACCATATCACAGGTGTCTCCACTGATATCAGAGTATTAAATTTCCACAGAGTAACCTTTTCTCAGCTGCCTCAGTCCTCTCATCTGACAGATGAAGATGTTGTATGAGCTTATTTCTAAGGTACATTGCAGCTCCAACATTCTGCAATGTTGTGTCTCTATTTTGCTCACCACTGTTTTCAAGTATTAGCAGGAACAATACATTTGTGTATTCCTGGGTTAGGTTACTGGAGGGCAGATTTGCTTATAGGGTTTGTTATATGTCTGACAACACTTCTCAGAAAGAAATGCAGTTTAGCAGAGGGTGGGGAGTGGGTGTCTGTGCGTGTGCATGATTGCCAAAGGAAAAAATGGACATTCCAGATGTTAAGACATTATTAAAATGGATCACTACACTTTGTTTCCCATAATCCTCAAAGACAATACCTGTATCATCCTCTCCTGAAAACACAGCAGCTAAGCACAGCACCTGTCAAGTAATAGCGCCTTGGCAAGTGTTTGCTGAATGAAAATTGGACAAGCCATTCAACACCCCTGAACTTTAGGTTCCTCCTCTCAAAATGGACACAAGACAAATCCACCTTCAGTCAATTGTGGTCAGTTTATACATTTCAGAGAGTGGTATCAATGCCAAGCCCATGACATCTTTTACTGCCTGTAAGATGCCCCTCAGAGTCAAGTCGGGGCTCTGCCTGAGAGTTCTCAAGCTCTAAGATCAATCCTTTGTGCAGATTTTTAAACGCCAACAGATAACCACAGAAAGAGGAGCATGTTTTTATGTAGTTGTGAAGAACGAAGCCCATCTCAGACACAGGTAATTATAACAGTTACTTCACATTTTACCTTTCAGCTAATCCCCCTTTAGTGAGGCTTGAAATGATTATAGGATCAAACGGCTCTTCAGTTCCTGAAATTGTGATGCCAAGGGGCCCCCCATAGCGTTTAAGCTCCACGGTGTAAATAATCGCTCCGGAACTCTCTTGCTCATCTGCAATAAATGCCAGGGAATTGTAATTGGTTTCTTTGGAAAAAAGAGTAGACATATATATATTCATAAATAAAGTAGGAATTAAAAACATCCTTGTCAAAGCATTATGTCTCAGAAAATAATTATTTTGGGAAGTAACATTTCATCAGCAGGATCTTGCATTCAAATGCAGGGATATAGTCATTGTCAGTGCCAGGGAAGAGGAACACTGCCTAATCACTTATGCTTTAAATCTCTGAGATCCTCCCACCTAGGGCTGCAGGACCTTTCAACTGTGTCCGTGTCTAGGACAGTGCTTACCTAGGATTTGGTAAGTGTGCAGTAAACACCAGTGAAATAAACATGTGGCTGAGGCGGCATTAGAATACGAGAGGAGAGAGTCACTCAGTAACAAAGAAGACATCAGAACATGCTATTTCTGTTTTCTTCACAGGCAAGCTAACTTTTGATATAGAATAGTGATTTTTGCTAAGGATTGGACAAATGATAACATATATATGGTTAAGTGGAACTTAGATAAGTAAGCTTGAAGACAACAGCAAGAAATTTAGAATCTCTTACATATTCCACTGACTGTCTTCAAATGTGAGTTCGACCAGTCAATTCATTGATACTGAAGTGGAGGTTTGAATAGCAGCTCTCCTCTTTCAATGGAGTAAAAACTGTTGTAAGCTGTGTTTCAACAGCATACACCAGGATGCCACACTGTCATAAACTAATTTTGGCTATTCAACATTATTATAGCGGAAGACATTTGTGAATGTGCTCTGCCTGAAGCACTGGCCAGAAAGATGTCGTGGGCTGCCTTCAACATGATGGGTATTGTGATGGTGTCAGGGTTGCAAATAAGTCTCAGAATTTAAAGAGTTTTATTTGCTTCTGACATGCTTAAAGTTCTTGGGCATTTCTTGTTTTATTCCCTGGGCCTGGGAGCTGTGAATGGTTAAGGAACTGTTTCATTGCTGCGCCTAAGGATACAATGAAATGGTTCAGTAGCTACTTTAACAAGAGTCAGCTTTTATAGTCACACTACATCCTCATGAAGCCTTAACATGGCCACATTTTTGCAGTGAGCAGCTGTTCATTTACGATATGAAACCCTAAAATAAGGAGGAAAAGAAAAGCCTGAGTTAACAATTCAATTATTTGTGTGTGCAGTGAAGAATTAGGATGAATACAGAATGAAAGGTCTATAGAGTGATATGGGAAGCAACGTGTCCTCTCTCGCCAGCACTTACTTCACTTCAGGCCACAGACTGGGAGTTTTGAATGCAGCCATCACCTCTACTTTCTGAGCATTCTACTGAATGTATTCGCTCCATACATTCAGAACTAAAGACCATCCACCACACACTGCAATGCTTAAGTCAACACGTTAGGGCACAAAATCTTCAATATTGGCCTCAAATTTAAGTTAGCAGCTGAGAAGCTTCCACATCAAGCCTAAAACAGCTCTGTTTGCTGGTTCACAAGTTTCTTCTGGGCTGCTGCTGAAGTTGTGGCCAACAGGCTGCTGCTGATCTGCTAAGAGCTCCTGAGAGAAGCATCAAGATAGAGGGTAACTGAATAATGGGCAGAGCTCAAAGTCTCAATTTTCCTACAGAACGAATGGTATTTTGTCATCTTTCAGAGCTGACTTTGACCTAAATGAACAAAGTACTACTGGATAGATTACATGTACTTTGCAGCCCTCATCAACTATATTCTGGATGAAATTCTGAATGAGTCATTTGATTAGTAACCCCTGGCACAGCTAAACGTTAGTTAACTCCACTGAATGGCACTCTGTGGGCCATTCAGTGGAGGTGTGTATGCCATAGGAAAGGCCTTGACCCCCTTATTGCTCTCTGTATAAGGCAAGCATGAGCACAAACTTGTCAATGGGTGCCAGGCATTTTGGATTGGGGCATCAGCTCTTTATGGGTTTTAGGGAGAAGGATAGTTGCCCAGGACCTAGAGGCCCAGGAGCCAGTGGGAAGTGTCTGTTGAAACTGCAGTCCAGATGAAAACAAACATTGGTCCATGGGAAGGGGAAGTTGGGGGTAGTCCTATTCGTTGGGAGAAGGGGGGCACCTGGTTCTACTCAGCTCGTTCTTCAGGCAACCCAGAGTGAGTATTTCATGTTACTTTTTGACAATGTGACCTGTGACACAAAGATGACAAAATAATACCAGAGATGAAGTATTAAAGCCTAAAGGCTTTAGGATAGTCTGTTTCAGCCTGCTCTATTTGGAGCCTTTTTTCATTGGCATCTGAGTCCTCACTATGACTAGAAGGCAATTGTTAGGGTACCCAATGAGTTTAGATAGTGATGGAGATACAAATCTAGAAAATGGTAGCTCGTAGAAAGACACATCCCTGTGATCACACTGGGGTGGAAACAGGATGATGTGATGCTCTATTTAAATTACGGCAGAAATGAAAGCCGATTTTTGATCTTTTTAATAAATAAATTGCCAGAAACACAAAAGAGAAAGATTTGGCCAGGCACGGTGGCTCATGCCTGTAATTCCAACACTTTGGGAAGCCGAGGCAGGAGGACCATCTGAGGTCAGGAGTTCAAGACCAGTCTGGCCAACATGGTGAATCCTAGTCGCTACTAAAAATACAAAAATTAACCAGGCATGGTGGCTGGCATCTGTTACCCCAGCTACTCAGGAGGTTGAAGGAGAATCACTTGAACCCAGGAAGTGGAGGTTGCAGTGAGCTGAGATTGTGTCACTTCTCTTTAGCCTGGGTGACAAAATGAGACTCTGTCTCAAAAAAAAAAGGAGAAAAGGGAGATTTAAGAGAAATTACAACCAAAAGCAATGAGTAGATCACTTGGGATTCTAATTAAAACCAACTGTTATAAAAAGGTATCTACTGGCCAGGCACAATGGCTCGCTCATGCCTGTAATCCCAGCACTTTGGGAGGCTGAAGTAGGCAGATCACCTGATGTCAGGAGTTTGAGACCAGCCTGGCCAACATGTCAAAACCCTGTTTCTACTAAAAATACAGAAATTAGTTAGGCGTGGTGGCATGTGCCTGTAGCCCCACCTACTCAAGAAGCTGAGGCAGGAGAATCACCTGAACCAGGGAGTTGGAGGTTGCAGTGAGATGAGATCCTGCCACTGCACTCCAGGCTGTATGACACAGCGAAACTCCATCTTAAAAAAAAAAAAAAAAAGCCAGCTATTTATCTGATTGCTTTAAAAACACAGTTGATTTTAGTTAGGATTTTACATGTATCTGGGAAATGTGAACACTGAATATTTTATAATAAAAATATTGCTACTATTTCAATGATGTTATTTATGTTTTTTAAAGAGTATTTTTAAGGCATACATTAGTAATAGTTAAAGATGTGACGATGCCTGGAATTTCTTCATAACTCCACTGGTGAGGTGGATAAACCAGACTGAGAGTGGAGATGAGGCAAGGTTGGTTTTAAGCAAATCACTGTTAACACTGAGTGATGCACAGTGGTTCATTATGCTATTTTTATTTTTGTATATATTTTGAATTTAATAACAAGCTTTTGAAAAAGAAAATAATACCAGTTCCCTTAGAAAGCCCTATGTGGATGCCTTGTGTAAACAGATATTTAATTAGTCTGGCTTTCTTTCATCGATGGTGGTGGTGGGTGCCCGCACACAGTCTTTTCCAGACCATATGGCCCATCGGCCCAGAAGGCAAGCTCTCTGGGGCATCCTGCTGCCACTTGCTCTCGAGGAAGACTTCATCTTGGCCCTGCCAAGTTTTTCATAGCAATGATTTCCTCCTAAACAGTTTTCCTGCTTGGGATCCAGCCTTTGCCCCTCCTCCCCACTTTTGTTTTCACCAGTGCTGTCAACATATAATTCCTTCTCTTTTCTTCCTAGAATATTTTTAAAACATAAATCTGAATATGTTACTCTCTTACTTGAAGCTTCTTAGTGGTCCCTCAGTTCTTTGAGAATAAAATACAGCCCTTTTGCAAGAGCTGAGCTGGAGCTGAGCTGGACTCCAGAGGGTCACACCATCCCTCCCATCCCAATCCAATCTGCTAAATTCTCTCTTCATTAGAACCACTGCAATTCCTTAAATAGCACGTTCCTAACATCTTTAGCCCTTGAATCTGTTACTCCCTGTGCACAAACACCTTTCTCCCACGTGCTCTCCTGTAGAATTTCTACTTTTACTTCAAAGCTTGGCTCAGAGTCTCATCCTTCAAGAAGGCTCCCTGGTGGCTTAGCTGGAGGGGCTCGAGGCCTTCCTATGAGACCCACAGACAGCTCCTGTGCATTCTTTTGGTGTTTCTAAACTTTTAGTTTTATTCTTGCTCTCAAAGAGTTAAATTATTTTTAATCAGAGAAATTAAATATTAAGGACTAGAATTCAATCAGGCATGATTGAGATTTGGAGGGCCACAAACTATTATAATACAACATCTAAGATATCACAAGAACCAATTTTTGCCCCCTTTGAGAATGCATGTTCTAGCACATACCTTTCACTCTGTTTTAAAGTTGTTGCTATTTGCTCCTTCATTAGAGTAAGATCACCTTGAAAACAGAGATTTTAATCTTCATATCCCCATAGCCTAGAACTATGTCTGGTAGTAAAGGGAACTCAGTAAATGCTTGAACAACTGAGCAGAAGGATGAATGAATGTTAGCATGTAGTCACTGGTTCCCAGGCTAAGATCTCCAAGAGAGCTTTGCAAGTCAGCGTCCCTGCTATGCCAAGGTCTAGTTTCTTTTTTCAAGACCCGTGATGCAAACCCAATTTCATTCAAAGTTTGAGAATACAACCTTGGCTGCCACTGTGAGGATCAGCAAACCTAGAATTTTCTCCCTCCACCATGCCAGGGGTGTTGAGTCAGCTTCAGGTTCGACTGCCATCTCCACCTGCCTTCTTGGGCTTTAATTCAACTGGCATCTGTGAGGCCTTGCAGCTTAGGAGGAGGGTAATAGCTGCCATTTAGGAAGGAATACTCAGACTGTTTTGGAGGTTGAAGCACTCCTAGATATAATCTCCTTGAGGCTGCTCCAGAGTAGAACACTTAGAAAGGAACAACTAGGGTGTTTAACTAGAAGAGAAATTTCTGAGAAAGAAAAATATAGAATCACCAGTAAGTTTCAAAGTGAGCCTAAGCAGATGCTAATGATATTATAAACAGCTTTTATATCACAGCAGAAGGTTTACAACGATTAGTGAAAGACAGGAATTGGGGCAAGCCTACTTGTTTGTTCTGCTCAGCTCTAGTTAAGAAAATTAATGGAAGCACGGAACAGATGCAAAATTGCTGCATTACTTATCTGCAATGTTATTTCCAGGCTTCTTGAGTGCCGCCTGTTTAACAAAATGAACACTATCTGGCTTGAATCCATAATGGCAGCTGCTTCTGTGGCCAAACGGGAGGCTTGGATTTGGGAGAGAGCCTTTGGAAGGCATACATGTGCAGGTCAATCCAAGTTCACTTCAACTAAAAGTGATGGAATTAATTCTAAGTACGGCTAAATTTCTTGGAGTTGGACAGGTCTGAGAAAGTAAACCATTTGAACAATACTCTCTACAGCTCCCTTATTAATGCCCGGTCATTTTATGTAGTCATGACACAATGATATACCATGATATATCCAAACAATTGTTGAGTGTTTCAGAGTAGAATTCAAATTTGTGTAAGTGACAATTTTAAGTCTCAAAACTAGGTTCCTTTGTGACAGCATTTCTCAAAGTGTAGTTCTAGGACCAGCAGTTTTGGCATCATCTGTGAACTTGTTAAAAATGCAAATTCTCAAGTTTGCATTTCACTGAGAATCCCTACCCTGTAGACCAACAGGAATCGGAACTCTCGGGGAAGGGCCTAGTCATCTGTGTTTTAACATCTTCTGGGTGATTCTGATGCACACTCAAGCTTGAGAGCCATCCCTTTATGAGATCAAGCATGAAAAAAAGAGAAAAGTACTTTTTATCTTAAGTCCTTTTGCAGCAGCTTCTTGCCAACACACCTCCTTCCACTGCTCCTAGCACAGCCGGGATCACTCTTGGGAGCTTGGATTGGGTCATCTCTGCTACTCTAATCTAGGTTTTAGGGGGAAAAGCTACTGCAAATTACTTAGCTTGGCTTAACATTGGTGAACTAAATATACATTTTGAAGCCAAAATAGGAATCTGTCTTCGAAAGACAGATTTAATCAGTACTAAGGCTGTATAAAGGTAATCTGCTTTGACTAGGACAAGCTGCAGCCTGGATTTTTTTTTTTTTTTTTTTTTTTACACAGATTGGAGACCATGAAGATAAAGTACTGATTTATGGTCTCCAAAGTATGCTATATATTAGAGTATGATTCCCCAAGCCAAGCAAGAAATCATTAATATTTGATTTATGCTGTATATTTGGTTGACTGAAAGGTGGTAATACAAAGTAGACTTTTGATTTTGATTTGATTGACTAAAAAATAGTAATGTAAAGTAGACTTTTGAAAACTATATGTGATAGATTTGCAAACCTCTATCTCTTCCTAGAAATCCTCAAAAGTCTCTACTGCTTTGCTTCAGGGTTTCCTCTCAGGCCCTACCTAGCCAGGTTTTCCAATTCTCTTCATTTACTTTGGACTCAGAACTAATCAAGGCAAAACAACAGATTTTCTTTCAAGAGGATTACTTGCATTGCTGAGGACCTGGGGATTGGGTAGCGGCCTCAGGAATGCCAGAGCTTTGCACCCACACAAGAACCACTGGACTCTACCTGAGTTACACTCCTGCAGAAATGGAAGATGACAAATGCAGAAGCTCCTGAAGGCAGGATGGTGGTGAATCCGGAGTGAGGGAGAAAAACACCTACAGCCCCAAGTGTTCCAAAAGATCTGGCCATTGTCAAAGCTGAAATTAACTTTTAAAATATTCAAATAGTAATGACTGCTGATAGTCAGCACGCACTAGGTGCAAACTTATTGGCGAGTTCTTAACTATATTATCTCCTTTAGGCTGGGCACGGTGGCTCAAGCCTGTAACCCGAGCACTTTGGGAGGCTGAGGTGGGCAGATCACCTGAGATCAGGAGTTCAAGACCAGTCTGGCCAACATGGTGAAACCCCATATCTACTAAAAATACAAAAAATTAGCTGGGTGCTTGCAATCCCAACTACTTGGGAGGCTGCGGTAGGAGAATCATCTGAACCTGGGAGGCAGAGGTTGCAGTGAGAGTGAACCAAGATTGTGCTACTGCACTCCAGCCTGCTGGGGAAACTCTGTCTAAAAAAAAAAGTGTCATATATATAAAAAACTTCCTTTAATCCTTAAAACAGCCATGTAAAATAAGCATTAAATGGACATTTACAGATGAGGAAACTGATGATGCTCAGACAAGTTAATTTGTCTAAGTTTCCCAGCTTGTCAGCTGTAAAGCCAATCTGGCATTCTTAGTCTTTCATTCCACTGTTTCCCCCAGCTTGGACTAGAAACAGAGTTAATTCAGACTCTCTTGAATGCCTCATTCAGCACTTTCATGACCAAGTTACGGTGACCAGAGAGAGAATCATCACTGAAGGATGGAGAGCAGCCAGCAGATAAAGGACTGGAAAACTCCTGAAGTACAGAGGGCCCACATTAGTATGAGCAGTATTTTTTGGGGGTAGAGAATATACACTGAATATTACCATTCAAAAATATTGAGATAAATTATGGCAATGTTTAATGTGATAGTTCTAATCACCAGCATAATTTCAGATGAGGGATAATATCAAACTTTCAAAATCAGTGACTGTCCTAAGGGTCAATGATTATTTTCCCCTCATTTGTATCTTGATCAAGGATCACAATGAATGCCATGAAAGGGATTTCAGGAGGTAATGAGAATAAAAACAGTCCCCACTTATTGAGTTGAGTATGGACTGTGCCAGTATTTCTTTCAGTAAGCTACGGTAGCTCTCTGAGATGGACATTATTATGTAGACATTACTGAAAATGGAACCAAATCTCAGACAAGTTTAGCAAGTTGCCCAAATTCTCACAGCTCAAATGTGGTAGAGCTGAACTTTAAACTGATCTGATTTTTAAACAAAATTTATTTCAATAGCTTTAAGGGTACAAGTGGTTTTTGGTTACATGGATGAATTGTATAGTGGTGAGGCCTGAGATTTTGGTGCACCCACCACCCAAGTGGTGTACGTTGTACCCAGTATGTAGTTTTACGTTCCTCATCCCCCTCCTACCCTCTCTTCTTCTGAGTTTCCATTCTTCATTATATCATATCTAATTTTAAAACATTTGCTCCTTATGATGATTTAGTTTGACTTTAAATACACTGTGGTCAGGATTTACAATATGAATAATGGTTATTTCCTCCCTTACTTTGCTCTGAATAAAAATGAATTCAGGTACTCAAATTATATTTATAATGTTATGAAGGAAGAGGATATTAGGATCACATAAATTTTTCCAAATCCATAACTGAATAATTTTCAAATAGTGATCTTTTATAAAACCATGCCTGAATGAGTATATATTTTTATACATCAATATAAGAAAATCTAGTTTGGGTAAATATGTCTCTCATGCCAATATTTATAGTCTTATTTTGGGTGGTTGTATGCTTTTCAATGGGAAGTTTAGGATTTTAAAAACAGAGCCTCTTAAAATTAAAAAATATTCTATAAGCACAATAACTATCATAATATCATACATAGGCATTGCAAGGGAAGGTTATAGAGGGGAAAAATGAGGCAAAGGAAATCAGCCACTGAAAATAAGATCTAGCTCTCCAAGTGCTCAGTTGTTTCAGAAACTCCTGCCAATCGGTAGACACAGCCTGGCTTTTAAACTGGACGCATTGCCAACTGTGCACACTATCCATATTCATCTCTGGCTTGGCTCTTTCACTGTGCAAGAAGGTAGCTGAAATCTGCTGAGCAGGGCAAATCATGCAAAACACATTTCTCCACAGGGCTTTGCCTCTTACTAGGACAGAACCCAGGCTGATGCTAAAAGCTTCCTCCCTACTTTGAAACAAATCCCAAAAAGAAAGTACAATTGAAGCAGGCTTGTAAGGAGAAAAATGCAAATGTTGGCATAGAAAATCAGTTGCTTAGAAAATAATGAGTGCAAATCTGTGCATATTTTTAAATGTTGGTTATAAAATATATTTGCATATAATCATTATCAATTGTACTGATGGATGCAACTACAGATTTTTTTTTTTTTAACTTTGAATAGGAACCATAAACACATAGCCTGACAGAATGATAAACTCTAGGTCTAGAAGACCTGATTAAGGAAATCCCAGAACATTGCTATGACTTCATTATTGTGATGAAATTATATACAGTAGATGCTCTCTTAATAATCAATCTGCACTTAATCAATTTACTGAATTAATTGTGGCTCTTCATTATCCATCACAAAATGTACAGACCAATGCCATGTCATGCTCCAGAGTAATAGGTTTCTTTCTCTAGGCCCTTTGTACTTCTGTTCCTGCTTCAGCTGTAAACTTCAAAATTTAGAGGCAATTATGTTTATTCCTAAACCTGTTTATGCCAGCTGTACTTGTTATTTTAACTATGTAATTTAATTAATCTTATATAACCTATGAAATATGAATGTAGTTGTTCTATGAAAACAAAATCCGATGCTTTGGAAAGATTCAACAAGGGGTCGTTAGGCAAAAATCTATGGCCAGGCGCAGTGGCTAATGCCTGTAATCCCAGCACTTTGGGAGGCTGAGGAGGGCAGATAGATCACTTGAGGCTAGGCGTTTCAGATCAGCCTGGCCAACATGGCAAAAACGCGTCTCTACTAAAAATACAACAATTAGACAGGAGAGGGGACAGATGCCAGTATTCCAGCTACTCAGGAGGTTGAGGCACAAGAATCACTTGAACCTGGGAGGTAGAGATTGCAGTGAGCAGAGATTGCACCACTGTACTCCATGGCACACTCCAGCCTAGGTGACGGAGTGAGACTCTGTCTCAAAAACAAAAACATAAAACAAACAAAAAATCTACTGTTAATTACCTAGCGGAAAAACTCTTAACACACTGGGGAAAATAAAGATCTAGGTGGCATTAGCATTCAGATTGCTTTAAATTCTTTAAAGTCTCACAGCATTAAAAACCAAACCAAATGAAAACTGGAAATCATAAAACATATATTACAGATAGAGTTTAGGGAAACAAACAAAAAGACTTGTAACTGTAATCAGCAGAATCATACTCATAGAAAAGGCTTTGACCTTACCCGCAAGATCGGCAAAATAGTAAATTAAATGTTTACGTTAGGGATCCATATCACATTTTGTAGTTCCCCACATTAGCTGACTCTTTAGATGAATGGACACTTTTCAATTGGCTCTATATTCTTATCCCAATCAGATAAGATGTCTCTTATTTCAGGGCTACCCAAAGTGGGCTCCTTGCATCACAGCTGTGGCAGCATCTGGACGTTTGTTAGGAATCCAAAATCTCAGGTCCCATCTGGGGCAGTGCCCAGGATCTGTGTTTTAACAAGCTCTTCAGATGATTCTGTGCCCTCCTAAGTTTGACTGGAGGCCTAAAAATGCATATAGCCATTTTGAAAGACAACGTGGGGCATGACTGACTCATCAAGAACCACAGACATTTCCTTTGTCTTCTTACTCAGCTATCCTGCTTCTAGGAATATTTTCTCGGGAAATAATTCAAAAGAAAAAAAGACTGAATGTAGCATAAAGATGTCTATAAGGTACCATTTACAATAATGAAACAATTGGAAGCAATATAGTGATTTAAGAAGAGAAAAGGTAAATCACAGGCAGTCAATAAAAATTATGAATATTAAGAGTTTACAAAATGATCAAATGTTTATAATGTAAAATTAGGCAAAAAAATGCAACATCCGCTTGGTTATAGTTATGCCATATGAATATCAACAAAAACTAGAAAACTACTAGTTTCATTGTATTAGGGTGGTATTAGATGATGATTGACATTTCATCTTTAAAAATTATATTTATGCAATTATGTTTTCTATAATGAAAATATCTTAATGATATCGCTTACAAGCACCATTATTTAAAATTCATACTACACTCTCAACACAAAATTTAAAGACCCTTTTAACTGTGAAACACTGCTGCCATGTCACTAGCCAGCTGTTGCATGTAAAACATCAAGATCTAATATCTTCGGTGACAGATGATCAGTTTCAAAAAATCAGTTTTAACTAAGGATTCTCTCAATACCTGAATTATCTTCATCTTTGCGGATTTTTAGCTTCACCAGGTCTTCACATTGCTGGAGGATCTGAACTGCATCTTCCATGGAACAGTTGTCCAGCCGGATATTATCTATCGCGAGTAATTTATCCCCAAGTTCCAGGGTCCCAGTTCTGTTAGTGAATGCATAGTAACACATGACTAATGATGAGCACTTAACTAGGCCATTTAAAGAGGCGTTAAGCGTAGTGTAGCATTATGGTAGTCTTTAGAGGGAAAGAGGTTCAACTGTTTTTAAATTGTACCTTATTGATAACTCTTTCCCCTTTTCTAGTCTTATTTGGGTTGCTTGCCATGATATTAAATTGCAGAGTATGAAAAATTTTTTTTCTTATGCTTCTTTCAATTGAACCAGGACATATATAAGTGTCAATCAGAAAACATACAATTCCCAGGAAGGGAGGTAATGGGCTAGGGTCTGCATAGACCCGGCTATCCTTAGGTTTTTCCATACTGTTGTATCACTTTTGATCCTTGTTAGTCCAGATATTAGGAGAGTACTGAGAGACGGAGGGAAGACAAGGTATAACAGAGTTAGTGGGAGCCTAAGGCTTGAACCTCTGCTATTTGCACCTGGAAACTCACTGTGGCTGGAGTAGCAAGAAAATGTGTAGATGAATCCATAGCTTTTTATTTGGAAACTGGCCAGTGAGACTCTAAAACTGGCTGTGGAAGAGGGTAGGTCTATTCAAAGTTTTTAGGGTCCATAATGAAATAAAAAAATAATGTGAATGTGGTATGTATATGTTTTTATGTGCATTATTATATATATATGCATATTTGTAAGAACTGCCTTTTATGCATTATGTCTGTGATAGAGACTGCTAATTGTTTCCCAGCATCCATTCTCCCTTCCCATCTTTCAAGTTACCCTCTAAAAATGCATGCCCCAGACCCTCTTGGCACCCTCCCTACCTCCTGTCTATAGCTAGAAAATGGTAACAGAAGGCAGGCAGAACAAGGTGGCTGAATAGAAGCTTCCACTGATCGTCCTTCCTGTAGGAACACCACATTTAGCAACTCCCCCCACAAAAAAGCACCTTCATAAGAATCAAAAATCAGGTGAGCAATCACAGTATCTGGTTTTAACTTCATATCACTGAAAGAGACACTGAAGAGGGTAGGAAAGTCTTGAATTGATGATGCCAACCCCTCCCTCATCCCTTCCGCAGCAGTCACATGGCATGGAAAGAAAAACTGTGCACTTGTGGGAGGGAGAACATAGTGATGGAGAGACTTTGCACTGAAACTCAGTGCTACCCTATCACAGTGGAAAGTAACACTGGGGAGAAGTCAGCTGGTACCCACAGAGGGAAGATTTACATCAGCCCTAGGCAGAGGGGAATCACCCATTCTGGTGGTCAGAGTGTGAGTTCCAGCAAGCCTCACTGCTGCAGGCTAAAGTGTTCTTGGGCAGTAAAAAACCTCAAAAGACAGTTTAAAGCCACAAGGACTGATATTCCTGGACAAGTCCTGATGCTGTGCTCAGCTCAGACCAGTAGACCTGGGGGGGCATATGACCTTTGTGCATGGGGTGGTTGAGTGAGTGCTTGCAATAGCCCTCCACTAGCCCTAGACAGTACAGCTCACAACTCCCAGAGAGATTCCTTCACTCTACCTGAGTAGAGGAGAAGGGAGAGTAAAGAAGACTTTGTCTTGGGAGGATGTAAGTGTCCAGGAATTTATCCATTTCTTCTAGATTTTCTGGTTTATTTGCCTAGAGGTGTTTATAGTATTCTCTGATCGTAGTTTATATTTCTGTGGGATTGGTAGTAATATAACCAGGAAGAAGTCAAATCCTGAGTAGACCAATAACAAGGTCTGAAATTGAGGCAGCAATTAATAGCCTACAAACCAAAAATGTCCAAGACCAGAAGGGTTCACAGCCGAATTCTACCAGAGGTACAAACAGGAGCTGGTACCATTTCTTCTGAAAATACTCAAAGCAATAGAAAAAGAGGGAATCCTCCCTAACTCATTTTATGAGGCCAACATCATCCTGATGCCAAAACCTGGCAGAGACACAAGTAAAAAAGAAAATTTCAGGCCAATATCCCTGATGAACATTGATGTGAAAATCCTCAATAAGATATCTGCAAACTGAATCCAACAGCACATCAAAAAGCTTATCCATCATGATCAAGTTGGCTTCATCCCTGGGATGCAAGGCTGGCTCAATATATGCAAATCAATAAATGTAATCCATCACATAAACAGAACTAAACACAAAAACCACATGATTATTTCAATAGATGCAGAGAAGGCCTTCGACAAAATTCAAGAGCCTTCATGCTAAAAATTCTCAGTAAACTAGGTATTAATGGAACATATCTCAAAATAATAAGAGCTTTTTATAACAAACCCACAGCCAATATCATATTGAATGGGCAAATCCTGGAAGCACTCCCTTTGAAAACCAGCATAAGACAAGGAAGCCCTCTCTCACCACTCCTATTCAACATAGTATTAGAAGTTCTGGCCAAGGCAATCAGGCAAGAAAAAGAAATAAAGGTATTCAATTAGAAAAAGGGAAGTCAAATTGTCTCTATTTGAAGATGACATGATTGTATATTTAGAAGATCTGATCGTTTCAGCCCAAAATCTCTTTAAGCTGATAAGCAACTTTAGCAAAGTCTCAGGACACAAAATCAATGTGTAAAAATCACAAGCATTCCTATACACCAATAACAGACAAACGAATTGCCAATTCATGAGTGAACTCCCATTCACAATTGCTACAAAGAGAATAAAATACCTAGGAATACAACAAATAAGGGATGTGAAGGGCCTCTTCAAGGAGAACAACAAACCACTGCTCAAGGAAATTAGAGAGGACATAAACAAATAATAAAAATTCCATGCTTATGGTTAGGAAGAATCAATATCATGAAAATGGCCATACTGCCCAAAGTAATTTATAGATTCAAAGCTATTCCCATCAAGTTACCATTGACTTTATTCACAGGATTGAAAAAAAAAACCTTAAATTTCATATGGAACCAAAAAGAGCCCATATAGCCAAGACAATCCTAAGCAAAAAAAGAAAAAACAAAGCTGGAGGCACTACCCTACCTGACTTCAAACTATACTACAAGGCTACAGTAATCAAAACAGCATGGTACTGGTATCAAAACAGAGATATAGATGAATGGAACAGAACAGAGGCCTCAGAAATAACGCCACACATCTACAACCATCTAATCTTTGAGAAACCTGACAAAAACAAGCAATGGAGAAAGGATTCCCTATTTAATAAATGGTGATGGGAAAACTGGCTAGCCATATGGAGAAAGCTGAAACTGGATCCCTTCCTTACACCTTATACAAAAATTAACTAAAGATGGATTAATGATTTAAATGTAAGAACTAAAACCATAAAAGCCTTAGAGGAAAATCTAGGTAATACCATTCAGGACATAGGTATGGGCAAGGACTTCATGACTAAAACACCAAAAGCAATGGCAACAAAAGCCAAAATAGACAAATGGGATCTAATTAAACTAAAAAGCTTCTGTTCAGCAAAAGAAACTATCACTGGAGTGAACAAGCAACCTCCAGAATGGGAGAAAATTTTTGCAATCTACCCATTTAACAAAGGGTTAATAGCCAGAATCTACAAAAAACTTAAACAAATTTACATGAAACAAACAACCCCATCAAAAAGTGGGTGAAGGATATGAACAGACGCTTCTCAAAAGGAGACATTTACGCAGCTAACAAACATGAAAAAAGCTCATCATCACTGGCCATTAGAGAAATGCAAATCAAAACCATAATGAGATACCACCACCTCATGCCAGTTAGAATGCTGATCATTAAAAACCAAAGAGACAACAGATGCTGGAGAGGATGTGTAGAAATAGGAAAACTTTTACACTGTTGGTGAGAGCGTAAATTAGTTCAACCATCGTGGAAGACAGTGTGGCAACTCCTCAAGGATCTAGAACTAGAAATACCATTTGACCCAGCAATGCCATTACTGGGTATATACCCAAAGGATGATAAATCATTCTAATATAAAGACACATGCACATGTACGTTTATTGCAGCACTGTTCACAATAGCAAAGACTTGGAACCAACCGAAATGCCCATCAATTATATACTGGATAAAGAAGATATGACACATATATACCATGGAATACTATGCAGCCATTAAAAGGTGAGTTCATGTCCTTTGCAGGGACATGGATGAAGCTAGAAATCATCATTCTTAGCAAAGTAACACAAGAACAGAAAACCAAACATCGCATGTTCCCACTCATAACTGGGAGTTGAACAATGAGAACACATGGTCACAGGGAGGGGAACATCACACACCAGGGCTTGTGTGGTGGGGGGCTAGGGGAGGGATAGCATTAGGAGAAATACCTTATGTAGATGATGGGTTGATGGGTGCAGCAAACCATGATGGCATGTGTATGACTATGTAACAAACCTGCACGTTCTGCCCATGTACCCCAGAACTTAAAGCATAATTAAAAAAAAAAAAAAAAGAACACTTTGTCTTTCAAAACTTGGAATCCAGCTCAGCCACAGTATGACAGCGCACCGGGCAGAGTCCTAAAGCCCCCTTTCAAGGCTTTAGCTCCCAGATAAAATTTCTAGACACACCCAGGGTCAGAAAGGAAACCTGCTGCCTTGAAGGGAAGGACCCATTCCTGGCAGCATTTATCACCTGCTGACTAAATATCCCTTGAATCCTGAATAATCAGCAGCATGGCTGGGCATGGTGGTCGGTGGCTCATGCTTGTTATCCCATCATTTCAGGAGGCCAAGGTGGGTGGATCACTTGAGACCAGGAGTTCAAGACCAGCCTGGCCAACATGGTGAATCTCCATGGGAAAACTCCATCTTTACTAAAAATATAAAAATTAGCCAGGAGTGATGGCACATGCCTATAGTCTCAGCTATTTGGGAAGCTGAGGTGGGAAAATCACTTGAACCCAGGCAGTGGAGGTTGTAGTAAGCCAAGATCACACCACTGCCCTCCATCCTGGGCAACAAAGTGAGACTGTGACTCAAAAATAAATAAAATAAAATAAAAAAAATCAGCGGCAGTAGCCCGGTAGTACTTGCTGTGGGCCTTAGATGAGACTCTGAGGTGTGCTGGCTTTAGGTGTGCCCAGCACATTCCTAGCTGTGTTGGCTATGGAAAGAGACTGTTTCTGCTTGAGAAAAGCAGAGGAAATAGAAAAAAGTGCTTTATCTTGCAGCTTAGATACTAGCTCTGCAGTGAGGTAGAGCACCAAGTGGGTTCTTGAGGTCCCTGATTCTAGGCCATGGCTCTTGGACATTTGTGGACCTGCTCTAGGACAGAGGGGAGCCAACTGCCTTGAACGAAGAGTCCCAGCCCTGGCAGCATTTGCCGCAAGCTGACTGAAGAGCCTTTGGGTCTTGAGTCAACATTGACAGTAGCCAGGCAGTACTTGCCATGGGCCTGGAGCAGTGGTGGCCAAGGGGAGAGACTTATTTCTTTGTGGAAAGGGGAGGGAAGAATGGGAAGGACTTCATCTTGTGGCTTGGGTGCTTGGGTGCCAACTCAGATACAGAACAGGTGGATTCCTAAGGCGTCTGACTCCAGGACCAGGCTCCCGGATGGCACCTCTAGACCTGCAAGGGGCCAGGGGAGCTCACTTCCCTGAAAAGGATAGTATCCTGGCTGGCTTTGCCACCTGCTGATTGTAGAGCTCTTGGTCCTTGAGTGAACATGGCCTAGTGGTAGCCAGATAAGTGTTTACCACCAGAATTAGTTGAGACCCAGTGCCATGTTGGCTTAAGGTCCGAACCAGCATAGTCCCAGTGGTGATGACCACAGGGGTGCTTGTGTCACCCCCTCACTCCTCAGCTTCAAGCAGTTCAGCACAGAGAGAGAGAGAGAGAGAGAGAGAGACAGAGAGAGAGAGAGAGAGAGAGAGAGAGAGAGAGAGAGAGAGAGAGAGAGAGAGACTGACTAGATTTGTTTAGAAGAAAGGGAAGAGAACAAGAGTCTCTCTGCCTGGTAAGCCAGATAATTCTGGATCTTACTCAAGAGCAAAGGAGTATTTTTGAGTCTGCAAGAACCCTAGTGTTACTGGGCTTGGGGTACCCCCTAATGGAGATACAGGTGAAGTGACCAAAAACTTAACATGATAACACCCATCCCTTCGAATACTTTGAAAGTCTCCCCAAGAAGGACAGGTACAAACAAGCCCAGACTGCAAAGACTATAATGAATACTTAACTCTTCAATTCTCAGACACAAACAAACATACACAAGCATCAGGACCATCCAGGATAACACAACCTCACCAAGTGAATTAAATAAGGCTCCAAAGATCAATCCCAGAGAAAGAGATATGTGGCCTTTCATACAAAGAATTCAAAATAACTGTTTTGAGGAAACTGTTTTGAGTCTGTGATAATACAGGTAATAAATTTAGAATCCTAACAGGTAAGTTCAACAAAGAGACTGAAATAATTAAAAAGAATTCAGCAGAAATTCTGGAGTTGAAAAATGCAATTTACATACTGCAAAAAAATGCATCAATCTCTCTCTTTTTTTTTTTTGAAACGTAGTCCCACTCTGTTGCCCAGCCTCGGCTCGCTGCAACCTCTCCCTCCTGGGTTCAAGCAATTCTCCTGCCTCAGTCTCCTGAGTATCTGGGATTACTGGTGCGTGCCACCACACCCAGGTAATTTTTTTGCATTTTTAGTAGAGACAGGGTTTCAACATGTTGGCCAGGCTAGTCTCAAATGTCTGACCTCGTGACCCGCCTACCTTGGCCTTCCAAAGTGCTGGGATTATAGGGGTGAGTCACTGGCCAGAGTCTCTTAACAACAGAATTGATCAAGCAGAAGAAAGACAGTAAGCTTGAAGACAGGATATTTGAAAATATATAGCCAGAGAAGACAAAAGAAAAAAGAACTACAAAAAAAAAAAAAAAACTGGGCTGGGCATTGTGGCTCATGCCTGTAATCCCAGTACTTTGGGAGGCCAAGGTAGGTAGATCTCCTGAGGTCAGGAGTTCGAGACCAGCCTGGCCAACATGGTGAAAACCTGTCTTTACTAAAAATACGAAAAAATTAGTTGGACGTGGTGGCGTGTGCCTGTAATCCTAGCTACTTGGGAGGCTGAGGCAGAATTGCTTGAACCGGGAAGCCAAGTTCGCACTGCTGCACCCAGCCTGGGCACCAGAGTGAGACTCTGTCTCAAAACAAACAAACAAACAAACAAACAAACAAACAAAATAACCAGTGACGCACACCTACGAGATCTAAAAAATAGCCTCACAAGGGCAAAACTAAGAGTTACAGGTTTTAAAGATGAGGTAGAGAGAGAGGTAAGGCTAGAAATTTTATTCAAAGGGATAATAACTGACAAATTCCCAAACATAGAGAAAAACATCAATATTCAAGTCCAAGAACCTTATAGACCACCTGAAGGAATTTCAGCAACTACAACCAGGGTTTTATAGACAGAACTCTGATCTTCTTGGGATGGAGCCCCTTGTGGGAATAGGTACCACAGTCTCTCTGGTTCAGTTGACTCAGCCTTTCCTGTCTGCTGGCTCTGGAGAGTCTGGGTGGTCTGGATGAGGGTGGCTCCCGAAAGCACAGAGCACCTGCTTTGTCAAGGGGCAGCCAGACTGCTTCTTTAGCCAGGTCCCTGATACCATTCCTCCTGACTGGGTGCGACCTGCCAACAGGGGTCTCCAGGTCTCCGGGTTGGCATCAGGTCAGTGCCCCCCTGGGACAGAGCTCCTAGAGGAAGAGGCAGGCTTCCATCTTTGCTGTTTTGCAGCCTTCGTTGGTAATATATCCAAGTACAGAAGGGACCTGGGCTGGGGGTCTGGAGTGGATCCCCAGCAAAACACAACAGCTCTAAGAAGCGGGGCCTGGGCCAGGTGCTGTGGCTCATGCCTGTAATCCCAGCCCTCTGGGAGGCCGAGGCAGGTGGATCACGAGGTCAAGAGATCGAGACCATCCTGGTCAACATGGTGAAATTCCATCTCTACTAAAAACACAAAAAATTAGCTGGGCATAGTGGCACGTGCCTGTAATCACAGCTACTCAGGAGGCTGAGGCAGGAGAATTGCCTGAACCCAGGAGGCGGAGGTTGCGGTGAGCCGAGATTGCGCCATTGCACTCCAGCCTGGGTAACAAGAGCGAAACTCTGTCTCAAAAAAAAGGGGGGGGGGCGCTGACTGTTAAAAGAAAAACAAAGCAGAAAGCAACAACAGTAACATCATCAACAAGAAGATCCCACAAAAACCGCAGTTACAGGCCAGCTACCTCAAAGACTGGAGGTAGATAAGCCCACAAAGCTGAGAAAGAATCAACAGGAAACTGCTGAAGACTCAAAAAGCCAGAGTGCCTCTGCTTCTCTGAGTAACTACAGCACTTCTTCAGCAAGGGCACAGAACTGGGCTGAGGCTGACAGGGCTGAATTGGCAGAAGTAGGCTTCAGAAGGTGGGTAATAATGAACTTTACTGAGCTAAAGGAGCATGTTCTAACCCAATGCAAAGAAGCTAAGAATCATAATAAAACATTACAGGAGCTGATAACCAGAATAGCCAGTTTAGTGAGAACATAAACAACCTGATGGAGTTGGAAAACACAACATGATAACTTCACAGTGCAATCGCAAGTATCCACAGCCAAATAGACTAAGTGGAACAAAGAATCTCAGAGTTGAAGACTATCTTTCTGAAATAGGCAGATGAGAATACAGAAAAAAATTGAAAAAGAATGAATAAAACCTCTAAGTAATAAGAGATATGTAGAAAGACCAAATCTATGACTGACTGGGGTACCTGAAGGAGATAGGGAGAATGGAACCAAGATGGAAAACATACTTCAGAATATAATCCAGGAGAACTTCCCTAGCCTAGCAAGATAGGCCAACATTCAAATTTAGGAAATCCAGTAAAATACTACAGGAGAGGCTCAACCCCAAGACACATAATCACTGGATTCTCCAAGATCGAAATGAAAGAAAAAACATTAGGTGTAGCCAGAAAGAAAAGCCAGGTCACCTACAAAGGAAGCCGATCAGACTAATGGCAAACTTCTCAGCAGAAACCCTACACACCAGAAGAGATTGTGGGCCAATATTCAACATTCTTAAAGAAAACAATTTCCAACCCAGAATTTCCTATCTGGCCAAGCTAAACTTCATAAGCAAGGAGAAATAAGATCCTTTTCAGACAAGTAAATTCTGAGGGAATTCACCACCACCAGGCCTATCTTGCACCAAATATGGAAAGGAAAAACCATTACCAGCCACTATAAAAACACACTGAAATACACAGACCAGTGACACTATGAAGCAGCCACGTAAGCAAGTTTGAGAAATAACCAGCTAGCATCATGATGACAGAATTAAATTAACACGTGACAACACTAACCTTAAATGTAAACAGGCTAAATGTCCCAGTTATAAGACACAGGATAGCAAACTAGATAAAAAGAGAGCCAAGACCAATTGGCATGTTGTCTTCAAGAGACCTATCTCATGTGAAAAGACACACATAGGCTAAAAATCAAGTGATAGAGGAAAATATACCAAGCAACAAAAAACTGAAAGCAGGGCTTGCACTCCTAGTTTCTGACAAAACAGACTTTAAATCAACAAAGATTAAAAAAAAAAGGTTAATTCAACAAGAAGAGCTAACTATCCTAAATATATATGCACCCAAAAAAGAAGCACTTAGATTCATAAAGCAAGTTCGTAGAGAACTACAGAGACTTATACTCCCACACAGTGATAGTGGGAGATTGTAACACCCCACTGACAATATTAGACAGATCATAGAGACAGACAATTAACAAAGCTCTTCAGGACTTGAACTCAGCTCTGGATCAAATGGACCTGACAGATATCTACAGAACTCTCCACCCCCAAACAATAGAATATACATTCTTCTCATTGCCACATGACACTTACTCTAAAATTGGTCACATAACTGGGAGTAAAACATTCCTCAGCAAATGTAAAATAACTGAAATCATAACAGTCTCTAAGACCACAGCATAATCAAATTAAACTCAAGATTAAGAAATTTACTCTAGGCTGGGCGCGGTGGCTCAAGCCTAATCCCAGCACTTTGGGAGGCTGAGGTGGGTGGATCATGATTTCAAGAGATTGAGACTATCCTGGTCAACAAGGTGAAACCCTGTCTCTACTAAAAATATAAAAATTAGCTGGGCATGGTGGTGCGTGCCTGTAGTCCCAGCTACTCAGGAGGCTGAGGCAGCAGAATTGCCTGAACCCAGGAGGCGGAGGCTGCAGTGAGCCGAGATCGCACCATTGCACTCCAGCCTGGGTAACAAGAGCTAAACTCCGTTTCAAAAAAAAAAAAGAAATTCACTCTAAACCACACTACTACTTGGAAACTGAACAACCTGCTCCTGAATGACTCTTGGGTGAATAATAAAATTAAGGCAGAAATCAAGAAGTTCTTTGAAACTAATGAGAACAAAGAGACCAATAATGAGTTCTGAAATTGAGACAATAATAAACAGGCTACCAATAAAAAAAAAAAAAAACCCCAGGACCACATGGATTTACAGCTGAATTCTACCAGAGGTACAAAGAGGAGCTGATACTATTTCTTCTGAAACTATCCCAAACAATTGAAAAGGAGAGACTTCTACCTAACTCATTTTGTGAGGCCAGTATCATCTTGATACCAAAACCTGGCAGAGATGTAAAACAACAAGAAAAAACTTTGGGCTGATATCCTTGATAAATGTGGATGCAAAAATCCTCAATAAAATACTGGCAAACTGAATCCAGCAGCCCATCAATATGTTTATCCACCGTGATCGAGTTGGCTTCATCCCTATGATGCAAGAATGGTTCAACATATACAAATCAATAAATGTGATTCATTACATAAACAGAACTAAAGACAAAAACCACATAATTATCTCAATAGATGCAGAAATGGCCTTCAATAAAATTCAACATCCCTTCATTTAAGAACTCTCAATAATCTAGGTGCTGAAGGAACATACCTCAAGATAATAAGAGCCATATATGACAAACCCACAGCCAATATCATACAGAATGGGCAAAAGCTGGAAGCATTCACCTTGAAAACTGACACAGAACAAGGATGCCCTTTCACCACTCCTATTCAACATAATATACTGGAAGTTCTGACCAGGGCAGTCAAGATAAAAAATAATAAAGGAGGCTGGGCGTGGTGGCTCATGCCTGTAATCCCAATACTTTGGGAGGCTGAGGCGAGCAGATCACGAGGTCAAGAGATCAAGACCATCCTGGTCAACATGTTGAAACCCCGTCTCTACTAAAAATACAAAAAAATTAGCTGTGCATGGTGGCACGTGCCTGTAGTCCCAGCTACTGGGGAGGCTGAGGCAGAAGAATTGCTTGAACCCGGGAGGCGGAGGTTGCAGTGAGCTGAGGTCGTGCCACTGCAGTCCAGCCTGGCACCTGGTGATGGAGTGAGACTCTGTCTCAAAATAATAATAATAATAATAATAATAAAGGAAATTCAAATCGGAAGAGAGAAAATAAAATTGTCTTTGCAGATGACATGATCCTATATCTAGAAAACCCCACCGTCTCAGCCCAAAAGTTTCTTAAGCTGATAAGCAACTTCAGCAAAGTCTCAGCATACAAGACCAACATGCAAAAATCACTAGCATTCTTATATACCAACAATAAGCAAGCGGAGAGGCAAATAATCAATGAACTCCCATTCACAACTGCTACAAAGAGAATAAAATACCTAGGAATACAGCTAATAAGGGAAGTGAAGAACCTCTTCAGGGAAAACTACAAAGAAATCAGAGGACACAAACAAATGGAAACACATTCCAGGCTAATGGATGGAAAGAATGAGTATCGTGAAAATGACCGAACTGCCTAAAGTAATTTATAGATACAACGCCATGCCCAATAAACTACCATTGTCATTTTTCTCAGAATTAGGAAACAAAACTATTTTAAAATTCATATGGAATCAAAAAAGAGCCCATAAAGCCAAATCAATCCTAAGCTAAAAGAACAAAGCTGGAGGCATCATGCTACCCAACTTCAAGCTACACTACAACTCTACAGTAACCAAAAAAGCATGGTACTGGTACAAAAACAGACATATAGACCAAAGAACAGAATACAGAACTCAGAAATAAGACCACATACCCACAACCATCTGATTATCAACAAACCTGACAAAAACAAGCAATGAGAAAAGGATTAATAAATGGCACTGGGAGAAGTGGCTAACCCTATGGAGAAAATTTAAACTGGACCACTTCCTTACACTGTATACAAAATAAAATAAATTAAATAAGATGGATTAAATACTGAAATGTAAATTCCAAAACTATAAAAACTCCAGAATAAAATCTAGACAATACCATTAAGGACATAGGCACAAAGATTTCATGACAAAAATGCCAAAATCAATGGCAACAAAAATGTATGAAGCAATGGCAACGAAGGCCAGACGTGGTGGCTCATGCCTGTAATCCCAGCACTTTGGGAGGCTGAGGCAGGAAGATCACAAGGTCAGGAGTTCAGGACCAGCCTGACCAACATGTGAAACCCCGTCTCTACTAAAAATGCGAACATTAGCCAGGCATGGTGGCACACACCTATAATCTCAGCTACTCAAGAGGCTGAGGAAGGAAAATTGCTTGAACCCAGGAAGGGGAGGTTGCAGTGAGCCAAGATCATGCCATTGCACTCCAGCCTGGGTGACACAGACTCTGTCTAAAAAAAAAAAAATTAAGCAATGGCAACAAAAGCAAACAGTGAAAAATGAGATCTAATTAAACTAAAGAGCATCTGCACAGCAAAAGAAACTGTCATCAGATGACAACCTAACAATGGGAGGAGATGCAGGGATCCAAGATGGCCAAATAAGAACAGCTCTAGAGTGCAGTTCCCAGGGAGAACAATGCAGAGGGTGAGTGATCACTGAAATTCCAAATGAGTTATTACTGCCCACAGACCAGGAGATTCCTGGGATAAAAAGTGCCATGAGTTTCCAGCACGGCTGTTTCAGCTGGTGCAGTGGGTTTCTGCACAAAACTCACACAAATCTGGGCGGCCATTTCAACTGGCACCTGGAATGCCTGGGAGACAGAGCCGCCCATTCAACTGAAAAAAGGGGGCTGAAACAGGGAGCCAGGTGATCCAGCTTGGCGGATCCCAACCCTACAAAGACCAGCAATCTGAAATGCTCTGGATTGAGAGTTTCACAGTAAGCACAGCTGGATCCGGGTCCAGCTCTGTGGGGGGTAGAGTGTCCGCCATTACTGAGGCAGTCTACCACTACTGAGGCAGTCTGCGATTACAGAGGCAGTCTGCCATTACTGAGGCAATCCGCCATTACTGAGGCAGTCCACCAGTACAGAGGCAGTCCGCCATTACTGAGGCAGACCAGCATTACCGAGGGAGTTCTAACTACATCTCTATAAACAAAACCACAAGGAAGTGCACTCAGCAGCTGAACTTCCTTGTGGTTTTGTTTATAGAGCTATAGTTAGAACTGTGGTTTTGTTTATAGAGGTATAGCTGGGCACAGCCCACAGCAGCTCAGCAACACCTCTGCTCACAGACTGTGACTAGGCTACCTCCTTTCTCAGCAGGGCAGCTCTGAAAAAAGACAGCAGCACATCACAAACTTATAAATAAAGCCCCACCTTCCCAAGGCAGAGCACCTGGAAAAAAAGGCGGTTATGAGTTCCACTGCAGCAGACTTAAATGTACCTGCCCAGCAGCTCTGAATGGGACAACGGAGCTCACAGCTCAGCACTTGAGCTCCTATGAGGGTCAAACTGCCTCCTCAAGCAACTCCCTGAGCCCCGTATATCCAAAGAGACACCTCATAAAGGAGAGCTCAGGCTGACATCTGGTGGGTATCCTTCTGGGACTAAGATAACAGAAGAAGAAACAGGCAGAAACCTTCACTGTTCTGTAGCCACTGCAGATGATTCCCAGGCAAGCAGGGTCTGGAGTGGACCTCCAGCAGTCCTACAGCAGAGGGGCCTGACTGTTAGAAGGAAAACTAAAAAACAGAAAGAAATAACTTCATCATCAACAAAAAGCATGTCCACTCAGAGACCCCATCCAAAAGTCACCAACTATAAAGACCACAGGTAAATTAATCCACAAACATGGGAAGAAACTAGCACACAAAGGATGAAAACACTCAAAACCAGAATGCCTCTCCTCCTCCAAGGGATCACAACTCCTCACCAGCAAGGGAACAAAGATGGATAGAGAGTGAATCTGATGAATTGACAGAAACAGGCTTCAGAAGGTGGGCAGTAACAAACTTCTCTGAGCTAAAAGAACATGTTCTAACCCAATGCAAAGAAACTAAGAACCTTGAAAAAATGTTTGACGAAATGCTAACGAGAATAAACAGCTTAGAGAAGAATATAAATGACCTGATGGAGCTGAAAATCACAACACAAGAACTTCATGAACCATACACAAGTTTCAATAGCCGAATCTACCAAGCAGAAGAAAGGATATCAGAGATTGAATATCAACTCAATGAAATAAAATGAGAAGGCAAGATTAGAGGAAAAAGAGTGAAAAGAAATGAACAAAGCCTTCAAGGAATATGGGATTATGTGAAAAGACATAATCCAAGAAACAGAGTGAACTGGCAACCAATAGAATGGGAAAAATTTTTTTGCAATCTACCCATCTGACAAAGGGCTAATATCCAGAATCTACAAAGAACTAAAACAGATTTACAAGAAAAAAACAAACCCCTTCAAAAGCAGGCGAAGGACATGAAGAAACACCTTTCCAAAGAAGACATATATAAGGCCAATAAACATGAAAAAAATGCTCATGGTCACTGGTCATTAGAGAAATGCAATCCAAACCACATTGAAATACCATCTCATGCCAGTTAGAATGGCGATCATTAAAAAATCTAGAGACAACAGATCCTGGAGAGAATGTGGAGAAATAGGAACACTTTTACACTGTTGGGAGTGTAAATTAGTTCAACCATTGTGGAAGACAGTCTGGCGATTCCTCAAGGACCTAGAAATAGAAATTCCCTTTGATCCAGTAATCTCATTACTGGTTATATATCCAAAGGATTGTAAATTGTTCTATTAGAAGGACACATGCACACACATGTTCACTGTGGCACTGTTTACAATAGCAAAGACCTGGAACCAACCCAAATGCCCATTGATTATAGACTGGGCAAGGAAAATGTGGCACATATACACCATGGAATACTATGCAGCCATCAAAAAGGATGAGTTTGTGTCCTTTGTAGGGACATGGATAAAACTAGAAACCATCATTCTCAGCGAACTGACACAAGAACAGACAATCAAACACCACACACTCTCACTCATAGGGGAGTGTTGAACAATGAGAACACATGGACACAGGGAGGGGAGCATCACACACTGGAGTCTGTTGGGGGGGGTAACAGGGGAGGGAAAGTGGGGTTAGGGAGGTTGAGGAGTTGAGGAGGGATAACATGGGGAGAAATGCCAGATATATGTGACGGGGGGATATAGGCAGTAAACCACATTGCCATGTAGGTATCTATGTAACAATCCTGCATGTTCTGCACATGTACCCCAGAACCTAAACCGTAATAATATATACATATGTATATGTATATATATATGTGTGTGTGTGTATATCTATATAAAGAATGGGAGAAAAGGGCCGGGCGCAGTGGCTCAAGCCTGTAATCCCAGCTATTTGGGAGACTGAGGTGGGAGGATTCCTGGAGCCTGGGAAGGGAGGCTGCAGTGAGCTCTGATCATACCATTGTACTCCAGCCTGAGCAATACAGCAAGACCCTGTCTTGAAAAATAACAATAATTTATGTGGGCTGCAGTGGCTCACGCCTGTAAACCCAGCACTTCGGGAGGCCGAGGCGGGTGGATCACGAGGTCAAGAGATTGAGACCATCCTGGTCAACATGGTGAAACCCTGTCTCTACTGAAAATACAAAAAATTAGCCGGGCATGGTGGCGCGTGCCTGTAATCCCAGCTACTTAGGAGGCTGAGGCAGGAGAATTGCCTGAACCCAGGAGGCAAAGGTTGCAGTGAGCCGAGATTGCGCCATTGCACTCCAGCCTGGGTAACAAGAGCGAAACTCCGTCTCAAAAAAAAAAAAAAAAGAATGGGAGAAAATTTTCAGTCTATCCATCTGACCAAGTTCTAATATCCAGAGTCTACAAGGAACTTCACTTCTCAAAAGAAGACATATATGCAGCCAGCAAACATATGAGAAAAAGCTTAACATCACTGATCATTAGAGAAATACACAACAAAACCATAATGAGATATCATCTGATGTCAGTCAGAATGGCAATTATGAAAAAGTCAAGAAACAACAGATATTGGTGAGGTTGTAGAGAAAAAAGAATGCTTTTACATTGCTGGTGAGAATGTAAATTAGGTCAGCCATTGTGAAAGACAGTGTGGCAATTCCTCAAAGATCTAGAAGCAGAAATACCATTTGACCCAGTTATCCTATTACTGGATATATACCCAAAGAAATGTAAATTATTCTATTATAAAAATGCAAGCACACATATGTCCATTGCAACACTATTCCCAATAGCAAAGAACTGGAATCAACCCAAACGCCCATTAATGATAGACTGGATAAAGAAATTGTGATACATATACACTATGGAATACTACGCAGCCATGAAAAGGAATGAGATAATGTCCTTTGCAGGGACATGGATAGAGTTGGAAGCTTTTATCCTCAGCAAACTAACACAGAAACAGAAAACACTGCATGTTATCACTTATAAGTGGGAGCTGAATGATGAGAGCACATGGACACATTGGAAGCAACAACACACACTGGGGCCTGCTATGGGTCAGGTGATGGTGGGGAGAGCATCAGGAAGAACAGCTAATGGATCCTGGGGTTAATACCTAATGACAGATTGATCTGTGCAGCAAACCATGGCACATGTTTACCTATGTAATAAACCTGCACATCCTGCTCATGTACCCTGGAACTTAAAATATACAACAGAGCTGATGCTAGTATCATACTGAATGGGAAAAGTTGAAGAAAAAAAATAACAAGAGGAATTTTGTAAACTATACATACATATAGAAATGAAACAATATGCTCTGCGTGACCTGTGGGCCAATGAAGAAATCAACAAGAAAATTTAAAAATTTCTTGAAACAAGTGATAATGGAAATACAACATATCAAAGCCTATGGGATATAGCAAAAGCAGCACTAAGCAGGAAAATTGTAGCTATAAGTGTCTACATCAAAAAAGAAGAAAAACTTCAAATAAGTAACCTTACAATCCATCTTAAAGAATCAGAAAAGCAATAGCGAATTGAACCCAAATTAGTGGAAGAAAATAAATAATAAAGGTCAGAACAAAAATAAATGAATTTGAAATGAAGAAAACAATGCAAAGATCAATGAAACAAAGTTTTTAAAAAGGTGAACAAAATGGACAAAACTTTAGCCAAAACAACAACAACAAAAAAAGAAGACTCAACTAAATAAAGTCAGAGATGAAAAAGGAGGCATTACAACTGATGTCACAGAAATTCAAAAGATCATTGGTGGCTCCTATGAGCAACTATATGCCAATAAATTAGAAAATCTTGAAGAAATGGATAAATTCCTAGCCTTATACAATGTACCAAGATTGAACTATGGTGAAACTCAAAACCTTAACAGACCAACAATAAGTGATAAGATTGAAGTCATAATAAAAGGTCTCTAAGTAAAGCAAAGCTTGGCTTCACTGCTGAATTCTACCAAACATTTAAAGAACTAATACCAATCCTGCTCAAACTATTCTGAAAAATAGAAGAGGAGGAAATACTTCCAAACTCATTCTATGAAGTCAGTATTACCATGATAACAAAACCAGACACACACACACACACACACACACACACACACACACACACAAAGAAAACAAAAACTATGGGCCCAAATCTCTGATGGATATTGATGCAAAAATCCTTAACAAAGTACTAGCAAACTGAATTCAACAATACATTAAAAAGGTGATTCATCACAACCAAGTTGGATCACAACCCAGGGATTCAAAGATGGTGCAAGCTATGCAAATCAGTCAGTGAGACACATCATATCAATAGAATAAAAAACAAAAACCATATGATCATTTCTACTGATGCTGAAAAAGCATCTGAAAAAATTTAACATTCCTTCATGATAAAAATCCTCAAAAAACGAGGTATAGAAGAAACAAACCTCAACATAATAAAAGCCATATACAACAGAGCTGCTGCTAGTATCATACTGAATGGGAAAAAACTGAAAGCTGTTCCTCTAAGATCTGGGACACAAGAAAGATGCTCACTGTCATCACTGTTATTCAGCACAGTACTGGAAGTCCTAGCTAGAGCAGTCCCACAAGAGAAACATTAAAGTGTATGTAAATTGGAAAGGAAGAAGTCAAATTATCTTTGTTTGTAGATAACATGATCTTATATTTGGAAAAACCTGAAGACTACACAAAAAACTATTAGAACTGATAAAAAAAATTCAGTAAAGTTGCAGCCTTCAAAATCAATAATATCAAAATAAGTAGCATTTATATTTGCCAATGGTGAACAATCTGAAAGAGAAATTAAAGAAGTAATCCCATTTACAAGAATAACAAATAAAATCAAATACTTAGGAATTAACTTAATGAAATAAGTAAAAGATCTCTACAATGAAAACTGTAAAACAATGATGAAAGAAATTGAAGAGGACACAATCAAAAAAAATACTACATGTTTATAAACTAGAAGAATCAATATTGTTAAAATGTCCATATTACCCAAAGCAATCAATAGATTCAATGCTATCTGTATCAAAATACCAGTGACAGTCCTCACAGAAATAGAAAAAACTATCCTAAAATTTATCCTGAACCACAAAAAACCTGGAATAGCTAATGATATCCTGAGCAAAAAGAACAAAACTGGAAGAATCTCATTCTCTAACTTCAAATTATACTACAGAGCTCTAGTAACCCAAACAGCATGGTACTAGCATAAAAACACACACATAGACCAATGGAAGAGAATAGAGAACCTAGAAACAAGTCCACATAGTTACAGTGAACTCATTTTTGACAAAGGTGCCTAGATCATACATTGGGGAAAAGAGTCTCTTCAATAAATGGTGCTGGAAATACTGAGTATCAATGTGCAGAAGAATAAAACTAGACAGCTATCTCTAGCCATATATAAATGTCAAATGAAAATAGACTAACGGCTTAAATCTAAGACTTCAAACTATGACACTACCACAAGAAAACAAATTGAGGAAACTCTCCAGGAAGTTGGTCTGGGCAGATATGCCTTGAGTAATACCCCACAGGTACACGCAACCTAAGCAACATGGACAAATGAGATCATAACACATTAAAAAGCTTTTTTTCATAGCAAAGGAAAAAAGTCAACAAAGTGAAGAGACAACTCACAGAATAGGATAACATATTTGCACACTGCACATCTGACAAGGGATTAATCACCAGAATATATAAGGAGCTCAAACAAGTCTACAGGAAAAAAAAATCTAGTAATCCTATTAAAAAATGGGCAAAATATTTGCATAGTCATTTCTCAAAAGACATACAAATGGCTAACAGGCATACCCAAAGATGCTCAACATTAGTGGTCATCAGAGAACTGCAAATCAAAACTATAATGAGATATTCTGACCCCAGTTAAAATGTTTTTTATCCAAAAGACAGGCAATAACAAATGCTGGAGAGAATGTGGAGGAAATGGAACCCTGGTACACTGTTGATGGGAGTGTAAATTAGTACAACTGCTATGGAGAACAGCTGGAAGTTCCTCAAATAACTAAAAATAGAGCTACCATATGATCCAGCAATCCGACTGCAGGGTACATACACACAAGAAAGGAAATCAGTGTACTGAAGAGATACCTGCACTCCTACGTTTACTGCAGCACTGTTCACAATAGCCAAGATTTGAAGGCAACATAAGTGTCCATTGAAAGATAAATGGATAAAAGAAATGTGGTACATATATACAACAGAGTTCCATTCGGCCATAGAAAAGAATGAGATCCTGTCATTTGCAACACCATGGATGGAACTGGAGGTCATTATGTTCAGTGAAATAAACCAGACACAGAAATACAAATATCACATGCTCTCACTTATTTGTGATATTTAAAAATCAAAATAATTGAACTCATGGAGATGTAGAGTAGAAGGACGGTTACCAGAGGCTAGGAAGGGTATTGTTGGGGGGGGTCAGGATAGGGAAGTAGGGATGGTTAATGGGTACAAAAAAAGTAGAATGAATAAGACCTAGTATTTGATAGCACAACCGAGTGACTATAGTCAATAATAAATTTGCACACTTAAAAGTAACTAACCGAGTATAATCGGATTGTTTGTAACACAAAGGATAAAAGCCTTAGGGGATGGATACCCTATTTTCCATGATGTAATTACTATGCATTGCTTGCCTGTATCAAAATATCTCTTGTATCTATAAATATATATACCAACTATATACCCACAAATTTTTTTTTTTAAATGGTAATAACTGACAAGCTGCTGGGATGGTTCACACAGCCCTGGATTGCCTTCCTATCTCCCAACTGTTATGAGAGAGAAACTTCTGTCTTGTTTGATCCACTGTATTTAGATGTCTCTGTCATGGCTGTGGAGCCTGCACATGCATACCTAAATTCATACAATGACTCCACCACTGCCCTTCCTAGCCTCTCTAACCATCCTTATACTCTCTATCTCCATGAGTTCAATTATTTTGATTTTTAAATACCACAAATAAGTGAGAACACATGATGTCTGTATTTCTGTGCCTGTTTTACTTCCTATTTTTTGAATGTTAAAGTATTTCTCAGGCTGGGCACAGTGGCTCACACCTGTAATCCCAGCACTTTGGGAGGCTGAGGCAGGTGAATAACCTGAGGTCAGAAGTTTGAGACCAGCCTGGCCAACATGGCGAAACCCTGTCTCTAGTAAAAATACAAAAACTAGCCATGCATGGTGGTACACGCCTGTAATCCCAGCTACTTGGGAGGCTGAGGCAGGAAAATTGCCCGAACCCAGGAGGCAGAAGTTTCAGTGAGCCAAGATCGTGCCACTGCACTCCAGCCTGGGTGACACAGGCAACACTCTGTCTCAAAAAGAAAAGAAAAGAAAAGTATTTATTTAATAAAATAATTGTGATAATAAATTGTAATTTTTTAAAGTCTTGATTCAGATAATAAAAAGGAAGTTAATGGTCTTATATCAGTATCCTCAATCATTTATAATATTTTTATTTATGAAAAAAATTTAAGACCTCCTGATTTTGATAGTATATGGGCTAAACAGGTGATACAAACATTTTGATGCTCAAGAATCTTGCTTGTCCAGAGGAGATATTCTGGTAACAGCAAAACTCTTGCACAGTTATCACCTCGGTTTGGGTATCTCTAATAAGTGCTGCTACTTTCAGGTTTTTGTTTTTTGTTTTTTGGTTTTTTTGGTCAGAAAATGAATGAAAGATGATCAGTGAAGGAGAGCCTATGCTAGACTCATAAAAGATCCTAAGAAATGTTTTCAGCTGTGCAGAAATAAATTGATATGCAGGAAGAGATCTGTGGAGCCATTGCAACTAGGGATGTCAAATGTGATCAATTAATAGTGACTGCTTGTAAGTTTTTGAAAATACAGTGACCCATTAGAAAGGTCCGCTTTGGGTATGGAGGTGTCATGTATGCTTAATTTAAGACAGGGCTTAAAATGAATCAGAAAATCCATTTTCCTTACCTGTGTGCCACACTCCCTTTCTTGATATCTGAAATGACGAGGGGGTCTCCTGGTTTTCTACTGGATGGTGCTGTAATAAATGAAGACAGAATAATCACATCTTTATATCCATTATTCATCCCCTGTTGTACATTTCCCCTGTTTTTATAATAACTTAATGCAAGTAACATTTGTAGGCAAAACAAAGATGGTCAGCAAATGAATTTGCAAGTATGCACATTATGGCTATACAAATGTTTGTGCTAAAATATTTACAAACATAAAAACTAAAGCAATGCCACTTTAAATTTGTAATTAGAGAAAGCAATTGGAGAAGTGGCCATTAGATTTAAATCTATTTTAATAAGCAATTCTCCAGAGAGGACCTGAAGGGTCGGTACCTCAGTTGGAGAGTATTTAAATCAACCGGGGCTCCCCTTAGTCACCCCTTCCTCTCTTTCCTTCCAGTAGTGAATAGACACCACTGTTGATGGGAATATGCCATATTACTCCAGTGTACAGTGGTAAAGTGAATAAGAATCACTGATTTAAAGTTCTTCTCTTTTTTTGGCCAGGCACAGTGGCTCATGCCTGTAATCCCAGCATAGTGGGAGGCTGAGGTGGCCAGATCACCTGGGGTCGAAGTTCAACACCAGCCTGGCCAACATGGTGGAACACCATCTCTATTAAAAATGCAAAAATTAGCCAGGCATGGTAGCGCATGCCTGTAGTCTCAGCTACTTGGGAGGCTGAGGCAGGAGAATCACTTTGACCCAGGAGGCAGAGGCTGCAGTGAGCTGAGGCACCACTGCACTCTAGCCTGGGCAATGGAGCGAGACTCTGTCTCAATCAATCAATTAATCAATAAAGTTCATTTTTCCCCCCACAAGGAATTTTTTTGCTAGATGGACTCTAAATCTTTAAATTCTGCTCACAAATTCATACTCAGAAAGCTCCTGAAATGTGACTCTCTTATATTTTTAGTAAATTTGTCACTAGTTCACTAAGTTTTTATATATGCTGATATTCTAAACCTATACATGTAACTTATTAAATTTATAGATAAAAATATTATCGTCCACAGCAGTCAGTTTTGGGCTTTATTAATTTTCTTAGAAAATATATTTTACAATTAGAAATGAGCCTATTTAGAATTAACCTTAGAAACTACTTATAGTCCATATAAATAAAAAAGTCATTTTGATTTAGAGGTTTACATTTAATTAAGGAATTTGATCCTTACAATTAACCATACCAACATTTGTGAAAAAGTTAGCCTCTGAGAGGAGATGTTTTACCAACCTGAAGCCTGGAGTGACTTCCTTCTAGAGATCATTAACAGGCCCCTAAAGTAAGATTTTATTATAAACAGTCTGATCACCCCATAATAATCATAGAGCCATATCATATCCCATAATCCCATCTGAATCCCAGGAAAATGTTTATGCACAAGAACAGATGGCTTAATATCTTAACACAACATTTAAAGAAAAAGAAAACATACATCCATACCT